>NW_027228657.1:0-331798 GCF_037783145.1 Equus przewalskii | reverse complement strand
CCAAAGGGCTAGTTGGTCCCCACAGCATCTTGCTTCCAGCTCTTTGGGAAGCTAAGAAACAACTCGCTCTGCACAGTGCTCTTACACCCCACCGGGAACATCTCTTCCAAAGGCCTGTGAAACGCAGTTTCTTATCATGCCTGATATGGCTGAAGTAGGATTTCTGCTCTGGGTGTGCTACATTGCCCTAGAGCTGAAAGGCATAACGTGCAGGCTCTTTCCCAAGGGTGAGTTGGGCCCCACAGCATCTTGCTTCCAGCTTTGGGAAGTCGAAGATCAACTCCCTTGCACAGTGCTCTACAGCCTACCGGGTACATCTCTTCAAAGGCCTGTGACACCAGTGTCTTTGCAGGCCTGATCTGGCTGAAGTAGGACTTCTGCTCTGGTTGTGCAACATTGCCCTACAGCCGAAAGGCACAACGTGTAGGCTCCTTTCCAAAGGGGGAGTGGGGCCCCACAGCACCTTGTTTCAGCTCTTTGGGAAGCTAAGAGACAACCCGCTCTGCAGAGCGCTCTTAGAGCCTACCCGGAAGATCTCTTTCCAAAGGCCTGGAAACGCAGTTTCTTTGCAGGCCTGATCTGGCTGAGTAGGACCTCTGCTCTGGTCTGGTATTTTGCCCTAGAGCTGAAAGGCACAACGTGCAGGCTTCCTCCCAAGGGCGAGTTGGGCCCCACCGCCCTTGCTTCCACCTCTTGGGAAGCTGAGAAACGACTCGCTCTGCACAGGGCTCTACAGCCTACCGAGAACATCCCTCCAAAGGCCTGTGAAACGCTGTTTGTATGCAGGAAAGATCTGGCTGAAGTAGCACTTCGCTCTGGGTGCGCTACATTGCCCTAGAGCTGAAAGGCACCGTGCAGGCGCCTTCCAAAGGGCGAGTTTGCCCCACAGCATCTTGCTTCCAGCTCGCTGGGAAGCTAAGAATCATCTCTCTCTGCCCAGTGCTCTTACAGCCTACCCGGAACATCTCTTCCAAAGGCCTGTGAAACGCAGTTTCTTTGCAGGCCTGATCTGGCTGAAGTAGGACTTCTGCTCTGAGTGTGCTAATTTGCCCTAGAGCTGAAAGGCACAACGTGCAGGCTTCTTTCCAAAGGGCGAGTTGGGCCCCACAGCATCTTGCTTCCAGCTCTTTGGGAAGCTAAGAAACAACTCGCTCTGCACAGTGCTCTTACAGTCTACCGGGAACATCTCTTCCACAGGCCTGTGAAACGCAGTGTGTTTGCAGGCCTGATCTGGCTGAAGTAGAACTTCTGCACTGGGTGTGCTACATTGCCCTAGAGCTGAAAGGCACAACGTGCAGGCTTCTTTCCAAAGGGCGAGTTGGGCCCCACAGCATCTTGCTTCCAGCTCTTTGGGAAGCTAAGAAACAACTCGCTCTGCACAGTGCTCTTACAGCCTACCCGGAACACTCTT
The DNA here is from genome assembly GCF_037783145.1 of Equus przewalskii. Taxonomy (NCBI): domain Eukaryota; kingdom Metazoa; phylum Chordata; class Mammalia; order Perissodactyla; family Equidae; genus Equus; species Equus przewalskii. The sequence goes on along the minus strand of NW_027228657.1, from coordinate 330,387 downwards.
CCAAAGGCCTGTGAAACGCAGTTTCTTTGCAGGCCTGATCTGGCTGAAGTAGGACGTCTGCTCTGGTTTGCTATTTTGCCCTAGAGCTGAAAGGCACAACGTGCAGGCTTCTTTCCAAAGGGCGAGTTGGGCCCCACCGCATCTTGCTTCCAGCTCTTTGGGAAGCTAAGAAACAACTCGCTCTGCACAGTGCTCTTGCAGCCTACCGGGAACATCTCTTCCAAAGGCCTGTGAAACGCAGTTTCTTTGCAGGCCTGATCTGGCTGAAGTAGGACTTCTGCTCTGGGTCTGCTACTTTGCCCTAGAGCTGAAAGGCACAACGTGCAGGCTTCTTTCCAAAGGGCGAGTTGGGCCCCACAGCATCTTGCTTCCAGCTCTTTGGGAAGCTAAGAAACAACTCACTCTGCACAGTGCTCTTACAACCTACCGGGAACATCTCTTCCAAAGGCCTGTGAAACGCAGTTTCTTTGCAGGCCTGATCTGGCTGAAGTAGGACTTCTGCTCTGGGTGTGCTACATTGCCCTAGAGCTGAAAGGCACAGCGTGCAGGCTTCTTTCCAAAGGGCGAGTTGGTCCCCACAGCATCTTGCTTCCAGCTCTTTGGGAAGCTAAGAAACAACTCGCTCTGCACAGTGCTCTTACAGCCTACCGGGAACATCTCTTCCAAAGGCCTGTGAAACGCAGTGTCTATGCAGGCCTGATCTGGCTGAAGTAGGACTTCTGCTCTGGGTGTGTGACATTGCCCTAGAGCTGAAAGGCCCAACGTGCAGGCTTCTTTCCAAAGGGCGAGTTGGTCCCCACAGCATCTTGCTTCCAGCTCTTTGGGAAGCTAAGAAACAACTCGCTCTGCACAGTGCTCTTACACCCCACCGGGAACATCTCTTCCAAAGGCCTGTGAAACGCAGTTTCTTATCAGGCCTGATACGGATGAAGTAGGATTTCTGCTCTGGGTGTGCTACATTGCCCTAGAGCTGAAAGGCATAACGTGCAGGCTTCTTTCCAAAGGGCGAGTTGGGCCCCACAGCATCTTGCTTCCAGCTCTTTGGGAAGCGAAGAAGCAACTCGCTCTGCACAGTGCTCTTACAGCCTACCGGGTACATCTCTTCCAAAGGCCTGTGACACGCAGTGTCTTTGCAGGCCTGATCTGGCTGAAGTAGGACTTCTGCTCTGGTTGTGCAACATTGCCCTACAGCTGAAAGGCACAACGTGCAGGCTTCTTTCCAAAGGGTGAGTGGGGCCCCACAGCATCTTGCTTCCAGCTCTTTGGGAAGCTAAGAAACAACTCGCTCTGCACAGTGCTCTTACAGCCTACCCGGAACATCTCTTCCAAAGGCCTGGAAACGCAGTTTCTTTGCAGGCCTGATCTGGCTGAAGTAGGACTTCTGCTCTGGTTTGCTATTTTGCCCTAGAGCTGAAAGGCACAACGTGCAGGCTTCTTTCCAAAGGGCGAGTTGGGCCCCACCGCATCTTGCTTCCAGATCTTTGGGAAGCTAAGAAACAACTCGCTCTGCACAGTGCTCTTACAGCCTACCGAGAACATCTCTTCCAAAGGCCTGTGAAACGCTGTTTCTTTGCAGGCCAGATCTGGCTGAAGTAGTACTTCTGCTCTGGGTGTGCTACATTGCCCTAGAGCTGAAAGGCACAACGTGCAGGCTGCTTTCCAAAGGGCGAGTTTGCCCCACAGCATCTTGCTTCCAGCTCGCTGGGAAGCTAAGAATCATCTCTCTCTGCCCAGTGCTCTTAGAGCCTACCCGGAACATCTCTTCCAAAGGCCTGTGAAACGCAGTTTCTTTGCAGGCCTGATCTGGCTGAAGTAGGACTTCTGCTCTGAGTGTGCTAATTTGCCCTAGAGCTGAAAGGCACAACGTGCAGGCTTCTTTCCAAAGGGCGAGTTGGGCCCCACAGCATCTTGCTTCCAGCTCTTTGGGAAGCTAAGAAACAACTCGCTCTGCACAGTGCTCTTACAGTCTACCGGGAACATCTCTTCCACAGGCCTGTGAAACGCAGTGTGTTTGCAGGCCTGATCTGGCTGAAGTAGAACTTTTGCACTGGGTGTGCTACCTTGCCCTAGAGCTGAAAGGCACAACGTGCAGGCTTCTTTCCAAAGGGCGAGTTGGGCCCCACAGCATCTTGCTTCCAGCTCTTTGGGAAGCTAAGAAACAAGTCGCTCTGCACAGTGCTCTTACAGCCTACCGGGAACATCTCTTCCAAAGGCCTGTGAAACGCAGTTTCTTTGCAGGCATGATCTGGCTGAAGTAGGACTTCTGCTCTGGGTGTGCTACTTTGCCCTAGAGCTGAAAGGCACAACGTGCAGGCTTCTTTCCAAAGGGCGAGTTGGGCCTCACAGCATCTTGCTTTCAGCTCTTTGCGAACCTAAGAAACAACTCGCTCTGCACAGTGCTCTTACAGCCTACCGGGAACATCTCTTCCGAATGCCTGTGAAACGGAGTTTCTTTGCAGGCCTGATCTGGCTGAAGTAGGACTTCTGCTCTGGGTGTGCTACATTGCCCTAGAGCTGAAAGGCACAGCGTGCAGGCTTCTTTCCAAACGGCGAGTTGGTCCCCACAGCATCTTGCTTCCAGCTCTTTGGGAAGCTAAGAAACAACTCGCTCTGCACAGTGCTCTTAAAGCCTACCGGGAACATCTCTTCCAAAGGCCTGTGAAACGCAGTTTCTTTGCAGGCCTGATCTGCCTGAAGTAGGACTTCTGCTCTGGGTGTGCTACATTGCCCTAGAGCTGAAAGGCACAACGTGCAGGCTTCTTTCCAAAGGGCGAGTTGGGCCCCACAGCATCTTGCTTCCAGCTCGTTGGGAAGCTAAGAAACAGCTCTCTCTGCCCAGTGCTCTTACAGCCTACCGGGAACATCTCTTCCAAAGGCCTGTGAAACGCAGTGTCTTTGCAGGCCTGATCTGGCTGAAGTAGGACTTCTGCTCTGGGTGTGCTACATTGCCCCAGAGCTGAAAGGCACCACGTGCAGGCTTCTTTCCAAAGGGTGAGTTGGGCCCCACAGCATCTTGCTTCCAGCTCTTTGGGAAGCTAAGAAACAACTCGCTCTGCACAGTGCTCTTACAGGCTAACCGGAACATCTCTTCCAAAGGCCTGTGAAACGCAGTTTCTTTGCAGGCCTGATCTGGCTGAAGTAGGACGTCTGCTCTGGTTTGCTGTTTTGCCCTAGAGCTGAAAGGCACAACGTGCAGGCTTCTTTCCAAAGGGCGAGTTGGGCCCCACCGCATCTTGCTTCCAGCTCTTTGGGAAGCTAAGAAACAACTCGCTCTGCACAGTGCTCTTACAGCCTACCGGGAACATCTCTTCCAAAGGCCTGTGAAACGCAGTTTCTTTGCAGGCCTGATCTGGCTGAAGTAGGACTTCTGCTCTGGGTGTGCTACTTTGCCCTAGAGCTGAAAGGCACAACGTGCAGGCTTCTTTCCAAAGTGCGAGTTCTGCCCCACAGCATCTTCCTTCCAGCTCTTTGGGAAGCTAAGAAACAACTCGCTCTGCACAGTGCTCTTACAGCCTACCGGGAAAATGTCTTCCAAAGGCCTGTTAAACGCCGTTTCTTTGCAGGCCTGATCTGGCTGAAGTAGGACTTCTGCTCTGGGTGTGCTACTTTGCCCTAGAGCTGAAAGGCACAACGTGCAGGCTACTTTCCAAAGGGCGAGTTGGGCCCCAGAGCATTTGCTTCCAGCTCTTTGGAAAGCTAAGAAACAACTCGCTCTGCACAGTGCTCTTACAGCCTACCGGGAACATCTCTTCCAAAGGCCTGTGAAACGCAATTTCTTTGCAGGCCTGATCTGGCTGAAGTAGGACTTCTGTGTTTGCTACTTTGCCCTAGAGCTGAAAGGCACAACGTGCAGGCTTCTTTCCAAAGGGCGAGTTGGGCCTCACAGCATCTTCCTTCCAGCTCTTTGGGAAGCTAAGAAACAAATCGCTCTGCTCAGTGCTCTTACAGCCTAGTGGGAACATCTCTTCCAAAGGCATGTGTAACGCAGTTTCTTTGCAGGCCTGATCTGGCTGAAGTAGGACTTCTGCTCTGGGTGTGCTACATTGCCCAAGAGCTGAAAGGCACAACGTGCAGGCTTCTTTCCAAAGGGCGAGTTGGGCCCCACAGCATCTTGCTTCCAGCTCATTGGGAAGCTAAGAAACAACTCGCTCTGCTCAGTGCTCTTACAGCCTAGTGGGAACATCTCTTCCAAAGGAATGTGTAACGCAGTTTCTTTGCAGGCCTGATCTGGCTGAAGTAGGACTTCTGCTCTGGGTGTGCTACTTTGCGCTAGAGCTGAAAGGCACAACGTGCAGGCTTCTTTCCAAAGGGCGAGTTGGGCCCCACAGCATCTTGCTTCCAGCTCTTTGGAAAGCTAAGAAACAACTCGCTCTGCACACTGCTCTTACAGCCTACCGGGAACATCTCTTCCAAAGGCCTGTGAAACGCAGTTTCTTTGCAGGCCTGATCTGGCTGAAGTAGGACTTCTGCTCTGGGTGTGCTACATTGCCCTAGAGCTGAAAGGCCCAACGTGCAGGCTTCTTTCCAAAGGGCGAGTTGGTCCCCACAGCATCTTGCTTCCAGCTCTTTGGGAAGCTAAGAAACAACTCCCTCTGCACAGTGCTCTTACAGCCTACCGGGAACATCTCTTCCAAAGGCCTGTGAAACGCAGTTTCTTTGCAGGACTGATCTGTCTGAAGTAGGACTTCTGCTCTTGGTGTGCTACATTGCCCTAGAGCTGAAAGGAACAATGTGCAGGCTTCTTTCCAAAGGGCGAGTTGGGCCTCACAGCATCTTCATTCCAGCTCTTTGGGAAGCTAAGAAACAAATCGCTCTGCTCAGTGCTCTTACAGCCTAGTGGGAACATCTCTTCCAAAGGCTTGTGAAACGCAGTTTCTTTGCAGGCCTGATCTGGCTGAAGTAGGACTTCTGCTCTGGGTGTGCTACATTGCCCAAGAGCTGAAAGGCACAACGTGCAGGCTGCTTTCCAAAGGGCGAGTTCGGCCCCACAGCATCTTGCTTCCAGCTCATTGGGAAGCTAAGAAACAACTCGCTCTGCACAGTGCTCTTACAGCCTAGTGGGAACATCTCTTCCAAAGGAATGTGTAACGCAGTTTCTTTGCAGGCCTGATCTGGCTGAAGTAGGACTTCTGCTCTGGGTGTGCTACTTTGCGCTAGAGCTGAAAGGCACAAGGTGCAGGCTTCTTTCCAAAGGGCGAGTTGGGCCCCACAGCATCTTGCTTCCAGCTCTTTGGAAAGCTAAGAAACAACTCGCTCTGCACACTGCTCTTACAGCCTACCGGGAACATCTCTTCCAAAGGCCTGTGAAACGCAGTTTCTTTGCAGGCCTGATCTGGCTGAAGTAGGACTTCTGCTCTGGGTGTGCTACATTGCCCTAGAGCTGAAAGGCCCAACGTGCAGGCTTCTTTCCAAAGGGCGAGTTGGTCCCCACAGCATCTTGCTTCCAGCTCTTTGGGAAGCTAAGAAACAACTCGCTCTGCACAGTGCTCTTACAGCCTACCTGGAACATCTCTTCCAAAGGCCTGTGAAACGCAGTTTCTTTGCAGGCCTGATCTGGCTGAAGTAGGACTTCTGCTCTGGGTGTGCTACTTTGCCCTAGAGCTGAAAGGCACAACGTGCAGGCTTCTTTCCAAAGCGCCAGCTGGGCCCCACAGCATCTTGCTTCCAGCTCTTTGGGAAGCTAAGAAACAACTCGCTCTGCACAGTGCTCTTACAGCCTACCGGGAACATCTCTTCCAAAGGCCTGTGAAACGCAGTTTCTTTGCAGGCCTGATCTGGCTGAAGTAGGACTTCTGCTCTGGGTGTGCTACATTGCCCTAGAGCTGAAATTCACAACGTGCAGGCTTCTTTCCAAAGGGCGAGTTGGGCCCCACAGCATCTTGCTTCCAGCTCTTTGGGAAGCTAAGAAACAACTCGCTCTGCACAGTGCTCTTACAGCCTACCGGGAACATCTCTTCCAAAGGTCTGTGAAACGCAGTTTCTTTGCAGGCCTGATCTGGCTGAAGTAGGACTTCTGCTCAGGCTGTGCTACATTGCCCTAGAGCTGAAAGGCCCAACGTGCAGGCTTCTATCCAAAGGGCGAGTTGGGCCCCACGTCATCTTGCTTCCGGCTCTTTTGGAAGCTAAGAAACAACTCGCTCTGCACAGTGATCTTACAGCGTACCGGGAACATCTCTTCCAAAGGCCTGTGAAACGAAATTTCTTTGCAGGCCTGATCTGTCTGAAGTAGGACTTCTGCTCTTGGTGTGCTACATTGCCCTAGAGCTGAAAGGCCCAACGTGCAGGCTTCTTTCCAAAGGGCGAGTTGGGCCCCACAGCATCTTGCTTCCAGCTCTTTGGGAAGCTAAGAAACAACTCGCTCTGCACAGTGCTCTTACAGCCTACCGGGAACATCTCTTCCAAAGGCCTGTGAAACGCAGTTTCTTTGCAGGCCTGATCTGGCTGAAGTAGGACTTCTGTGTTTGCTACTTTGCCCTAGAGCTGAAAGGCACAACGTGCAGGCTTCTTCCCAAAGGGCGAGTTGGGCCCCACCGCATCTTGCTTCCAGCTCTTTGGGAAGCTAAGAAACAACTCGCTCTGCACAGTGCTCTTACAGCCTACCGGGAACATCTCTTCCAAAGGCCTGTGAAACGCAGTTTCTTTGCAGGCCTGATCTGGCTGAAGTAGGACTTCTGCTCTGGGTGTGCTACTTTGCGCTAGAGCTGAAAGTCACAACGTGCAGGCTTCTTTCCAAGGGGCGAGTTGGGCCCCAGAGCATCTTGCTTCCAGCTCTTTGGGAAGCTAAGAAACAACTCCCTCTGCACAGTGCTCTTACAGCCTACCGGGAACATCTCTTCCAAAGGCCTGTGAAACGCAGTTTCTTTGCAGGACTGATCTGTCTGAAGTAGGACTTCTGCTCTTGGTGTGCTACATTGCCCTAGAGCTGAAAGGAACAATGTGCAGCCTTCTTTCCAAAGGGCGAGTTGGGCCTCACAGCATCTTCCTTCCAGCTCTTTGGGAAGCTAAGAAACAAATCGCTCTGCTCAGTGCTCTTACAGCCTAGTGGGAACATCTCTTCCAAAGGCATGTGTAACGCAGTTTCTTTGCAGGCCTGATCTGGCTGAAGTAGGACTTCTGCTCTGGGTGTGCTACATTGCCCAAGAGCTGAAAGGCACAACGTGCAGGCTTCTTTCCAAAGGGCGAGTTGGGCCCCACAGCATCTTGCTTCCAGCTCATTGGGAAGCTAAGAAACAACTCGCTCTGCTCAGTGCTCTTACAGCCTAGTGGGAACATCTCTTCCAAAGGAATGTGTAACGCAGTTTCTTTGCAGGCCTGATCTGGCTGAAGTAGGACTTCACCTCTGGGTGTACTACTTTGCGCTAGAGCTGAAAGGCACAACGTGCAGGCTTCTTTCCAAAGGGCGAGTTGGGCCCCACAGCATCTTGCTTCCAGCTCTTTGGGAAGCTAAGAAACAACTCGCTCTGCACAGTGCTCTTACAGCCTACCGGGAACATCTCTTCCAAAGGCCTGTGAAACGCAGTTTCTTTGCAGGCCTGATCTGGCTGAAGTAGGACTTCTGCTCTGGGTCTGCTGCTTTGCGCTAGAGCTGAAAGTCACAACGTGCAGGCTTGTTTCCAAAGGGCGAGTTGGGCCCCACAGCATCTTGCTTCCAGCTCTTTGGGAAGCTAAGAAACAACTCGCTCTGCACAGTGCTCTTACAGCCTACCGGGAACATCTCTTCCAAAGGCCTGTGAAACGCAGTTTCTTTGCAGGCCTGATCTGGCTGAAGTAGCACTTCTGCGCTGCGTGTGCTACATTGCCCTAGAGCTGAAAGGCACAACGTGCAGGCTTCTTTCCAAAGGGCGAGTTGGGCCCCACAGCATCTTGCTTCCAGCTCTTTGGGAAGCTAAGAAACAACTCGCTCTGCACAGTGCTCTTCCAGCCTAGTGGGAACATCTCTTCCAAGGGCCTGTGAAATGCAGATTCTTTGCAGGCCTGATCTGGCTGAAGTAGGACTTCTGCTCTGGGTGTGCTACATTGACCTAGAGCTGAAAGGCACAACGTGCAGGCTTCTTTCCAAAGGGCGAGTTGGGCCCCACAGCATCTTGCTTCCAGCTCTTTGGGAAGCTACGAAACAACTCGCTCTGCACAGTGCTATTACAGCCTACCGGGAACATCTCTTCCAAAGGCCTGTGAAACGCAGTTTCTTTGCAGGCCTGATCTGGCTGAAGTAGGACTTCTGTGTGTGCTACTTTGCCCTAGAGCTGAAAGGCACAACGTGCAGGCTTCTTTCCAAAGCGCCAGCTGGGCCCCACAGCATCTTGCTTCCAGCTCTTTGGGAAGCTAAGAAACAACTCGCTCTGCACAGTGCTCTTAAAGCCTACCGGGAGCATCTCTTCCAAAGGCCTGTGAAACGCAGTTTCTTTGCAGGCCTGATGTGGCTGAAGTAGGACTTCTGCTCTGGGTGTGCTACATTGCCCTAGAGCTGAAAGGCACAACGTGCAGGCTGCTTTCCAAAGGGCGAGTTGGGCCTCACAGCATCTTGCTTCCAGCTCTTTGGGAAGCTAAGAAACAACTCGCTCTACACAGTGCTCTTACAGCCTCCCGGGAACATGTCTTCCAAAGGCCTGTGAAACGCAGTTTCTTTGCAGGCCTGATCTGGCTGAAGTAGGACTTCTGCTCTGGGTGTGCTACATTGCCCTAGAGCTGAAAGACACAACGTGCAGGCTTCTTTCCAAAGGGCGAGTTGGGCCCCACAGCATCTTGCTTCCAGCTCTTTGGGAAGCTAAGAAACAACTCGCTCTGCACAGTGCTCTTACAGCGTACCGGGAGCATCTCTTCCAAAGGCCTGTGAAACGCAGTTTCTTTGCAGGCCTGATCTGGCTGAAGTAGGACGTCTGCTCTGGTTTGCTATTTTGCCCTAGAGCTGAAAGGCACAACGTGCAGGCTTCTTTCCAAAGGGCGAGTTGGGCCCCACAGCATCTTGCTTCCAGCACTTTGGGAAGCTAAGAAACAACTCGCTCTGCACAGTGCTCTTACAACCTACCGGGAACATCTCTTCCAAAGGCCTGTGAAACGCAGTTGCTTTGCAGGCCTGATCTGGCTGAAGTAGGACTTCTGCTATGGGTGTGCTGCATTGCCCTACAGCTGAAAGGCACAACGTGCAGGCTTCTTTCCAAAGGGCGAGTTGGGCCCCACAGCATCTTGCTTCCAGCTCTTTGGGAAGCTAAGAAACAACTCGCTCTGCACAGTGCTCTTACAGCCTACCAGGAACATCTCTTCCAAAGGCCTGTGAAACGCAGTTTCGTTGCAGGCCTGATCTGGCTGAAGTAGGACTTCTGCTCTGGTGTGCTACTTTGCCCTAGAGCTGAAAGGCACAACGTGCAGGCTTCTTTCCAAAGCGCCAGCTGGGCCCCACAGCATCTTGCTTCCAGCTCTTTGGGAAGCTAAGAAACAACTCGCTCTGCACAGTGCTCTTACAACCGACCGGGAACATCTCTTCCAAAGGCCTGTGAAACGCAGTTGCTTTGCAGGCCTGATCTGGCTGAAGTAGGACTTCTGCTCTGGGTGTGATACATTGCCCTAGAGCTGAAAGGCACAACGTGCAGGCCTCTTTCGAAGGGGCGAGTTGGGCCCCACAGCATCTTGCTTCCAGCTCTTTGGGAAGCTAAGAAACAACTCGCTCTGCACAGTGCTCTTACAACCTACCGGGAACATCTCTTCGAAAGGCCTGTGAAACGCAGTTGCTTTGAAGGCCTGATCTGGCCGAAGTAGGACTTCTGCTCTGGGTGTGTGACATTGCCCTAGAGCTGAAAGGCACAACGTGCAGGCTGCTTTCCAAAGGGCGAGTTTGCCCCACAGCATCTTGCTTCCAGCTCGTTGGGAAGCTAAGAAACAGCTCTCTCTGCCCAGTGCTCTTACAGCCTACCCGGAACATCTCTTCCAAAGGCCTGCGAAACGCAGTGTCTTTGCAGGCCTGATCTGGCTGAAGTAGGACTTCTGCTCTGGGTGTGCTACATTGCCCTAGAGCTAAAAGGCACAATGTGCAGGCTTCTTTCCAAAGGGCGAGTTGGGCACCACAGCATCTTGCTTCCAGCTCTTTGGGAAGCTAAGAAACAACTCGCTCTGCACAGTGCTCTTACAGCCTACCGGGAATATCTCTTCCAAACGCCTGTGGAATGCAGTTTCTTTGCAGGCATGATCTGGCTGAAGTAGAACTTCTGCTCTGGGTGTGCTACATTGCCCTAGAGCTGAAAGGCACAACGTGCAGGCTTCTTTCCAAAGGGCGAGTTGGTCCCCACAGCATCTTGCTTCCAGCTCTTTGGGAAGCTAAGAAACAACTCGCTCTGCACAGTGCTCTTGCAGCCTACCGGGAAGATCTCTTCCAAATGCCTGTGTAACTCAGTTTCTTTGCAGGCCTGATCTGGCTGAAGTAGGACTTCTGCTCTGGGTGTGCTACATTGCCCTAGAGCAGAAAGGCACAACGTGCAGGCTTCTTTCCAAGGGGCGAGTTGGGCCCCACAGAATCTTGCTTCCAGCTCTTTGGGAAGCTAAGAAACCACTCCCTCTGCACAGTGCTCTTACAGCCTACCGGGAACATCTCTTCCAAAGGCCTGTGAAACGCAGTTTCTTTGCAGGACTGATCTGTCTGAAGTAGGACTTCTGCTCTGGGTGTGCTACATTGCCCTAGAGCTGAAAGGAACAACGTGCAGGCTTCTTTCCAAAGGGCGAGTTGGTCCCCACAGCATCTTCCTTCCAGCTCTTTGGGAAGCTAAGAAACAAATCGCTCTGCTCAGTGCTCTTACAGCCTAGTGGGAACATCTCTTCCAAAGGCATGTGTAACGCAGTTTCTTTGCAGGCCTGATCTGGCTGAAGTAGGACGTCTGCTCTGGTTTGCTATTTTGCCCTAGAGCTGAAAGGCACAACTTTCAGGCTTCTTTCCAAAGGGCGAATTGGGCGCCACCGCATCTTGCTTCCAGCTCTTTGGGAAGCTAAGAAACAACTTGCTCTGCACAGTGCTCTTACAGCCTACCGGGAACATCTCTTCCAAAGGCCTGTGAAACGCAGTTTCTTTGCAGGCCTGATCTGGCTGAAGTAGGACTTCTGCTCTGGGTGTGCTACTTTGCCCTAGAGATGAAAGGCACAACGTGCAGGCTTCTTTCCAAAGGGCGAGTTGGGCCCCACAGCATCTTGCTTCCAGCTCTTTGGGAAGCTAAGAAACAACTCGCTCTGCACAGTGCTCTTACAGCCTACTGGGAACATCTCATCGAAAGGCCTGTCAAACGCAGTTTCTTTGCAGGCCTGATCTGGCTGAAGTAGGACTTCTGCTCTGGGTGTGCTACTTTGCCCTAGAGCTGAAAGGCACAACGCGCAGGCTTCTTTCCAAAGGGCGAGTTGGGCCCCACAGCATCTTGCTTCCAGCTCTTTGGGAAGCTAAGAAACAACTCGCTCTGCACAGTGCTCTTACAGCCTACCGGGAACATCTCTTCCAAAGGCCTGTGAAACGCAGTGTCTATGCAGGCCTGATCTGGCTGAAGTAGGACTTCTGCTCTGGGTGTGCTACTTTGCCCTAGAGCTGAAAGGCCCAACGTGCAGGCTTCTTTCCAAAGGGCGAGTTGGTCCCCACAGCATCTTGCTTCCAGCTCTTTGGGAAGCTAAGAAACAACTCGCTCTGCACAGTGCTCTTACACCCCACCGGGAACATCTCTTCCAAAGGCCTGTGAAACGCAGTTTCTTATCAGGCCTGATATGGCTGAAGTAGGATTTCTGCTCTGGGTGTGCTACATTGCCCTAGAGCTGACAGGCACAACGTGCAGGCTTCTTTCCAAGGGGCGAGTTGGGCCCCACAGCATCTTGCTTCCAGCTCTTTGGGAAGCTAAGAAACAACTCGCTCTGCACAGTGCTCTTAAAGCCTACCGGGAACATCTCTTCCAAAGGCCTCTGAAACGCAGTTTCTTTGCAGGCCTGATCTGGCTGAAGTAGGACTTCTGCTCTGGGTGTGCTACATTGCCCTAGAGCTGAAAGGCACAACGTGCAGGCTGCTTTCCAAAGGGCGAGTTTGCCCCACAGCATCTTGCTTCCAGCTCGTTGGGAAGCTAAGAAACTGCTCTCTCTGCCCAGTGCTCTTACAGCCTACCCGGAACATCTCTTCCAAAGGCCTGTGAAACGCAGTTTCTTTGCAGGCCTGATCTGGCTGAAGTAGGACGTCTGCTCTTGTTTGCTATTTTGCCCTAGAGCTGAAAGGCACAACGTGCAGGCTTCTTTCCAAAGGGCGAGTTGGGCCCCACAGCATCTTGCTTCCAGCTCTTTGGGAAGCTAAGAAACAACTCGCTCTGCACAGTGCTCTTACAGCCTACCGGGAACATCTCATCGAAAGGCCTGTCAAACGCAGTTTCTTTGCAGGCCTGATCTGGCTGAAGTAGGACTTCTGCTCTGGGTGTGCTACTTTGCCCTAGAGCTGAAAGGCACAACGTGCAGGCTTCTATCCAAAGGGCGAGTTGGGCCCCACAGCATCTTGCTTCCAGCTCTTTGGGAAGCTAAGAAACAACTCGCTCTGCAGAGTGCTCTTACAACCTACCGGGAACATCTCTTCCAAAGGCCTGTGAAACGCAGTTTCTTTGCAGGCCTGATCTGGCTGAAGTAGGACTTCTGCTCTGGGTGTGCTACATTGCCCTAGAGCTGAAAGGCACAGCGTGCAGGCTTCTTTCCAAAGGGCGAGTTGGTCCCCACAGCATCTTGCTTCCAGCTCTTTGGGAAGCTAAGAAACAACTCGCTCTGCACAGTGCTCTTACAGCCTACCGGTAACATCTCTTCCAAAGGCCTGTGAAACGCAGTGTCTATGCAGGCCTGATCTGGCTGAAGTAGGACTTCTGCTCTGGGTGTGTGACATTGCCCTAGAGCTGAAAGGCCCAACGTGCAGGCTTCTTTCCAAAGGGCGAGTTGGTCCCCACAGCATCTTGCTTCCAGCTCTTTGGGAAGCTAAGAAACAACTCGCTCTGCACAGTGCTCTTACACCCCACCGGGAACATCTCTTCCAAAGGCCTCTGAAACGCAGTTTCTTATCAGGCCTGATATGGCTGAAGTAGGATTTCTGCTCTGGGTGTGCTACATTGCCCTAGAGCTGAAAGGCACAACGTGCAGGCTTCTTTCCAAGGGGCGAGTTGGGCCCCACAGCATCTTGCTTCCAGCTCTTTGGGAAGCTAAGAAACAACTCGCTCTGCACAGTGCTCTTAAAGCCTACCGGGAACATCTCTTCCAAAGGCCTGTGAAACGCAGTATCTTTGCAGGCCTGATCTGGCTGAAGTAGGACTTCTGCTCTGGGTGTGCTACATTGCCCTAGAGCTGAAAGGCACAACGTGCAGGCTTCTTTCCAAAGGGCGAGTTGGGCCCCAGAGCATCTTGCTTCCAGCTCTTTGGGAAGCTAAGAAACAACTCGCTCTGCACAGTGCTCTTACAGCCTACCCGGAACATCTCTTCCAAAGGCCTGTGAAACGCAGTTTCTTTGCAGGCCTGATCTGGCTGAAGTAGGACGTCTGCTCTGGTTTGCTATTTTGCCCTAGAGCTGAAAGGCACAACGTGCAGGCTTCTTTCCAAAGGGCGAGTTGGGCCCCACCGCATCTTGCTTCCAGCTCTTTGGGAAGCTAAGAAACAACTCGCTCTGCACAGTGCTCTTACAGCCTACCGGTAACATCTCTTCCAAAGGCCTGTGAAACGCAGTGTCTATGCAGGCCTGATCTGGCTGAAGTAGGACTTCTGCTCTGGGTGTGTGACATTGCCCTAGAGCTGAAAGGCCCAACGTGCAGGCTTCTTTCCAAAGGGCGAGTTGGGCCCCAGAGCATCTTGCTTCCAGCTCTTTGGGAAGCTAAGAAACAACTCGCTCTGCACAGTGCTCTTACAGCCTACCGGGAACATCTCTTCCAAAGGCCTGTGAAACGCAGTTTCTTTGCAGGCCTGATCTGGCTGAAGTAGGACTTCTGCTCTGGGTGTGCTACTTTTCCCTAGAGCTGAAAGGCACAACGTGCAGGCTTCTTTCCAAAGGGCGAGTTGGGCCCCACAGCATCTTGCTTCCAGCTCTTTGGGAAGCTAAGAAACAACTCGCTCTGCACAGTGCTCTTACAGCCTACCGGGAACATCTCTTCCAAAGGCCTGTCAAACGCACTTTCTTTGCAGGCCTGATCTGGCTGAAGTAGGACTTCTGCTCTGGGTGTGCTACTTTGCCCTAGAGCTGAAAGGCACAACGTGCAGGCTTCTTTCCAAAGGGCGAGTTGGGCCCCACAGCATCTTGCTTCCAGCTCTTTGGGAAGCTAAGAAACAACTCGCTCTGCACAGTGCTCTTACAGCCTACCGGGAACATCTCATCGAAAGGCCTGTCAAACGCAGTTTCTTTGCAGGCCTGATCTGGCTGAAGTAGGACTTCTGCTCTGGGTGTGCTACTTTGCCCTAGAGCTGAAAGGCACAACGTGCAGGCTTCTATCCAAAGGGCGAGTTGGGCCCCACAGCATCTTGCTTCCAGCTCTTTGGGAAGCTAAGAAACAACTCGCTCTGCAGAGTGCTCTTACAACCTACCGGGAACATCTCTTCCAAAGGCCTGTGAAACGCAGTTTCTTTGCAGGCCTGATCTGGCTGAAGTAGGACTTCTGCTCTGGGTGTGCTACATTGCCCTAGAGCTGAAAGGCACAGCGTGCAGGCTTCTTTCCAAAGGGCGAGTTGGTCCCCACAGCATCTTGCTTCCAGCTCTTTGGGAAGCTAAGAAACAACTCGCTCTGCACAGTGCTCTTACAGCCTACCGGTAACATCTCTTCCAAAGGCCTGTGAAACGCAGTGTCTATGCAGGCCTGATCTGGCTGAAGTAGGACTTCTGCTCTGGGTGTGTGACATTGCCCTAGAGCTGAAAGGCCCAACGTGCAGGCTTCTTTCCAAAGGGCGAGTTGGTCCCCACAGCATCTTGCTTCCAGCTCTTTGGGAAGCTAAGAAACAACTCGCTCTGCACAGTGCTCTTACACCCCACCGGGAACATCTCTTCCAAAGGCCTCTGAAACGCAGTTTCTTATCAGGCCTGATATGGCTGAAGTAGGATTTCTGCTCTGGGTGTGCTACATTGCCCTAGAGCTGAAAGGCACAACGTGCAGGCTTCTTTCCAAGGGGCGAGTTGGGCCCCACAGCATCTTGCTTCCAGCTCTTTGGGAAGCTAAGAAACAACTCGCTCTGCACAGTGCTCTTAAAGCCTACCGGGAACATCTCTTCCAAAGGCCTGTGAAACGCAGTATCTTTGCAGGCCTGATCTGGCTGAAGTAGGACTTCTGCTCTGGGTGTGCTACATTGCCCTAGAGCTGAAAGGCACAACGTGCAGGCTTCTTTCCAAAGGGCGAGTTGGGCCCCAGAGCATCTTGCTTCCAGCTCTTTGGGAAGCTAAGAAACAACTCGCTCTGCACAGTGCTCTTACAGCCTACCCGGAACATCTCTTCCAAAGGCCTGTGAAACGCAGTTTCTTTGCAGGCCTGATCTGGCTGAAGTAGGACGTCTGCTCTGGTTTGCTATTTTGCCCTAGAGCTGAAAGGCACAACGTGCAGGCTTCTTTCCAAAGGGCGAGTTGGGCCCCACCGCATCTTGCTTCCAGCTCTTTGGGAAGCTAAGAAACAACTTGCTCTGCACAGTGCTCTTACAGCCTACCGGGAACATCTCTTCCAAAGGCCTGTGAAACGCAGTTTCTTTGCAGGCCTGATCTGGCTGAAGTAGGACTTCTGCTCTGGGTGTGCTACTTTGCCCTAGAGCTGAAAGGCACAACGTGCAGGCTTCTTTCCAAAGGGCGAGTTGGGCCCCACAGCATCTTGCTTCAAGCTCTTTGGGAAGCTAAGAAACAACTCTCTCTGCACAGTGCTCTTACAGCCTACCGGGAACATCTCTTCCAAAGGCCTGTGAAACGCAGTTTCTTTGCAGGCCTGATCTGGCTGAAGTAGGACTTCTGCTCTGGGTGTGCTACTTTGCCCTAGAGCTGAAAGGCCCAACGTGCAGGCTTCTTTCCAAAGGGCGAGTTGGGCCCCACAGCATCTTGCTTCCAGCTCTTTGGGAAGCTAAGAAACAACTCGCTCTGCACAGTGCTCTTACAGCCTACCGGGAAGATCTCTTCCAAAGGCCTGTGTAACTCAGTTTCTTTGCAGGCCTGATCTGGCTGAAGTAGGACTTCTGCTCTGGGTGTGCTACATTGCCCTAGAGCAGAAAGGCACAACGTGCAGGCTTCTTTCCAAGGGGCGAGTTGGGCCCCACAGCATCTTGCTTCCAGCTCTTTGGGAAGCTAAGAAACAACTCTCTCTGCACAGTGCTCTTACAGCCTACCGGGAACATCTCTTCCAAAGGCCTGTGAAACGCAGTTTCTTTGCAGGCCTGATCTGGCTGAAGTAGGACTTCTGCTCTGGGTGTGCTACATTGCCCTAGAGCTGAAAGGCACAACGTGCAGGCTTCTTTCCAAAGGGCGAGTTGGGCCCCACAGCATCTTGCTTCCAGCTCTTTGGGAAGCTAAGAAACAACTCGCTCTGCACAGTGCTCTTACAGCCTACCGGGAAGATCTCTTCCAAAGGCCTGTGTAACTCAGTTTCTTTGCAGGCCTGATCTGGCTGAAGTAGGACTTCTGCTCTGGGTGTGCTACATTGCCCTAGAGCAGAAAGGCACAACGTGCAGGCTTCTTTCCAAGGGGCGAGTTGGGCCCCACAGCATCTTGCTTCCAGCTCTTTGGGAAGCTAAGAAACCACTCCCTCTGCACAGTGCTCTTACAGCCTAGTGGGAACATCTCTTCCAAAGGCATGTGTAACGCAGTTTCTTTGCAGGCCTCATCTGGCTAAAGTAGGACTTCTGCTCTGGGTGTGCTACATTGCCCTAGAGCTGAAAGGCACAACGTGCAGGCTTCTTTCCAACGGGCGAGTTGGGCCCCACAGCATCTTGCTTCCAGCTCTTTGGAAAGCTAAGAAACAACTCGCTCTGCTCAGTGCTCTTACAGCCTAGTGGGAACATCTCTTCCAAAGGAATGTGTAACGCAGTTTCTTTGCAGGCCTGATCTGGCTGAAGTAGGCCTTCTGCTCTGGGTATGCTACTTTGCGCTAGAGCTGAAAGGCACAACGTGCAGGCTGCTTTCCAAAGGGTGAGTTGGGCCCCACAGCATCTTGCTTCCAGCTCTTTGGGAAGCTAAGAAACAACTCGCTCTGCACAGTGCTCTTACAGCCTACCGGGAACATCTCTTCCAAAAGCCTGTGAAACGCAGTTTCTTTGCAGGCCTGATCTGGCTGAAGTAGGACTTCTGCTCTGGGTGTGCTACTTTGCCCTAGAGCTGAAAGGCACAACGTGCAGGCGTCTTTCCAAAGGGCATGTTGGGCCCCACAGCATCTTGCTTCCAGCTCTTTGGGAAGCTAAGAAACAACTCGCTCTGCACAGTGCTCTTACAGCCTACCGGGAACATCTCTTCCAAAGGCCCGTGAAACGCAGTTTCTTTGCAGGACTGATCTGTCTGAAGTAGGACTTCTGCTCTTCGTGTGCTACATTGCCCTAGAGCTGAAAGGAACAACGTGCAGGCTTCTTTCCAAAGGGCGAGTTGGGCCCCACAGCATCTTCCTTTCTGCTCTTTGGGAAGCTAAAGAACAAATCGCTCTGCTCAGTGCTCTTACAGCCTAGTGGGAACATCTCTTCCAAAGGCATGTGTAACGCAGTTTCTTTGCAGGCCTGATCTGGCTGAAGTAGGACTTCTGCTCTGGGTGTGCTACATTGCCCTAGAGCTGAAAGGCACAACGTGCAGGCTTCTTTCCAAAGGGCGAGTTGGGCCCCACAGCATCTTGCTTCCAGCTCTTTGGGAAGCTAAGAAACAACTCGCTCTGCACAGTGCTCTTACAGCCTACCGGGAACATCTCTTCCAAAGGCCTGTGAAACGCAGTTTCTTTGCAGGCCTGATCTGGCTGAAGTAGGACTTCTGCTCTGGGTGTGCTACTTTGCCCTAGAGCTGAAAGGCACAACGTGCAGGCTTCTTTCCAAAGGGCGAGTTGGGCCCCACAGCATCTTGCTTCCAGCTCTTTGGGAAGCTAAGAAACAACTCGCTCTGCACAGTGCTCTTACAGCCTACCGGGAACATCTCTTCCAAAGGCCTGTGAAACGCAGTTTCTTTGCAGGCCTGATCTGGCTGAAGTAGGACTTCTGCTCTGGGTGTGCTACTTTGCCCTAGAGCTGAAAGGCACAACGTGCAGGCTTCTTTCCAAAGGGCGAGTTGGGCCCCACAGCATCTTGCTTCCAGCTCTTTGGGAAGCTAAGAAACAACTCGCTCTGCACAGTGCTCTTACAGCCTACCGGGAACATCTCTTCCAAAGGCCTGTGAAACGCAGTTTCTTTGCAGGCCTGATCTGGCTGAAGTAGGACTTCTGCTCTGGGTGTGCTACTTTGCCCTAGAGCTGAAAGGCACAACGTGCAGGCTTCTTTCCAAAGGGCGAGTTGGGCCCCACAGCATCTTGCTTCCAGCTCTTTGGGAAGCTAAGAAACAACTCGCTCTGCACAGTGCTCTTACAGCCTACCGGGAACATCTCTTCCAAAGGCCTGTGAAACGCAGTTTCTTTGCAGGCCTGATCTGGCTGAAGTAGGACTTCTGCTCTGGGTGTGCTACTTTGCCCTAGAGCTGAAAGGCACAACGTGCAGGCTTCTTTCCAAAGGGCGAGTTGGGCCCCACAGCATCTTGCTTCCAGCTCTTTGGGAAGCTAAGAAACAACTCGCTCTGCACAGTGCTCTTACAGCCTACCGGGAACATCTCTTCCAAAGGCCTGTGAAACGCAGTTTCTTTGCAGGCCTGATCTGGCTGAAGTAGGACTTCTGCTCTGGGTGTGCTACATTGCCCTAGAGCTGAAAGGCACAACGTGCAGGCTTCTTTCCAAAGGGCGAGTTGGGCCCCACAGCATCTTGCTTCCAGCTCTTTGGGAAGCTAAGAAACAACTCGCTCTGCACAGTGCTCTTACAGCCTACCGGGAACATCTCTTCCAAAGGCCTGTGAAACGCAGTTTCTTTGCAGGCCTGATCTGGCTGAAGTAGGACTTCTGCTCTGGGTGTGCTACATTGCCCTAGAGCTGAAAGGCACAACGTGCAGGCTTCTTTCCAAAGGGCGAGTTGGGCCCCACAGCATCTTGCTTCCAGCTCTTTGGGAAGCTAAGAAACAACTCGCTCTGCACAGTGCTCTTACAGCCTACCGGGAACATCTCTTCCAAAGGCCTGTGAAACGCAGTTTCTTTGCAGGCCTGATCTGGCTGAAGTAGGACTTCTGCTCTGGGTGTGCTACTTTGCCCTAGAGCTGAAAGGCACAACGTGCAGGCTTCTTTCCAAAGGGCGAGTTGGGCCCCACAGCATCTTGCTTCCAGCTCTTTGGGAAGCTAAGAAACAACTCGCTCTGCACAGTGCTCTTACAGCCTACCGGGAACATCTCTTCCAAAGGCCTGTGAAACGCAGTTTCTTTGCAGGCCTGATCTGGCTGAAGTAGGACTTCTGCTCTGGGTGTGCTACTTTGCCCTAGAGCTGAAAGGCACAACGTGCAGGCTGTCTTTCCAAAGGGCGAGTTGGGCCCCACAGCATCTTGCTTCCAGCTCTTTGGGAAGCTAAGAAACAACTCGCTCTGCACAGTGCTCTTACAGCCTACCGGGAACATCTCTTCCAAAGGCCTGTGAAACGCAGTTTCTTTGCAGGCCTGATCTGGCTGAAGTAGGACTTCTGCTCTGGGTGTGCTACATTGCCCTAGAGCTGAAAGGCACAACGTGCAGGCTTCTTTCCAAAGGGCGAGTTGGGCCCCACAGCATCTTGCTTCCAGCTCTTTGGGAAGCTAAGAAACAACTCGCTCTGCACAGTGCTCTTACAGCCTACCGGGAACATCTCTTCCAAAGGCCTGTGAAACGCAGTTTCTTTGCAGGCCTGATCTGGCTGAAGTAGGACTTCTGCTCTGGGTGTGCTACATTGCCCTAGAGCTGAAAGGCACAACGTGCAGGCTTCTTTCCAAAGGGCGAGTTGGGCCCCACAGCATCTTGCTTCCAGCTCTTTGGGAAGCTAAGAAACAACTCGCTCTGCACAGTGCTCTTACAGCCTACCGGGAACATCTCTTCCAAAGGCCTGTGAAACGCAGTTTCTTTGCAGGCCTGATCTGGCTGAAGTAGGACTTCTGCTCTGGGTGTGCTACTTTGCCCTAGAGCTGAAAGGCACAACGTGCAGGCTTCTTTCCAAAGGGCGAGTTGGGCCCCACAGCATCTTGCTTCCAGCTCTTTGGGAAGCTAAGAAACAACTCGCTCTGCACAGTGCTCTTACAGCCTACCGGGAACATCTCTTCCAAAGGCCTGTGAAACGCAGTTTCTTTGCAGGCCTGATCTGGCTGAAGTAGGACTTCTGCTCTGGGTGTGCTACATTGCCCTAGAGCTGAAAGGCACAACGTGCAGGCTTCTTTCCAAAGGGCGAGTTGGGCCCCACAGCATCTTGCTTCCAGCTCTTTGGGAAGCTAAGAAACAACTCGCTCTGCACAGTGCTCTTACAGCCTACCGGGAACATCTCTTCCAAAGGCCTGTGAAACGCAGTTTCTTTGCAGGCCTGATCTGGCTGAAGTAGGACTTCTGCTCTGGGTGTGCTACTTTGCCCTAGAGCTGAAAGGCACAACGTGCAGGCTTCTTTCCAAAGGGCGAGTTGGGCCCCACAGCATCTTGCTTCCAGCTCTTTGGGAAGCTAAGAAACAACTCGCTCTGCACAGTGCTCTTACAGCCTACCGGGAACATCTCTTCCAAAGGCCTGTGAAACGCAGTTTCTTTGCAGGCCTGATCTGGCTGAAGTAGCACTTCTGCTCTGGGTGTGCTACATTGCCCTAGAGCTGAAAGGCACAACGTGCAGGCTTCTTTCCAAAGGGCGAGTTGGGCCCCACAGCATCTTGCTTCCAGCTCTTTGGGAAGCTAAGAAACAACTCGCTCTGCACAGTGCTCTTACAGCCTACCGGGAACATCTCTTCCAAAGGCCTGTGAAACGCAGATTCTTTGCAGGCCTGATCTGGCTGAAGTAGGACTTCTGCTCTGGGTGTGCTACTTTGCCCTAGAGCTGAAAGGCACAACGTGCAGGCTTCTTTCCAAAGGGCGAGTTGGGCCCCACAGCATCTTGCTTCCAGCTCTTTGGGAAGCTAAGAAACAACTCGCTCTGCACAGTGCTCTTACAGCCTACCGGGAACATCTCTTCCAAAGGCCTGTGAAACGCAGTTTCTATGCAGGCCTGATCTGGCTGAAGTAGGACTTCTGCTGTGTGCTACTTTGCCCTAGAGCTGAAAGGCACAACGTGCAGGCTTCTTTCCAAAGCGCCAGTTGGGCCCCACAGCATCTTGCTTCCAGCTCTTTGGGAAGCTAAGAAACAACTCGCTCTGCACAGTGCTCTTACAGCCTACCGGGAACATCTCTTCCAAAGGCCTGTGAAACGCAGTTTCTTTGCAGGCCTGATCTGGCTGAAGTAGGACTTCTGCTCTGGGTGTGCTACTTTGCCCTAGAGCTGAAAGGCACAACGTGCAGGCTGCTTTCCAAAGGGCGAGTTGGCCCCACAGCATCTTGCTTCCAGCTCTTTGGGAAGCTAAGAAACAACTCTCTCTGCACAGTGCTCTTACAGCCTACCGGGAACATCTCTTCCAAAGGCCTGTGAAACGCAGTTTCTTTGCAGGCCTGATCTGGCTGAAGTAGGACTTCTGCTCTGGGTGTGCTACTTTGCCCTAGAGCTGAAAGGCACAACGTGCAGGCTTCTTTCCAAAGGGCGAGTTGGGCCCCACAGCATCTTGCTTCCAGCTCTTTCGGAAGCTAAGAAACAACTCGCTCTGCACAGTGCTCTTACAGCCTACCGGGAACATCTCTTCCAAAGGCCTGTGAAACGCAGTGTCTTTGCAGGCCTGATCTGGCTGAAGTAGGACTTCTGCTCTGGTTGTGCTACATTGCCCTACAGCTGAAAGGCACAACGTGCAGGCTTCTTTCCAAAGGGTGAGTTGGGCCCCACAGCATCTTGCTTCCAGCTCTTTGGGAAGCTAAGAAACAACTCGCTCTGCACAGTGCTCTTACAGCCTACCGGGAACATCTCTTCCAAAGGCCTGTGAAACGCAGTTTCTTTGCAGGCCTGATCTGGCTGAAGTAGGACTTCTGCTCTGGGTGTGCTACATTGCCCTAGAGCTGAAAGGCACAACGTGCAGGCTGCTTTCCAAAGGGCGAGTTTGCCCCACAGCATCTTGCTTCCAGCTCGTTGGGAAGCTAAGAAACAGCTCTCTCTGCCCAGTGCTCTTACAGCCTACCCGGAACATCTCTTCCAAAGTCCCGTGAAACGCAGTGTCTTTGCAGGCCTGATCTGGCTGAAGTAGGACTCCTGCTCTGGGTGTGCTACATTGCCCTAGAGCTGAAAGGCACAACGTGCAGGCTTCTTTCCAAAGGGCGAGTTGGGCCCCACAGCATCTTGCTTCCAGCTCTTTGGGAAGCAAAGAAACAACTCTCTCTGCACAGTGCTCTTACAGCCTACCGGGAACATCTCTTCCAAAGGCCTG
Organism: Equus przewalskii; assembly: GCF_037783145.1. Classification (NCBI taxonomy): domain Eukaryota; kingdom Metazoa; phylum Chordata; class Mammalia; order Perissodactyla; family Equidae; genus Equus; species Equus przewalskii. The sequence goes on along the minus strand of NW_027228657.1, from coordinate 307,868 downwards.
TGAAACGCAGTTTCTTTGCAGGCCTGATCTGGCTGAAGTAGGACTTCTGCTCTGGGTGTGCTACATTGCCCTAGAGCTGAAAGGCACAACGTGCAGGCTTCTTTCCAAAGGGCGAGTTGGTCCCCACAGCATCTTGCTTCCAGCACTTTGGGAAGCTAAGAAACAACTCGCTCTGCACAGTGCTCTTACAGCCTACAGGGAACATCTCTTCCAAAGGCCTGTGAAACGCAGTGTCTATGCAGGCCTGATCTGGCTGAAGTAGGACTTCTGCTCTTGGTGTGTGACATTGCCCTAGAGCTGAAAGGCCCAACGTGCAGGCTTCTTTCCAAAGGGCGAGTTGGTCCCCACAGCATCTTGCTTCCAGCTCTTTGGGAAGCTAAGAAACAACTCGCTCTGCACAGTGCTCTTACACCCTACCTGGAACATCTCTTCCAAAGGCCTGTGAAACGCAGTTTCTTATCAGGCCTGATATGGCTGAAGTAGAACTTCTGCTCTGGGTGTGCTACATTGCCCTAGAGCTGAAAGGCACAACGTGCAGGCTGCTTTCCAAAGGGCGAGTTTGCCCCACAGCATCTTGCTTCCAGCTCGTTGGGAAGCTAAGAAACAGCTCTCTCTGCCCAGTGCTCTTACAGCCTACCCGGAACATCTCTTCCAAAGGCCTGTGAAACGCAGTGTCTTTGCAGGCCTGATCTGGCTGAAGTAGGACTTCTGCTCTGCGTGTGCTACATTGCCCTAGAGCTGAAAGGCACAACGTGCAGGCTTCTTTCCAAAGGGCGAGTTGGGCCCCACAGCATCTTGCTTCCAGCTCTTTGGGAAGCTAAGAAACAACTCGCTCTGCACAGTGCTCTTACAGCCTACCCGGAACATCTCTTCCAAAGGCCTGTGAAACGCAGTTTCTTTGCAGGCCTGATCTGGCTGAAGTAGGACGTCTGCTCTGGTTTGCTATTTTGCCCTAGAGCTGAAAGGCACAACGTGCAGGCTTCTTTCCAAAGGGCGAGTTGGGCCCCACAGCATCTTGCTTCCAGCTCTTTGGGAAGCTAAGAAACAACTCGCTCTGCACAGTGCTCTTACAGCCTACCCGGAACATCTCTTCCAAAGGCCTGTGAAACGCAGTTTCTTTGCAGGCCTGATCTGGCTGAAGTAGGACGTCTGCTCTGGTTTGCTATTTTGCCCTAGAGCTGAAAGGCACAACGTGCAGGCTTCTTTCCAAAGGGCGAGTTGGGCCCCACAGCATCTTGCTTCCAGCTCTTTGGGAAGCTAAGAAACAAGTCGCTCTGCACAGTGCTCTTACAGCCTACCCGGAACATCTCTTCCAAAGGCCTGTTAAACGCAGTTTCTTATCAGGCCTGATATGGCTGAAGTAGGATTTCTGCTCTGGGTGTGCTACATTGCCCTAGAGCTGAAAGGCACAACGTGCAGGCTTCTTTCCAAGGGGCGAGTTGGGCCCCACAGCATCTTTCTTCCAGCTCTTTGGGAAGCTAAGAAACAACTCGCTCTGCACAGTGCTCTTAAAGCCTACCGGGAACATCTCTTCCAAAGGCCTGTGAAACGCAGTTTCTTCGCAGGCCTGATCTGGCTGAAGTAGGACTTCTGCTCTGGGTGTGCTACATTGCCCTAGAGCTGAAAGGCACAACGTGCAGGCTGCTTTCCAAAGGGCGAGTTTGCCCCACAGCATCTTGCTTCCAGCTCGTTGGGAAGCTAAGAAACAGCTCTCTCTGCCCAGTGCTCTTACAGCCTACCCAGAACATCTCTTCCAAAGGCCTGTGAAACGCAGTGTCTTTGCAGGCCTGATCTGGCTGAAGTAGGACTTCTGCTCTGCGTGTGCTACATTGCCCTAGAGCTGAAAGGCACAACGTGCAGGCTTCTTTCCAAAGGGCGAGTTGGGCCCCACAGCATCTTGCTTCCAGCTCTTTGGGAAGCTAAGAAACAACTCGCTCTGCACAGTGCTCTTACAGCCTACCCGGAACATCTCTTCCAAAGGCCTGTGAAACGCAGTTTCTTTGCAGGCCTGATCTGGCTGAAGTAGGACGTCTGCTCTGGTTTGCTATTTTGCCCTAGAGCTGAAAGGCACAACGTGCAGGCTTCTTTCCAAAGGGCGAGTTGGGCCCCACAGCATCTTGCTTCCAGCTCTTTGGGAAGCTAAGAAACAACTCGCTCTGCACAGTGCTCTTACAGCCTACCCGGAACATCTCTTCCAAAGGCCTGTGAAACGCAGTTTCTTTGCAGGCCTGATCTGGCTGAAGTAGGACGTCTGCTCTGGTTTGCTATTTTGCCCTAGAGCTGAAAGGCACAACGTGCAGGCTTCTTTCCAAAGGGCGAGTTGGGCCCCACAGCATCTTGCTTCCAGCTCTTTGGGAAGCTAAGAAACAACTCGCTCTGCACAGTGCTCTTACAGCCTACCCGGAACATCTCTTCCAAAGGCCTGTGAAACGCAGTTTCTTATCAGGCCTGATATGGCTGAAGTAGGACTTCTGCTCTGGGTGTGCTACATTGCCCTAGAGCTGAAAGGCACAACGTGCAGGCTTCTTTCCAAGGGGCGAGTTGGGCCCCACAGCATCTTTCTTCCAGCTCTTTGGGAAGCTAAGAAACAACTCGCTCTGCACAGTGCTCTTAAAGCCTACCGGGAACATCTCTTCCAAAGGCCTGTGAAACGCAGTTTCTTTGCAGGCCTGATCTGGCTGAAGTAGGACTTCTGCTCTGGGTGTGCTACATTGCCCTAGAGCTGAAAGGCACAACGTGCAGGCTGCTTTCCAAAGGGCGAGTTTGCCCCACAGCATCTTGCTTCCAGCTCGCTGGGAAGCTAAGAATCAGCTCTCTCTGCCCAGTGCTCTTACAGCCTACCCGGAACATCTCTTCCAAAGGCCTGCGAAACGCAGTGTCTTTGCAGGCCTGATCTGGCTGAAGTAGGACTTCTGCTCTGGGTGTGCTACATTGCCCTAGAGCTAAAAGGCACAATGTGCAGGCTTCTTTCCAAAGGGCGAGTTGGGCACCACAGCATCTTGCTTCCAGCTCTTTGGGAAGCTAAGAAACAACTCGCTCTGCACAGTGCTCTTACAGCCTACCGGGAATATCTCTTCCAAACGCCTGTGGAATGCAGTTTCTTTGCAGGCATGATCTGGCTGAAGTAGAACTTCTGCTCTGGGTGTGCTACATTGCCCTAGAGCTGAAAGGCACAACGTGCAGGCTTCTTTCCAAAGGGCGAGTTGGTCCCCACAGCATCTTGCTTCCAGCTCTTTGGGAAGCTAAGAAACAACTCGCTCTGCACAGTGCTCTTGCAGCCTACCGGGAAGATCTCTTCCAAAGGCCTGTGTAACTCAGTTTCTTTGCAGGCCTGATCTGGCTGAAGTAGGACTTCTGCTCTGGGTGTGCTACATTGCCCTAGAGCAGAAAGGCACAACGTGCAGGCTTCTTTCCAAGGGGCGAGTTGGGCCCCACAGAATCTTGCTTCCAGCTCTTTGGGAAGCTAAGAAACCACTCCCTCTGCACAGTGCTCTTACAGCCTACCGGGAACATCTCTTCCAAAGGCCTGTGAAACGCAGTTTCTTTGCAGGACTGATCTGTCTGAAGTAGGACTTCTGCTCTGGGTGTGCTACATTGCCCTAGAGCTGAAAGGAACAACGTGCAGGCTTCTTTCCAAAGGGCGAGTTGGTCCCCACAGCATCTTCCTTCCAGCTCTTTGGGAAGCTAAGAAACAAATCGCTCTGCTCAGTGCTCTTACAGCCTAGTGGGAACATCTCTTCCAAAGGCATGTGTAACGCAGTTTCTTTGCAGGCCTGATCTGGCTGAAGTAGGACGTCTGCTCTGGTTTGCTATTTTGCCCTAGAGCTGAAAGGCACAACTTTCAGGCTTCTTTCCAAAGGGCGAGTTGGGCCCCACCGCATCTTGCTTCCAGCTCTTTGGGAAGCTAAGAAACAACTTGCTCTGCACAGTGCTCTTACAGCCTACCGGGAACATGTCTACCAAAGGCCTGTGAAACGCAGTTTCTTTGCAGGCCTGATCTGGCTGAAGTAGGACTTCTGCTCTGGGTGTGCTACTTTGCCCTAGAGCTGAAAGGCACAACGTGCAGGCTTCTTTCCAAAGGGCGAGTTGGGCCCCACAGCATCTTGCTTCCAGCTCTTTGGGAAGCTAAGAAACAACTCGCTCTGCACAGTGCTCTTACAGCCTACCGGGAACATCTCTTCCAAAGGCCTGTGAAACGCAGTTTCTTTGCAGGCCTGATCTGGCTGAAGTAGGACTTCTGCTCTGGGTGTGCTACTTTGCCCTAGAGCTGAAAGGCACAACGCGCAGGCTTCTTTCCAAAGGGCGAGTTGGGCCCCACAGCATCTTGCTTCCAGCTCTTTGGGAAGCTAAGAAACAACTCGCTCTGCACAGTGCTCTTACAACCTACCGGGAACATCTCTTCCAAAAGCCTGTGAAACGCAGTTTCTTTGCAGGCCTGATCTGGCTGAAGTAGGACTTCTGCTCTGGGTGTGCTACATTGCCCTAGAGCTGAAAGGCACAACGTGCAGGCTGCTTTCCAAAGGGCGAGTTGGTCCCCACAGCATCTTGCTTCCAGCTCTTTGGGAAGCTAAGAAACAACTCGCTCTGCACAGTGCTCTTACAGCCTACCGGGAACATCTCTTCCAAAGGCCTGTGAAACGCAGTGTCTATGCAGGCCTGATCTGGCTGAAGTAGGACTTCTGCTCTGGGTGTGCTACTTTGCCCTAGAGCTGAAAGGCCCAACGTGCAGGCTTCTTTCCAAAGGGCGAGTTGCTCCCCACAGCATCTTGCTTCCAGCTCTTTGGGAAGCTAAGAAACAACTCGCTCTGCACAGTGCTCTTACAGCCCACCGGGAACATCTCTTCCAAAGGCCTGTGAAACGCAGTTTCTTTCAGGCCTGATCTGGCTGAAGTAGGACTTCTGCTCTGGGTGTGCTACATTGCCCTAGAGCTGAAAGGCACAACGTGCAGGCTGCTTTCCAAAGGGCGAGTTTGCCCCACAGCATCTTGCTTCCAGCTCGTTGGGAAGCTAAGAAACAGCTCGCTCTGCCCAGTGCTCTTACAGCCTACCCGGAACATCTCTTCCAAAGGCCTGTGAAACGCAGTTTCTTTGCAGGCCTGATCTGGCTGAAGTAGGACTTCTGCTCTGCGTGTGCTACATTGCCCTAGAGCTGAAAGGCACAACGTGCAGGCTTCTTTCCAAAGGGCGAGTTGGGCCCCACAGCATCTTGCTTCCAGCTCTTTGGGAAGCTAAGAAACAACTCGCTCTGCACAGTGCTCTTACAGCCTACCCGGAACATCTCTTCCAAAGGCCTGTGAAACGCAGTTTCTTTGCAGGCCTGATCTGGCTGAAGTAGGACTTCTGCTCTGGGTGTGCTACTTTGCCCTAGAGCTGAAAGGCACAACGTGCAGGCTTCTTTCCAAAGGGCGAGTTGGGCCCCACAGCATCTTGCTTCCAGCTCTTTGGGAAGCTAAGAAACAACTCGCTCTGCACAGTGCTCTTACAGCCTACCCGGAACATCTCTTCCAAAGGCCTGTGAAACGCAGTTTCTTTGCAGGCCTGATCTGGCTGAAGTAGGACTTCTGCTCTGGGTGTGCTACTTTGCCCTAGAGCTGAAAGGCACAACGTGCAGGCTTCTTTCCAAAGGGCGAGTTGGGCCCCACAGCATCTTGCTTCCAGCTCTTTGGGAAGCTAAGAAACAACTCGCTCTGCACAGTGCTCTTACAGCCTACCCGGAACATCTCTTCCAAAGGCCTGTGAAACGCAGTTTCTTTGCAGGCCTGATATGGCTGAAGTAGGATTTCTGCTCTGGGTGTGCTACATTGCCCTAGAGCTGAAAGGCACAACGTGCAGGCTTCTTTCCAAGGGGCGAGTTGGGCCCCACAGCATCTTGCTTCCAGCTCTTTGGGAAGCTAAGAAACAACTCGCTCTGCACAGTGCTCTTAAAGCCTACCGGGAACATCTCTTCCAAAGGCCTGTGAAACGCAGTTTCTTTGCAGGCCTGATCTGGCTGAAGTAGGACTTCTGCTCTGGGTGTGCTACATTGCCCTAGAGCTGAAAGGCACAACGTGCAGGCTGCTTTCCAAAGGGCGAGTTTGCCCCACAGCATCTTGCTTCCAGCTCGTTGGGAAGCTAAGAAACAGCTCTCTCTGCCCAGTGCTCTTACAGCCTACCCGGAACATCTCTTCCAAAGGCCTGTGAAACGCAGTGTCTTTGCAGGCCTGATCTGGCTGAAGTAGGACTTCTGCTCTGGGTGTGCTACATTGCCCTAGAGCTGAAAGGCACAACGTGCAGGCTTCTTTCCAAAGGGCGAGTTGGGCCCCACAGCATCTTGCTTCCAGCTCTTTGGGAAGCTAAGAAACAACTCGCTCTGCACAGTGCTCTTACAGCCTACCCGGAACATCTCTTCCAAAGGCCTGTGAAACGCAGTTTCTTTGCAGGCCTGATCTGGCTGAAGTAGGACTTCTGCTCTGGTTTGCTATTTTGCCCTAGAGCTGAAAGGCACAACGTGCAGGCTTCTTTCCAAAGGGCGAGTTGGGCCCCACAGCATCTTGCTTCCAGCTCTTTGGGAAGCTAAGAAACAACTCGCTCTGCACAGTGCTCTTACAGCCTACCCGGAACATCTCTTCCAAAGGCCTGTGAAACGCAGTTTCTTTGCAGGCCTGATCTGGCTGAAGTAGGACTTCTGCTCTGGGTGTGCTACTTTGCCCTAGAGCTGAAAGGCACAACGTGCAGGCTTCTTTCCAAAGGGCGAGTTGGGCCCCACAGCATCTTGCTTCCAGCTCTTTGGGAAGCTAAGAAACAACTCGCTCTGCACAGTGCTCTTACAGCCTACCCGGAACATCTCTTCCAAAGGCCTGTGAAACGCAGTTTCTTTGCAGGCCTGATCTGGCTGAAGTAGGACTTCTGCTCTGGGTGTGCTACATTGCCCTAGAGCTGAAAGGCACAACGTGCAGGCTTCTTTCCAAAGGGCGAGTTGGGCCCCACAGCATCTTCCTTCCAGCTCTTTGGGAAGCTAAGAAACAACTCGCTCTGCACAGTGCTCTTACAGCCTACCGGGAACATCTCTTCCAAAGGCCTGTGAAACGCAGTTTCTTTGCAGGCCTGATCTGGCTGAAGTAGGACTTCTGCTCTGGGTGTGCTACTTTGCCCTAGAGCTGAAAGGCACAACGTGCAGGCTTCTTTCCAAAGGGCGAGTTGGGCCCCACAGCATCTTGCTTCCAGCTCTTTGGGAAGCTAAGAAACAACTCGCTCTGCACAGTGCTCTTACAGCCTACTGGGAACATCTCTTCCAAAGGCCTGTGAAACGCAGTGTCTTTGCAGGCCTGATCTGGCTGAAGTAGGACTTCTGCTCTGGGTGTGCTACATTGCCCTAGAGCTGAAAGGCACAACGTGCAGGCTTCTTTCCAAAGGCCGAGTTGGGCCCCACAGCATCTTGCTTCCAGCTCTTTGGGAAGCTAAGAAACAACTCGCTCTGCACAGTGCTCTTACAGCCTACCCGGAACATCTCTTCCAAAGGCCTGTGAAACGCAGTTTCTTTGCAGGCCTGATCTGGCTGAAGTAGGACGTCTGCTCTGGTTTGCTATTTTGCCCTAGAGCTGAAAGGCACAACGTGCAGGCTTCTTTCCAAAGGGCGAGTTGGGCCCCACAGCATCTTGCTTCCAGCTCTTTGGGAAGCTAAGAAACAACTCGCTCTGCACAGTGCTCTTACAGCCTACCGGGAACATCTCTTCCAAAGGCCTGTGAAACGCAGTTTCTTTGCAGGCCTGATCTGGCTGAAGTAGGACTTCTGCTCTGGGTGTGCTACATTGCCCTAGAGCTGAAAGGCACAACGTGCAGGCTTCTTTCCAAAGGGCGAGTTTGCCCCACAGCATCTTGCTTCCAGCTCTTTGGGAAGCTAAGAAACAACTCGCTCTGCACAGTGCTCTTACAGCCTACCCGGAACATCTCTTCCAAAGGCCTGTGAAACGCAGTGTCTTTGCAGGCCTGATCTGGCTGAAGTAGGACTTCTGCTCTGGGTGTGCTACTTTGCCCTAGAGCTGAAAGGCACAACGTGCAGGCTTCTTTCCAAAGGGCGAGTTGGTCGCCACAGCATCTTGCTTCCAGCTCTTTGGGAAGCTAAGAAACAACTCGCTCTGCACAGTGCTCTTACACCCCACCGGGAACATCTCTTCCAAAGGCCTGTGAAACGCAGTGTCTTTGCAGGCCTGATCTGGCTGAAGTAGGACTTCTGCTCTGGGTGTGCTACATTGACCTAGAGCTGAAAGGCCCAACGTGCAGGCTTCTTTCCAAAGGGCGAGTTGGGCCCCACAGCATCTTGCTTCCAGCTCTTTGGGAAGCTAAGAAACAACTCGCTCTGCACAGTGCTCTTACAGCCTTCCGGGAACATCTCTTCCAAAGGCCTGTGAAACGCAGTTTCTTTGCAGGCCTGATCTGGCTGAAGTAGGACTGGTGCTCTGGGTGTGCTACATTGCCCTAGAGCTGAAAGGCACAACGTGCAGGCTTCTTTCCAAAGGGTGAGTTGGCCCCATAGCATCTTCCTTCCAGCTCGCTGGGAAGCGAAGAATCAACTCGCTCTGCCCAGTGCTCTTACACCCTACCCGGAACATCTCTTCCAAAGGCCTGTGAAACGCAGTTTCTTTGCAGGCCTGATCTGGCTGAAGTAGGACTTCTGCTCTGAGTGTGCTACTTTGCCCTAGAGCTGAAAGGCACAACGTGCAGGCTTCTTTCCAAAGGGCGAGTTGGGCCCCACAGCATCTTGCTTCCAGCTCTTTGGGAAGCTAAGAAACAACCCGCTCAGCACAGTGCTCTTACAGTCTACCGGGAACATTTCTTCCACAGGCCTGTGAAACGCAGTGTGTTTGCAGGCCTGATCTGGCTGAAGTAGAACTTCTGCTCTGGGTGTGCTACATTGCCCTAGAGCTGAAAGGCACAACGTGCAGTCTTCTTTCCAAAGGGCGAGTTGGGCCCCACAGCATCTTGCTTCCAGCTCTTTGGGAAGCTATGAAACAACTCGCTCTGCACAGTGCTCTTACAGCCTACCGGGAACATCTCTTCCAAAGGCCTGTGAAACGCAGTTTCTTTGCAGGCCTGATCTGGCTGAAGTAGGACTTCTGCTCTTGGTGTGCTACTTTGCCCTAAAGCTGAAAGGCACAACGTGCAGGCTTCTTTCCAAAGGGCGAGTTGGCCCCCACAGCATCTTGCTTTCAGCTCTTTGCGAACCGAAGAAACAACTCGCTCTGCACAGTGCTCTAACAGCCTACCGGGAACATCTCTTCCAAAGGCCTGTGAAACGCAGTTTCTTTGCAGGCCTGATCTGGCTGAAGTAGGACTTCTGCTCTGGGTGTGCTACATTGCCCTAGAGCTGAAAGACACAGTGTGCAGGCTTCTTTCCAAACGGCGAGTTGGTCCCCACAGCATCTTGCTTCCAGCTCTTTGGGAAGCTAAGAAACAACTCGCTCTGCATAGTGCTCTTACAGCCTACCCGGAACATCTCTTCCAAAGGCCTGGAAACGCAGTTTCTTTGCAGGACTGATCTGGCTGAAGTAGGTCTTCTGCTCTGGTTTGCTATTTTGCCCTAGAGCTGAAAGGCACAACGTGCAGGCTTCTTTCCAAAGGGCGAGTAGGGCCCCACCGCATCTTGCTTCCAGATCTTTGGGAAGCTAAGAAACAACTCGCTCTGCACAGTGCTCTTACAGCCTACCGGGAACATCTCTTCCAAAGGCCTGTGAAACGCAGTTTTTTGCAGGCCTGATCTTGCTGAAGTAGGACTTCTTCTCTGGGTGTGCTACTTTGCCCTAGAGCTGAAAGGCACAACGTGCAGGCTTCTTTCCAAAGGGCGAGTTGGGCCCCACAGCATCTTGCTTCCAGCTCTTTGGGAAGCTAAGAAACAACTCGCTCTGCACAGTGCTCTTAAAGCCTACCGGGAACATCTCTTCCAAAGGCCTGTGAAACGCAGTTTCTTTGCAGGCCTGATCTGGCTGAAGTAGGACTTCTGCTCTGGGTGTGCTACATTGCCCTAGAGCTGAAAGGCACAACGTGTAGGCTGCTTTCCAAAGGGCGAGTTTGCCCCACAGCATCTTGCTTCCAGCTCGTTGGGAAGCTAAGAAACAGCTCTCTCTGCCCAGTGCTCTTACAGCCTACCCGGAACATCTCTATAAAGGCCTGTGAAACGCAGTGTCCTTGCAGGCCTGATCTGGCTGAAGTAGGACTTCTGCTCTGGGTGTGCTACATTGCCCTAGAGCTGAAAGGCACAACGTGCAGGCTTCTTTCCAAAGGGCGAGTTGGGCCCCACAGCATCTTGCTTCCAGCTCTTTGGGAAGCTAAGAAACAACTCGCTCTGCACAGTGCTCTTACAGCCTACCCGGAACATCTCTTCCAAAGGCCTGTGAAACGCAGTTTCTTTGCAGGCCTGATCTGGCTGAAGTAGGACGTCTGCTCTGGTTTGCCATTTTGCCCTAGAGCTGAAAGGCACAACGTGCAGGCTTCTTTCCAAAGTGCGAGTTGGGCCCCAGCGCATCTTGCTTCCAGATCTTTGCGAAGCTAAGAAACAACTCGCTCTGCACAGTGCTCTTACAGCCTACCGGGAACATCTCTTCCAAATGCCTGTGAAACGCAGTTTCTTTGCAGGCCTGATCTGGCTGAAGTAGGACTTCTGCTCTGGGTGTGCTACATTGCCCTAGAGCTGAAAGGCACAGTGTGCAGGCTTCTTTCGAAAGGGCGAGTTGGTCCCCACAGCATCTTGCTTCCAGCTCTTTGGGAAGCTAAGAAACAACTCGCTCTGCACAGTGCTCTTACAGCCTACCGGGAACATCTCTTCCAAAGGCCTGTGAAACGCAGTGTCTATGCAGGCCTGATCTGGCTGAAGTAGGACTTCTGCTCAGCTGTGTGACATTGCCCTAGAGCTGAAAGGCCCAACGTGCAGGCTTCTTTCCAATGGGCGAGTTGGTCCCCACAGCATCTTGCTTCCAGCTCTTTGGGAAGCTAAGAAACAACTCGCTCTGCACAGTGCTCTTACAGCCTACCGGGAACATCTCTTCCAAAGGCTTGTGAAACGCAGTTTCTTTGCAGGCCTGATCTGGCTGAAGTAGGACTTCTGCTCTGGTTTGCTATTTTGCCCTAGAGGTGAAAGGCACAACGTGCAGGCTTCTTTCCAAAGGGCGAGTTGGGCCCCACCGCATCTTGCTTCCAGATCTTTGGGAAGCTAAGAAACAACTCGCTCTGCACAGTGCTCTTACAGCCTACCGGGAACATCTCTTCGAAAGGCCTGTGAAACGCAGTTTCTTTGCAGGCCTGATCTTGCTGAAGTAGGACTTCTTCTCAGGGTGTGCTACTTTGCCCTAGAGCTGAAAGGCACAACGTGCAGGCTTCTTTCCAAAGGGCGAGTTGGGCCCCACAGCATCTTCCTTCCAGCTCTTTGGGAAGCTAAGAAACAACTCGCTCTGCACAGTGCTCTTACAGCGTAACGGGAACATCTCTTCCAAAGGCCTTTGAAACGCAGTTTCTTTGCAGGCCTGATCTAGCTGAAGTAGGACTTCTGCTCTGGGTGTGCTACATTGCCCTAGAGCTGAAAGGCACAACGTGCAGGCTTCTTTCCAAAGGGCGAGTTGGGCCCCACAGCATCTTCCTTCCAGCTCTTTGGGAAGCTAAGAAACAGCTCTCTCTGCCCAGTGCTCTTACTGCCTAGTGGGAACATCTCTTCCAAAGGCATGTGTAACGCAGTTTCTTTGCAGGCCTGATCTGGCTGATGTAGGACTTCTGCTCTGGGTGTGCTACTTTGCCCTAGAGCTGAAAGGCACAACGTGCAGGCTTCTTTCCAAAGGGCGAGTTGGGCCCCACAGCATCTTGCTTCCAGCTCTTTGGGAAGCTAAGAAACAACTCGCTCTGCACAGTGCTCTTAAAGACTACTGGGAACATCTCTTCCAAAGGCCTGTGAAACGCAGTGTCTTTGCAGGCCTGATCTGGCTGAAGTAGGACTTCTGCTCTGGGTGTGCTACATTGCCCTAGAGCTGAAAGGCACAACGTGCAGGCTTCTTTCCAAAGGCCGAGTTTGGCCCCACAGCATCTTGCTTCCAGCTCTTTGGGAAGATAAGAAACAACTTGCTCTGCTCAGTGCTCTTACAGCCTACCCGGAACATCTCTTCCAAAGGCCTGTGAAACGCAGTTTCTTTGCAGGCCTGATCTGGCTGAAGTAGGACGTCTGCTCTGGTTTGCTATTTTGCCATAGAGCTGAAAGGGACAACGTGCAGGCTTCTTTCCAAAGGGCGAGTTTGCCCCACAGCATCTTGCTTCCAGCTCTTTGGGAAGCTAAGAAACAACTCGCTCTGCACAGTGCTCTTAAAGCCTACCGGGAACATCTCTTCCAAAGGCCTGTGAAACGCAGTTTCTTTGCAGGCCTGATCTGGCTGAAGTAGGACTTCTGCTCTGGGTGTGCTACATTGCCCTAGAGCTGAAAGGCACAACGTGCAGGCTGCTTTCCTAAGGGCGAGTTTACCCCACAGCATCTTGCTTCCAGCTCGTTGGGAAGCTAAGAAACAGCTCTCTCTGCCCAGTGCTCTTACAGCCTACCCGGAACATCTCTTCCAAAGGCCTGTGAAACGCAGTTTCTTTGCAGGCCTGATCTGGCTGAAGTAGGACTTCTGCTCTGGGTGTGCTACATTGCCCTAGAGCTGAAAGGCACAACGTGCAGGCTTCTTTCCAAAGGGCGAGTTGGGCCCCACAGCATCTTGCTTCCAGCTCTTTGGGAAGCTAAGAAACAACTCGCTCTGCACAGTGCTCTTACAGCCTACCCGGAACATCTCTTCCAAAGGCCTGTGAAACGCAGTTTCTTTGCAGGCCTGATCTGGCTGAAGTAGGACCTTTGCTCTTGGTGTGATACTTTGCCGTACAGCTGAAAGGCACAACGTGCAGGCTTCTTTCCAAAGGGCGAGTTGGGCCCCACAGCATCTTCCTTCCAGCTCTTTGGGAAGCTAAGAAACAACTCGCTCTGCACAGTGCTCTTACAGCCTACCGGGAACATCTCTTCCAAAGGCCTGTGAAACGCAGTTTCTTTGCAGGCATGATCTGGCTGAAGTAGGACTTCTGCTCTGGGTGTGCTACATTGCCCTAGAGCTGAAAGGCACAGCGTGCAGGCTTCTTTCCAAAGGGTGAGTTGGGCCCCACAGCATCTTGCTTCGAGCTCTTTGGGAAGCTAAGAAACAACTCGCTCTGCACAGTGCTCTTACAGCATACCGGGAACATCTCTTCCAAAGGCCTGTGAAACGCAGTTTCTTTGCAGGCCTGATCTGGCTGAAGTAGGACTTCTGCTCTGGGTGTGCTACTTTGCCCTAGAGCTGAAAGGCACAACGTGAAGGCTTCTTTCCAAAGGGCGAGTTGGGCCCCACAGCATCTTGCTTCCAGCTCTTTGGGAAGCTAAGAAACAACTCGCTCTGCACAGTGCTCTTACAGCCTACCGGGAACATCTCTTCCAAAGGCCTGTGAAACGCAGGTTCTTTGCAGGCCTGATCTGGCTGAAGTAGGACTTCTGCTCTGGGTGTGCTACATTGCCCTAGAGCTGAAAGGCACAACGTGCAGGCTTCTTTCCAAAGGGCGAGTTGGGCCCCACATCATCTTGCTTTCAGCTCTTTGCGAACCTAAGAAACAACTCGCTCTGCACAGTGCTCTTACAGCCTACTGGGAACATCTCTTCCAAATGCCTGTGAAACGCAGTTTCTTTGCAGGCCTGATCTGGCTGAAGTAGGACTTCTGCTCTGGGTGTGCTACATTGCCCTAGAGCTGAAAGGCACAGTGTGCAGGCTTCTTTCCAAAGGGCGAGTTGGTCCCCACAGCATCCTGCTTCCAGCTCTTTGGGAAGCTAAGAAACAACTCGCTCTGCACAGTGCTCTTACACCCCACCGGGAACATCTCTTCCAAAGGCCTGTGAAACGCAGTTTCTTTGCAGGCCTGATATGGCTGAAGTAGGATTTCTGCTCTGGGTGTGCTACATTGCCCTAGAGCTGAAAGGCACAACGTGCAGGCTTCTTTCCAAAGGGTGAGTTTGCCCCATAGCATCTTCCTTCCAGCTCGCTGGGAAGCGAAGAATCAGCTCTCTCTGCCCAGTGCTCTTACACCCTACCCGGAACATCTCTTCCAAAGGCCTGTGAAACGCAGTTTCTTTGCAGGCCTGATCTGGCTGAAGTAGGACTTCTGCTCTGAGTGTGCTACTTTGCCCTAGAGCTGAAAGGCACAACGTGCAGGCTTCTTTCCAAAGGGCGAGTTGGGCCCCACAGCATCTTGCTTCCAGCTCTTTGGGAAGCTAAGAAACAACCCGCTCAGCACAGTGCTCTTACAGTCTACCGGGAACATTTCTTCCACAGGCCTGTGAAACGCAGTGTGTTTGCAGGCCTGATCTGGCTGAAGTAGAACTTCTGCTCTGGGTGTGCTACATTGCCCTAGAGCTGAAAGGCACAACGTGCAGTCTTCTTTCCAAAGGGCGAGTTGGGCCCCACAGCATCTTGCTTCCAGCTCTTTGGGAAGCTAAGAAACAACTCGCTCTGCACAGTGCTCTTACAGCCTACCGGGAACATCTCTTCCAAAGGCCTGTGAAACGCAGTTTCTTTGCAGGCCTGATCTGGCTGAAGTAGGACTTCTGCTCTTGGTGTGCTACTTTGCCCTAAAGCTGAAAGGCACAACGTGCAGGCTTCTTTCCAAAGGGCGAGTTGGCCCCCACAGCATCTTGCTTTCAGCTCTTTGCGAACCGAAGAAACAACTCGCTCTGCACAGTGCTCTAACAGCCTACCGGGAACATCTCTTCCAAATGCCTGTGAAACGCAGTTTCTTTGCAGGCCTGATCTGGCTGAAGTAGGACTTCTGCTCTGGGTGTGCTACATTGCCCTAGAGCTGAAAGACACAGTGTGCAGGCTTCTTTCCAAACGGCGAGTTGGTCCCCACAGCATCTTGCTTCCAGCTCTTTGGGAAGCTAAGAAACAACTCGCTCTGCATAGTGCTCTTACAGCCTACCCGGAACATCTCTTCCAAAGGCCTGGAAACGCAGTTTCTTTGCAGGACTGATCTGGCTGAAGTAGTTCTTCTGCTCTGGTTTGCTATTTTGCCCTAGAGCTGAAAGGCACAACGTGCAGGCTTCTTTCCAAAGGGCGAGTTGGGCCCCACCGCATCTTGCTTCCAGATCTTTGGGAAGCTAAGAAACAACTCGCTCTGCACAGTGCTCTTACAGCCTACCGGGAACATCTCTTCCAAAGGCCTGTGAAACGCAGTTTTTTGCAGGCCTGATCTTGCTGAAGTAGGACTTCTTCTCTGGGTGTGCTACTTTGCCCTAGAGCTGAAAGGCACAACGTGCAGGCTTCTTTCCAAAGGGCGAGTTGGGCCCCACAGCATCTTGCTTCCAGCTCTTTGGGAAGCTAAGAAACAACTCGCTCTGCACAGTGCTCTTAAAGCCTACCGGGAACATCTCTTCCAAAGGCCTGTGAAACGCAGTTTCTTTGCAGGCCTGATCTGGCTGAAGTAGGACTTCTGCTCTGGGTGTGCTACATTGCCCTAGAGCTGAAAGGCACAACGTGTAGGCTGCTTTCCAAAGGGCGAGTTTGCCCCACAGCATCTTGCTTCCAGCTCGTTGGGAAGCTAAGAAACAGCTCTCTCTGCCCAGTGCTCTTACAGCCTACCCGGAACATCTCTATAAAGGCCTGTGAAACGCAGTGTCCTTGCAGGCCTGATCTGGCTGAAGTAGGACTTCTGCTCTGGGTGTGCTACATTGCCCTAGAGCTGAAAGGCACAACGTGCAGGCTTCTTTCCAAAGGGCGAGTTGGGCCCCACAGCATCTTGCTTCCAGCTCTTTGGGAAGCTAAGAAACAACTCGCTCTGCACAGTGCTCTTACAGCCTACCCGGAACATCTCTTCCAAAGGCCTGTGAAACGCAGTTTCTTTGCAGGCCTGATCTGGCTGAAGTAGGACGTCTGCTCTGGTTTGCCATTTTGCCCTAGAGCTGAAAGGCACAACGTGCAGGCTTCTTTCCAAAGGGCGAGTTGGGCCCCAGCGCATCTTGCTTCCAGATCTTTGCGAAGCTAAGAAACAACTCGCTCTGCACAGTGCTCTTACAGCCTACCGGGAACATCTCTTCCAAATGCCTGTGAAACGCAGTTTCTTTGCAGGCCTGATCTGGCTGAAGTAGGACTTCTGCTCTGGGTGTGCTACATTGCCCTAGAGCTGAAAGGCACAGTGTGCAGGCTTCTTTCGAAAGGGCGAGCTGGTCCCCACAGCATCTTGCTTCCAGCTCTTTGGGAAGCTAAGAAACAACTCGCTCTGCACAGTGCTCTTACAGCCTACCGGGAACATCTCTTCCAAAGGCCTGTGAAACGCAGTGTCTATGCAGGCCTGATCTGGCTGAAGTAGGACTTCTGCTCAGCTGTGTGACATTGCCCTAGAGCTGAAAGGCCCAACGTGCAGGCTTCTTTCCAATGGGCGAGTTGGTCCCCACAGCATCTTGCTTCCAGCTCTTTGGGAAGCTAAGAAACAACTCGCTCTGCACAGTGCTCTTACAGCCTACCGGGAACATCTCTTCCAAAGGCTTGTGAAACGCAGTTTCTTTGCAGGCCTGATCTGGCTGAAGTAGGACTTTTGCTCTGGGTGTGATACTTTGCCGTACAGCTGAAAGGCACAGCGTGCAGGCTTCTTTCCAAAGGGCGAGTTGGGCCCCACAGCATCTTGCTTCCAGCTCTTTGGGAAGCTAAGAAACAACTCGCTCTGCTCAGTGCTCTTACAGCCTACCGGGAACATCTCTTCCAAAGGCCTGTGAAACGCAGTGTCTTTGCAGGCCTGATCTGGCTGAAGTAGGACTTCTGCTCTGGGTGTGCTACATTGCCCTAGAGCTGAAAGGCACAACGTGCAGGCTTCTTTCCAAAGGGCGAGTTTGCCCCACAGCATCTTGCTTCCAGCTCGCTGGGAAGCTAAGAATCAGCTCTCTCTGCCCAGTGCTCTTACAGCCTACCCGGAACATCTCTTCCAAATGCCTGTGAAACGCAGTTTCTTTGCAGGCCTGATCTGGCTGAAGTAGGACTTCTGCCCTGAGTGTGCTACTTTGCCCTAGAGCTGAAAGGCACAACGTGCAGGCTTCTTTCCAAAGGGCGAGTTGGGCCCCACCGAATCTTGCTTCCAGCTCTTTACGAACCTAAGAAACAAATCGCTCTGCACAGTGCTCTTACAGCCTACCGGGAACATCTCTTCCAAAGGCCTGTGAAACGCAGTTTCTTTGCAGGCCTGATCTGGTTGAAGTAGGACTTCTGCTCTGGGTGTGCTACATTGCCCTAGAGCTGAAAGGCACAACGTGCAGGCTGCTTTCCAGAGGGAGAGTTTGCCCCACAGCATCTTGCTTCCAGCTCGTTGGGAAGCTAAGAAACAGCTCTCTCTGCCCAGTGCTCTTACAGCCTACTCGGAACATCTCTATAAAGGCCTGTGAAACGCAGTGTCTTTGCAGGCCTGATCTGGCTGAAGTAGGACTTCTGCTCTGGGTGTGCTACATTGCCCTAGAGCTGAAAGGCACAACGTGCAGTCTTCTTTCCAAAGGGCGAGTTGGGCCACACAGCATCTTGCTTCCAGCTCTTTGGGAAGCTAAGAAACAACTCGCTCTGCACAGTGGTCTTACAGCCTACCCGGAACATCTCTTCCAAAGGCCTTTGAAACGCAGTTTCTTTGCAGGCCTGATCTGGCTGAAGTAGGACTTCTGCTCTGCGTGTGCTACTTTGCCCTAAAGCTGAAAGGCACAACGTGCAGGCTTCTTTCCAAAGGGCGAGTTGGCCCCCACAGCATCTTGCTTTCAGCTCTTTGCGAACCTAAGAAACAACTCGCTCTGCACAGTGCTCTTACAGCCTACCGGGAACATCTCTTCCAAATGCCTGTGAAACGCAGTTGATTTGCAGGCCTGATCTGGCTGAAGTAGGACTTCTGCTCTGGGTGTGCTACATTGCCCTAGAGCTGAAAGACACAGTGTGCAGGCTTCTTTCCAAACGGCGAGTTGGTCCCCACAGCATCTTGCTTCCAGCTCTTTGGGAAGCTAAGAAACAACTCGCTCTGCACAGTGCTCTTACAGCCTACCGGGAACATCTCTTCCAAAGGCCTGTGAAACGCAGTGTCTTTGCAGGCCTGATCTGGCTGAAGTAGGACTTCTGCTCTGAGTGTGCTACGTTGCCCTAGAGCTGAAAGGCACAACGTGCAGGCTTCTTTCCAAAGAGCGAGTTGGACCCCACAGCATCTTGCTTCCAGCTCTTTGCGAACCTAAGAAAGAACTCGCTCTGCACAGTGCTCTTACAGCCTACCGGGAACATCTCTTCCAAAGGCCCGTGAAACGCTGTTTCTTTGCAGGCCTGATCTGGCTGAAGTAGGACTTCTGCTCTGGGTGTGCTACTTTGCCCTAGAGCTGAAAGGCACAACGTGCAGGCTTCTTTCCAAAGGGCGAGTTGGGCCCCACAGCATCTTGCTTCCAGCTCTTTGGGAAGCTAAGAAACAACTCGCTCTGCACAGTGCTCTTACAGCCTACCGGGAACATCTCTTCCAAAGGCCTGTGAAACGCAGCTTCTTTGCAGGCCTGATCTGGCTGAAGTAGGACTTCTGCTCTGGGTGTGCTACATTGCCCTAGAGCTGAAAGGCACAACGTGCAGGCTTCTTTCCAAAGGGCGAGTTGGGCCCCACAGCATCTTGCTTCCAGCTCTTTGGGAAGCGAAGAAACAACTCGCTCTGCACAGTGCTCTAACAGCCTACCGGTACATCTCTTCCAAAGGCCTGTGAAACGCAGTGTCTTTGCAGGCCTGATCTGGCTGAAGTAGGACTTTTGCTCTGGGTTTGATACTTTGCCGTACAGCTGAAAGGCACAGCGTGCAGGCTTCTTTCCAAAGGGCGAGTTGGGCCCCACCGCATCTTGCTTCCAGCTCTTTACGAACCTAAGAAACAAATCGCTCTGCACAGTGCTCTTACAGCCTACCGGGAACATCTCTTCCAAAGGCCTGTGAAACGCAGTTTCTTTGCAGGCCTGATCTGGCTGAAGTAGGACTTCTGCTCTGGGTGTGCTACATTGCCCTAGAGCTGAAAGGCACAACGTGCAGGCTGCTTTCCAGAGGGCGAGTTTGCCCCACAGCATCTTGCTTCCAGCTCGTTGGGAAGCTAAGAAACAGCTCTCTCTGCCCAGTGCTCTTACAGCCTACCCGGAACATCTCTATAAAGGCCTGTGAAACGCAGTGTCTTTGCAGGCCTGATCTGGCTGAAGTAGGACTTCTGCTCTGGGTGTGCTACATTGCCCTAGAGCTGAAAGGCACAACGTGCAGTCTTCTTTCCAAAGGGCGAGTTGGGCCACACAGCATCTTGCTTCCAGCTCTTTGGGAAGCTAAGAAACAACTCGCTCTGCACAGTGGTCTTACAGCCTACCCGGAACATCTCTTCCAAAGGCCTTTGAAACGCAGTTTCTTTGCAGGCCTGATCTGGCTGAAGTAGGACGTCTGCTCTGGGTGTGATACTTTGCCGTACAGCTGAAAGGCACAGCGTGCAGGCTTCTTTCCAAAGGGCGAGTTGGGCCCCACCGCATCTTGCTTCCAGATCTTTGGGAAGCTAAGAAACAACTCGCTCTGCACAGTGCTCTTACAGTCTACCGGGAACATCTCTTCCACAGGCCTGTGAAACGCAGTGTGTTTGCAGGCCTGATCTGGCTGAAGTAGAACTTCTGCTCTGGGTGTGCTACATTGCCCTAGAGCTGAAAGGCACAACGTGCAGGCTTCTTTCCAAAGGGCGAGTTGGGCCCCACAGCATCTTGCTTCCAGCTCTTTGGGAAGCTAAGAAACAACTCGCTCTGCACAGTGCTCTTACAGCCTACCGGGAACATCTCTTCCAAAGGCCTGTGAAACGCAGTTTCTTTGCAGGCCTGATCTGGCTGAAGTAGGACTTCTGCTCTGCGTGTGCTACTTTGCCCTAAAGCTGAAAGGCACAACGTGCAGGCTTCTTTCCAAAGGGCGAGTTGGCCCCCACAGCATCTTGCTTTCAGCTCTTTGGGAAGCTAAGAAACAACTCCCTCTGCACAGTGCTCTTACAGCCTACCGCGAACATCTCTTCCAAATGCCTGTGAAACAGAGTTTCTTTGCAGGCCTGATCTGGCTGAAGTAGGACTTCTGCTCTGGGTGTGCTACATTGCCCTAGAGCTGAAAGACACCGTGTGCAGGCTTCTTTCAAAACGGCGAGTTGGTCCCCACAGCATCTTGCTTCCAGCTCTTTGGGAAGCTAAGAAACAACTCGCTCTGCACAGTGCTCTTACAGCCTACCGGGAACATCTCTTCCAAAGGCCTGTGAAACGCAGTGTATTTGCAGGCCTGATCTGGCTGAAGTAGGACTTCTGCTCTGGGTGTGCTACATTGCCCTAGAGCTGAAAGGCACAACGTGCAGGCTTCTTTCCAAAGGGCGAGTTGGGCCCCACAGCATCTTGCTTCCAGCTCTTTGGGAAGCTAAGAAACAACTCGCTCTGCACAGTGCTCTTACAGCCTACCGGGAACATCTCTTCCAAAGGCCTGTGAAACGCAGTTTCTTTGCAGGCCTGATCTGGCTGAAGTAGGACTTCTGCTCTGAGTGTGCTACGTTGCCCTTGAGCTGAAAGGCACAACGTGCAGGCTTCTTTCCAAAGAGCGAGTTGGACCCCACAGCATCTTGCTTCCAGCTCTTTGCGAACCTAAGAAAGAACTCGCTCTGCACAGTGCTCTTACAGCCTACCGGGAACATCTCTTCCAAAGGCCCGTGAAACGCTGTTTCTTTGCAGGCCTTATCTGGCTGAAGTAGGACTTCTGCTCTGGGTGTGCTACTTTGCCCTAGAGCTGAAAGGCACAACGTGCAGGCTTCTTTCCAAAGGGCGAGTTGGGCCCCACAGCATCTTGCTTCCAGCTCTTTGGGAAGCTAAGAAACAACTCGCTCTGCACAGTGCTCTTACAGCCTACCGGGAACATCTCTTCCAAAGGCCTGTGAAACGCAGCTTCTTTGCAGGCCTGATCTGGCTGAAGTAGGACTTCTGCTCTGGGTGTGCTACATTGCCCTAGAGCTGAAAGGCACAACGTGCAGGCTTCTTTCCAAAGGGCGAGTTGGGCCCCACAGCATCTTGCTTCCAGCTCTTTGGGAAGCGAAGAAACAACTCACTCTGCACAGTGCTCTTACAACCTACCGGGTACATCTCTTCCAAAGGCCTCTGAAACGCAGTGTCTTTGCAGGCCTGATCTGGCTGAAGTAGGACTTCTGCTCTGGGTGTGCTACATTGCCCTACAGCTGAAGGCACAACGTGCAGGCTTCTTTCCAAAGGGTGAGTGGGGCCCCACAGCCTCTTGCTTCCAGCTCTTTGGGAAGCTAAGACACAACTCGCTCTGCATAGTGCTCTTACAGCCTACCCGGAACATCTCTTCCAAAGGCCTGGAAACGCAGTTTCTTTGCAGGACTGATCTGGCTGAAGTAGGTCTTCTGCTCTGGTTTGCTATTTTGCCCTAGAGCTGAAAGGCACAACGTGCAGGCTTCTTTCCAAGGGGCGAGTTGGGCCCCACAGCATCTTGCTTCCAGCTCTTTGGGAAGCTAAGAAACAACTCGCTGTGCACAGTGCTCTTAACGCCTACCGGGAACATCTCTTCCAAAGGCCTGTGAAACGCAGTTTCTTTGCAGGCCTGATCTGGCTGAAGTAGGACTTCTGCTCTGGATGTGCTACATTGCCCTAGAGCTGAAAGGCACAACGTGCAGGCTGCTTTCCAAAGGGCGAGTTTGCCCCACAGCATCTTGCTTCCAGCTCGTTGGGAATCTAAGAAACAGCTCTCCCTGCCCAGTGCTCTTACACCCTACCCGGAACATCTCTTCCAAAGGCCTGTGAAACGCAGTGTCTTGCTGGCCTGATCTGGCTGAAGTAGGACTTCTGCTCTGGGTGTGCTACATTGCCCTAGAGCTGAAAGGCACAACGTGCAGGCTTCTTTCCAAAGGGCGAGTTGGGCCACACAGCATCTTGCTTCCAGCTCTTTGGGAAGCTAAGAAACAACTCGCTCTGCTCAGTGCTCTTACAGCCTACTCGGAACATCTCTTCCAAAGGCCTGTGAAACGCAGTTTCCTTGCAGGCCTGATCTGGCTGAAGTAGGACGTCTGCTCTGGTTTGCTATTTTGCCCTAGAGCTGAAAGGCACAACGTGCAGGCTTCTTTCCAAAGGGCGAGTTGGGCCACACAGCATCTTGCTTCCAGCTCTTTGGGAAGCTAAGAAACAACTCGCTCTGCACAGTGCTCTTACAGCCTACCGGGAACATCTCTTCCAAAGGCCTGTGAAACGCAGTTTCTTTGCAGGCCTGATCTGGCTGAAGTAGGACTTTTGCTCTGGGTGTGATACTTTGTCGTACAGCTGAAAGGCACAGCGTGCAGGCTTCTTTCCAAAGGGCGAGTTGGGCCCCACAGCATCTTGCTTCCAGCTCTTTGGGAAGCTAAGAAACAACTCGCTCTGCTCAGTGCTCTTACAGCCTACCGGGAACATCTCTTCCAAAGGCCTGTGAAACGCAGTGTCTTTGCAGGCCTGATCTGGCTGAAGTAGGACTTCTGCTCTGGGTGTGCTACATTGCCCTAGAGCTGAAAGGCACAACGTGCAGGCTTCTTTCCAAAGGGCGAGTTGGCCCCCACAGCATCTTGCTTTCAGCTCTTTGCGAACCTAAGAAACAACTCGCTCTGCACAGTGCTCTTACAGCCTACCGGGAACATCTCTTCCAAATGCCTGTGAAACGCAGTTTCTTTGCAGGCCTGATCTGGCTGAAGTAGGACTTCTGCTCTGGGTGTGCTACATTGCCCTAGAGCTGAAAGACACAGTGTGCAGGCTTCTTTCCAAAGGGCGAGTTGGGCCCCACAGCATCTTGCTTCCAGCTCTTTGGGAAGCTAAGAAACAACTCGCTCTGCACAGTGCTCTTACAGCCTACCGGGAACATCTCTTCCAAAGGCCTGTGAAACGCAGTGTCTTTGCAGGCCTGATCTGGCTGAAGTAGGACTTCTGCTCTGAGTGTGCTACGTTGCCCTAGAGCTGAAAGGCACAACGTGCAGGCTTCTTTCCAAAGAGCGAGTTGGACCCCACAGCATCTTGCTTCCAGCTCTTTGCGAACCTAAGAAACAACTCGCTCTGCACAGTGCTCTAACAGCCTACCGGGAACATCTCTTCCAAAGGCCCGTGAAACGCTGTTTCTTTGCAGGCCTGATCTGGCTGAAGTAGGACTTCTGCTCTGGGTGTGCTACTTTGCCCTAGAGCTGAAAGGCACAACGTGCAGGCTTCTTTCCAAAGGGCGAGTTGGGCCCCACAGCATCCTGCTTCCAGCTCTTTGGGAAGCTAAGAAACAACTCGCTCTGCACAGTGCTCTTACAGCCTACCGGGAACATCTCTTCCAAAGGCCTGTGAAACGCAGCTTCTTTGCAGGCCTGATCTGGCTGAAGTAGGACTTCTGCTCTGGGTGTGCTACATTGCCCTAGAGCTGAAAGGCACAACGTGCAGGCTTCTTTCCAAAGGGCGAGTTGGGCCCCACAGCATCTTGCTTCCAGCTCTTTGGGAAGCGAAGAAACAACTCGCTCTGCACAGTGCTCTAGCAGCCTACCGGTACATCTCTTCCAAAGGCCTGTGAAACGCAGTGTCTTTGCAGGCCTGATCTGGCTGAAGTAGGACTCTTGCTCTGGGTTTGATACTTTGCCGTACAGCTGAATGGCACAGCGTGCAGGCTTCTTTCCAAAGGGCGAGTTGGGCCCCACAGCATCTTGCTTCCAGCTCTTTGGGAAGCTAAGAAACAACTCGCTCTGCACAGTGCTCTTACAGCCTACCGGGAACATCTCTTCCAAAGGCCTGTGAAACGCAGTTTCTTTGCAGGCCTGATCTGGCTGAAGTAGGACTGGTGCTCTGGGTGTGCTAAATTGCCCTAGAGCTGAAAGGCACAACGTGCAGGCTTCTTTCCAAACGGTGAGTTTGCCCCATAGCATCTTCCTTCCAGCTCGCTGGGAAGCTAAGAATCAGCTCTCTCTGCCCAGTGCTCTTACACCCTACCCGGAACATCTCTTCCAAAGGCCTGTGAAACGCAGTTTCTTTGCAGGCCTGATCTGGCTGAAGTAGGACTTCTGCTCTGAGTGTGCTACTTTGCCCTAGAGCTGAAAGGCACAACATGCAGGCTTCTTTCCAAAGGGCGAGTTGGGCCACACAGCATCTTGCTTCCAGCTCTTTGGGAAGCTAAGATACAACTCGCTCTGCACAGTGCTCTTACAGCCTACCCGGAACATCTCTTCCAAAGGCCTGTGAAACGCAGTTTCCTTGCAGGCCTGATCTGGCTGAAGTAGGACGTCTGCTCTGGTTTGCTATTTTGCCCTAGAGCTGAAAGGCACAACGTGCAGGCTTCTTTCCAAAGGGCGAGTTGGGCCACACAGCATCTTGCTTCCAGCTCTTTGGGAAGCTAAGAAACAACTCGCTCTGCACAGTGCTCTTACAGCCTACCGGGAACATCTCTTCCAAAGGCTTGTGAAACGCAGTTTCTTTGCAGGCCTGATCTGGCTGAAGTAGGACTTTTGCTCTGGGTGTGATACTTTGCCGTACAGCTGAAAGGCACAGCGTGCAGGCTTCTTTCCAAAGGGCGAGTTGGGCCCCACAGCATCTTGCTTCCAGCTCTTTGGGAAGCTAAGAAACAACTCGCTCTGCTCAGTGCTCTTACAGCCTACCGGGAACATCTCTTCCAAAGGCCTGTGAAACGCAGTGTCTTTGCAGGCCTGATCTGGCTGAAGTAGGACTTCTGCTCTGGGTGTGCTACATTGCCCTAGAGCTGAAAGGCACAACGTGCAGTCTTCTTTCCAAAGGGCGAGTTTGCCCCACAGCATCTTGCTTCCAGCTCGCTGGGAAGCTAAGAATCAGCTCTCTCTGCCCATTGCTCTTACAGCCTACCCGGAACATCTCTTCCAAATGCCTGTGAAACGCAGTTTCTTTGCAGGCCTGATCTGGCTGAAGTAGGACTTCTGCTCTGAGTGTGCTACTTTGCCCTAGAGCTGAAAGGCACAACGTGCAGGCTTCTTTCCAAGGGGCGAGTTGGGCCCCACAGCATCTTGCTTCCAGCTCTTTGGGAAGCTAAGAAACAACTCGCTGTGCACAGTGCTCTTAACGCCTACCGGGAACATCTCTTCCAAAGGCCTGTGAAACGCAGTTTCTTTGCAGGCCTGATCTGGCTGAAGTAGGACTTCTGCTCTGGATGTGCTACATTGCCCTAGAGCTGAAAGGCACAACGTGCAGGCTGCTTTCCAAAGGGCGAGTTTGCCCCACAGCATCTTGCTTCCAGCTCGTTGGGAATCTAAGAAACAGCTCTCCCTGCCCAGTGCTCTTACACCCTACCCGGAACATCTCTTCCAAAGGCCTGTGAAACGCAGTGTCTTGCAGGCCTGATCTGGCTGAAGTAGGACTTCTGCTCTGGGTGTGCTACATTGCCCTAGAGCTGAAAGGCACAACGTGCAGGCTTCTTTGCAAAGGGCGAGTTGGGCCACACAGCATCTTGCTTCCAGCTCTTTGGGAAGCTAAGAAACAACTCGCTCTGCTCAGTGCTCTTACAGCCTACTCGGAACATCTCTTCCAAAGGCCTGTGAAACGCAGTTTCCTTGCAGGCCTGATCTGGCTGAAGTAGGACGTCTGCTCTGGTTTGCTATTTTGCCCTAGAGCTGAAAGGCACAACGTGCAGGCTTCTTTCCAAAGGGCGAGTTGGGCCACACAGCATCTTGCTTCCAGCTCTTTGGGAAGCTAAGAAACAACTCGCTCTGCACAGTGCTCTTACAGCCTACCGGGAACATCTCTTCCAAAGGCCTGTGAAACGCAGTTTCTTTGCAGGCCTGATCTGGCTGAAGTAGGACTTTTGCTCTGGGTGTGACACTTTGTCGTACAGCTGAAAGGCACAGCGTGCAGGCTTCTTTCCAAAGGGCGAGTTGGGCCCCACAGCATCTTGCTTCCAGCTCTTTGGGAAGCTAAGAAACAACTCGCTCTGCTCAGTGCTCTTACAGCCTACCGGGAACATCTCTTCCAAAGGCCTGTGAAACGCAGTGTCTTTGCAGGCCTGATCTGGCTGAAGTAGGACTTCTGCTCTGGGTGTGCTACATTGCCCTAGAGCTGAAAGGCACAACGTGCAGGCTTCTTTCAAACGGGCGAGTTTGCCCCACAGCATCTTGCTTCCAGCTCGCTGGGAAGCTAAGAATCAGCTCTCTCTGCCCAGTGCTCTTACAGCCTACCCGGAACATCTCTTCCAAATGCCTGTGAAACGCAGTTTCTTTGCAGGCCTGATCTGGCTGAAGAAGGACTTCTGCTCTGAGTGTGATACTTTGCCCTAGAGCTGAAAGGCACAACGTGCAGGCTTCTTTCCAAAGGGCGAGTTGGGCCCCACCGCATCTTGCTTCCAGCTCTTTACGAACCTAAGAAACAACTCGCTCTGCACAGTGCTCTTACAGTCTACCGGGAACATCTCTTCCACAGGCCTGTGAAACGCAGTGTGTTTGCAGGCCTGATCTGGCTGAAGTAGAACTTCTGCTGTGGGTGTGCTACATTGCCCTAGAGCTGAAAGGCACAACGTGCAGGCTTCTTTCCAAAGGGCGAGTTGGGCCCCACAGCATCTTGCTTCCAGCTCTTTGGGAAGCTAAGAAACAACTCGCTCTGCACAGTGCTCTTACAGCCTACCGGGAACATCTCTTCCAAAGGCCTGTGAAACGCAGTTTCTTTGCAGGCCTGATCTGGCTGAAGTAGGACTTCTGCTCTGGGTGTGCTACTTTGCCCTAAAGCTGAAAGGCACAACGTGCAGGCTTCTTTCCAAAGGGCGAGTTGGCCCCCACAGCATCTTGCTTTCAGCTCTTTGCGAACCTAAGAAACAACTCGCTCTGCACAGTGCTCTTACAGCCTACCGGGAACATCTCTTCCAAAGGCCTGTGAAACGCAGTTGATTTGCAGGCCTGATCTGGCTGAAGTAGGACTTCTGCTCTGGGTGTGCTACATTGCCCTAGAGCTGAAAGACACAGTGTGCAGGCTTCTTTCCAAACGGCGAGTTGGTCCCCACAGCATCTTGCTTCCAGCTCTTTGGGAAGCTAAGAAACAACTCGCTCTGCACAGTGCTCTTACAGCCTACCGGGAACATCTCTTCCAAAGGCCTGTGAAACGCAGTGTCTTTGCAGGCCTGATCAGGCTGAAGTAGGACTTCTGCTCTGGGTGTGCTACATTGCCCTAGAGCTGAAAGGCACAACGTGCAGGCTTCTTTCCAAAGAGCGAGTTGGACCCCACAGCATCTTGCTTCCAGCTCTTTGCGAACCTAAGAAAGAACTCGCTCTGCACAGTGCTCTTACAGCCTACCGGGAACATCTCTTCCAAAGGCCCGTGAAACGCTGTTTCTTTGCAGGCCTGATCTGGCTGAAGTAGGACTTCTGCTCTGGGTGTGCTACTTTGCCCTAGAGCTGAAAGGCACAACGTGCAGGCTTCTTTCCAAAGGGCGAGTTGGGCCCCACAGCATCTTGCTTCCAGCTCTTTGGGAAGCTAAGAAACAACTCGCTCTGCACAGTGCTCTTACAGCCTACCGGGAACATCTCTTCCAAAGGCCTGTGAAACGCAGCTTCTTTGCAGGCCTGATCTGGCTGAAGTAGGACTTCTGCTCTGGGTGTGCTACATTGCCCTAGAGCTGAAAGGCACAACGTGCAGGCTTCTTTCCAAAGGGCGAGTTGGGCCCCACAGCATCTTGCTTCCAGCTCTTTGGGAAGCGAAGAAACAACTCGCTCTGCACAGTGCTCTAACAGCCTACCGGTACATCTCTTCCAAAGGCCTGTGAAACGCAGTGTCTTTGCAGGCCTGATCTGGCTGAAGTAGGACTTTTGCTCTGGGTTTGATACTTTGCCGTACAGCTGAAAGGCACAGCGTGCAGGCTTCTTTCAAAAGGGCGAGTTGGGCCCCACAGCATCTTGCTTCCAGCTCTTTGGGAAGCTAAGAAACAACTCGCTCTGCACAGTGCTCTTACAGCCTACCGGGAACATCTCTTCCAAAGGCCTGTGAAACGCAGTTTCTTTGCAGGCCTGATCTGGCTGAAGTAGGACTTCTGCTCTGGGTGTGCTACATTGCCCTAGAGCTGAAAGGCACAACGTGCAGGCTTCTTTCCAAAGGGCGAGTTGGGCCACACAGCATCTTGCTTCCAGCTCTTTGGGAAGCTAAGAAACAACTCGCTCTGCTCAGTGCTCTTACAGCCTACTCGGAACATCTCTTCCAAAGGCCTGTGAAACGCAGTTTCCTTGCAGGCCTGATCTGGCTGAAGTAGGACGTCTGCTCTGGTTTGCTATTTTGCCCTAGAGCTGAAAGGCACAACGTGCAGGCTTCTTTCCAAAGGGCGAGTTGGGCCACACAGCATCTTGCTTCCAGCTCTTTGGGAAGCTAAGAAACAACCTGCTCTGCACAGTGCTCTTACAGCCTACCGGGAACATCTCTTCCAAATGCTTGTGAAACGCAGTTTCTTTGCAGGCCTGATCTGGCTGAAGTAGGACTTTTGCTCTGGGTGTGATACTTTGCCGTACAGCTGAAAGGCACAGCGTGCAGGCTTCTTTCCAAAGGGCGAGTTGGGCCCCACAGCATCTTGCTTCCAGCTCTTTGGGAAGCTAAGAAACAACTCGCTCTGCTCAGTGCTCTTACAGCCTACCGGGAACATCTCTTCCAAAGGCCTGTGAAACGCAGTGTCTTTGCAGGCCTGATCTGGCTGAAGTAGGACTTCTGCTCTGGGTGTGCTACATTGCCCTAGAGCTGAAAGGCACAACGTGCAGGCTTCTTTCCAAAGGGCGAGTTTGCCCCACAGCATCTTGCTTCCAGCTCGCTGGGAAGCTAAGAATCAGCTCTCTCTGCCCAGTGCTCTTACAGCCTACCCGGAACATCTCTTCCAAATGCCTGTGAAACGCAGTTTCTTTGCAGGCCTGATCTGGCTGAAGTAGGACTTCTGCTCTGAGTGTGCTACTTTGCCCTAGAGCTGAAAGGCACAACGTGCAGGCTTCTTTCCAAAGGGCGAGTTGGGCCCCACCGCATCTTGCTTCCAGCTCTTTACGAACCTAAGAAACAACTCGCTCTGCACAGTGCTCTTACAGTCTACCGGGAACATCTCTTCCACAGGCCTGTGAAACGCAGTGTGTTTGCAGGCCTGATCTGGCTGAAGTAGAACTTCTGCTCTGGGTGTGCTACATTGCCCTAGAGCTGAAAGGCACAACGTGCAGGCTTCTTTCCAAAGGGCGAGTTGGGCCCCACAGCATCTTGCTTCCAGCTCTTTGGGAAGCTAAGAAACAACTCGCTCTGCACAGTGCTCTTACAGCCTAACGGGAACATCTCTTCCAAAGGCCTGTGAAACGCAGTTTCTTTGCAGTCCTGATCTGGCTGAAGTAGGACTTCTGCTCTGGGTGTGCTACTTTGCCCTAAAGCTGAAAGGCACAACGTGCAGGCTTCTTTCCAAAGGGCGAGTTGGCCCCCACAGCATCTTGCTTTCAGCTCTTTGCGAACCTAAGAAACAACTCGCTCTGCACAGTGCTCTTACAGCCTACCGGGAACATCTCTTCCAAATGCCTGTGAAACGCAGTTTCTTTGCAGGCCTGATCTGGCTGAAGTAGGACTTCTGCTCTGGGTGTGCTACATTGCCCTAGAGCTGAAAGACACAGTGTGCAGGCTTCTTTCCAAAGGGCGAGTTGGGCCCCACAGCATCTTGCTTCCAGCTCTTTGGGAAG
Organism: Equus przewalskii; assembly: GCF_037783145.1. Taxonomy (NCBI): domain Eukaryota; kingdom Metazoa; phylum Chordata; class Mammalia; order Perissodactyla; family Equidae; genus Equus; species Equus przewalskii. The sequence continues at coordinate 278,156 of NW_027228657.1, read as the reverse complement.
CTAAGAAACAACTCGCTCTGCACAGTGCTCTTACAGCCTACCGGGAACATCTCTTCCAAAGGCCTGTGAAACGCAGTGTCTTTGCAGGCCTGATCTGGCTGAAGTAGGACTTCTGCTCTGATTGTGCTACGTTGCCCTAGAGCTGAAAGGCACAACGTGCAGGCTTCTTTCCAAAGGGCGAGTTGGACCCCACAGCATCTTGCTTCCAGCTCTTTGCGAACCTAAGAAACAACTCGCTCTGCACAGTGCTCTAACAGCCTACCGGGAACATCTCTTCCAAAGGCCCGTGAAACGCTGTTTCTTTGCAGGCCTGATCTGGCTGAAGTAGGACTTCTGCTCTGGGTGTGCTACTTTGCCCTAGAGCTGAAAGGCACAACGTGCAGGCTTCTTTCCAAAGGGCGAGTTGGGCCCCACAGCATCCTGCTTCCAGCTCTTTGGGAAGCTAAGAAACAACTCGCTCTGCACAGTGCTCTTACAGCCTACCGGGAACATCTCTTCCAAAGGCCTGTGAAACGCAGCTTCTTTGCAGGCCTGATCTGGCTGAAGTAGGACTTCTGCTCTGGGTGTGCTACATTGCCCTAGAGCTGAAAGGCACAACGTGCAGGCTTCTTTCCAAAGGGCGAGTTGGGCCCCACAGCATCTTGCTTCCAGCTCTTTGGGAAGCGAAGAAACAACTCGCTCTGCACAGTGCTCTAACAGCCTACCGGTACATCTCTTCCAAAGGCCTGTGAAACGCAGTGTCTTTGCAGGCCTGATCTGGCTGAAGGAGGACTTTTGCTCTGGGTTTGATACTTTGCCGTACAGCTGAAAGGCACAGCGTGCAGGCTTCTTTCCAAAGGGCGAGTTGGGCCCCACAGCATCTTGCTTCCAGCTCTTTGGGAAGCTAAGAAACAACTCGCTCTGCACAGTGCTCTTACAGCCTACCGGGAACATCTCTTCCAAAGGCCTGTGAAACGCAGTTTCTTTGCAGGCCTGATCTGGCTGAAGTAGGACTGGTGCTCTGGGTGTGCTAAATTGCCCTAGAGCTGAAAGGCACAACGTGCAGGCTTCTTTCCAAAGGGTGAGTTTGCCCCATAGCATCTTCCTTCCAGCTCGCTGGGAAGCTAAGAATCAGCTCTCTCTGCCCAGTGCTCTTACACCCTACCCGGAACATCTCTTCCAAAGGCCTGTGAAACGCAGTTTCTTTGCAGGCCTGATCTGGCTGAAGTAGGACTTCTGCTCTGAGTGTGCTACTTTGCCCTAGAGCTGAAAGGCACAACGTGCAGGCTTCTTTCCAAAGGGCGAGTTGGGCCACACAGCATCTTGCTTCCAGCTCTTTGGGAAGCTAAGATACAACTCGCTCTGCACAGTGCTCTTACAGCCTACCCGGAACATCTCTTCCAAAGGCCTGTGAAACGCAGTTTCCTTGCAGGCCTGATCTGGCTGAAGTAGGACGTCTGCTCTGGTTTGCTATTTTGCCCTAGAGCTGAAAGGCACAACGTGCAGGCTTCTTTCCAAAGGGCGAGTTGGGCCACACAGCATCTTGCTTCCAGCTCTTTGGGAAGCTAAGAAACAACTCGCTCTGCACAGTGCTCTTACAGCCTACCGGGAACATCTCTTCCAAAGGCTTGTGAAACGCAGTTTCTTTGCAGGCCTGATCTGGCTGAAGTAGGACTTTTGCTCTGGGTGTGATACTTTGCCGTACAGCTGAAAGGCACAGCGTGCAGGCTTCTTTCCAAAGGGCGAGTTGGGCCCCACAGCATCTTGCTTCCAGCTCTTTGGGAAGCTAAGAAACAACTCGCTCTGCTCAGTGCTCTTACAGCCTACCGGGAACATCTCTTCCAAAGGCCTGTGAAACGCAGTTTCTTTGCAGGCCTGATCTGGCTGAAGTAGGACTTCTGCTCTGGGTGTGCTACATTGCCCTAGAGCTGAAAGGCACAACGTGCAGGCTTCTTTCCAAAGGGCGAGTTGGGCCCCACAGCATCTTGCTTCCAGCTCTTTGGGAAGCGAAGAAACAACTCGCTCTGCACAGTGCTCTTACAGCCTACCGGGTACATCTCTTCCAAAGGCCTGTGAAACGCAGTGTCTTTGCAGGCCTGATCTGGCTGAAGTAGGACTTCTGCTCTGGTTGTGCTACATTGCCCTACAGCTGAAGGCACAACGTGCAGGCTTCTTTCCAAAGGGTGAGTGGGGCCCCACAGCATCTTGCTTCCAGCTCTTTGGGAAGCTAAGAAACTACTCGCTCTGCATAGTCCTCTTACAGCCTACCCGGAACATCTCTTCCAAAGGCCTGGAAACGCAGTTTCTTTGCAGGACTGATCTGGCTGAAGTAGGTCTTCTGCTCTGGTTTGCTATTTTGCCCTAGAGCTGAAAGGCACAACGTGCAGGCTTCTTTCCAAAGGGCGAGTTGGGCCCCACCGCATCTTGCTTCCAGATCTTTGGGAAGCTAAGAAACAACTCGCTCTGCACAGTGCTCTTACAGCCTACCGGGAACATCTCTTCCAAAGGCCTGTGAAACGCAGTTTTTTGCAGGCCTGATCTGGCTGAAGTAGGACTTCTTCTCTGGGTGTGCTACTTTGCCCTAGAGCTGAAAGGCACAACGTGCTGGCTTCTTTCCAAAGGGCGAGTTGGGCCCCACAGCATCTTGCTTTCAGCTCTTTGGGAGGCTAAGAAACAATTCGCTCTGCACAGTGCTGTTACAGCGTACCGGGAACATCTCTTCCAAAGGCCTTTGAAACGCAGTTTCTTTGCAGGCCTGATCTGGCTGAAGTAGGACTTCTGCTCTGGGTGTGCTACATTGCCCTAGAGCTGAAAGGCACAACGTGCAGGCTTCTTTCCAAAGGGCGAGTTGGGGCCCACAGAATCTTCCTTCCAGCTCTTTGGGAAGCTAAGAAACAACTCGCTCTGCTCAGTGCTCTTACAGCCTAGTGGGAACATCTCTTCAAAAGGAATGTGTAACGCAGTTTCTTGGCAGGCCTGATCTGGCTGATGTAGGACTTCTGCTCTGGGTGTGCTACTTTGCCCTTGAGCTGAAAGGCACAACGTGCAGGCTTCTTTCCAAAGGGCGAGTTGGGCCCCACAGCATCTTGCTTCCAGCTCTTTGCGAACCTAAGAAACAACTCGCTCTGCACAGTGCTCTTACAGCCTACCGGGAACATCTCTTCCAAAGGCCCGTGAAACGCTGTTTCTTTGCAGGCCTGATCTGGCTGAAGTAGGACTTCTGCTCTGGGTGTGCTACTTTGCCCTAGAGCTGAAAGGCACAACGTGCAGGCTGCTTTCCAAAGGGCGACTTTGCCCCACAGCATCTTGCTTCCAGCTCGTTGGGAAGCTAAGAAACAGCTCTCTCTGCCCAGTGCTCTTACAGCCTACCCGGAAAATCTCTATAAAGGCCTGTGAAACGCAGTGTCTTTGCAGGCCTGATCTGGCTGAAGTAGGACTTCTGCTCTGGGTGTGCTACATTGCCCTAGAGCTGAAAGGCACAACGTGCAGGCTTCTTTCCAAAGGGCGAGTTGGGCCCCACAGCATCTTGCTTCCAGCTCTTTGGGAAGCTACGAAACAACTCGCTCTGCACAGTGCTCTTACAGCCTACCGGGAACATCTCTTCCAAAGGCCTGTGAAACGCAGTTTCTTTGCAGGCCTGATCTGGCAGAAGTAGGACTTCTGCTCTGGGTGTGCTACTTTGCCCTAGAGCTGAAAGGCACAACGTGCAGGCTTCTTTCCAAAGGGCGAGTTGGGACCCCCAGCATCTTGCTTCCAGCTCTTTGGGAAGCTAAGAAACAACTCGCTCTGCACAGTGCTCTTACAGCCTACCGGGAACATCTCTTCCAAAGGCCTGTGAAACGCAGTTTCTTTGCAGGCCTGATCTGGCTGAAGTAGGACTTTTGCTCTGGGTTTGATACTTTGCCGTACAGCTGAAAGGCACAGCGTGCAGGCTTCTTTCCAAAGGGCGAGTTGGGCCCCACAGCATCTTGCTTCCAGCTCTTTGGGAAGCTAAGAAACAACTCGCTCTGCACAGTGCTCTTAAAGCCTACCGGGAACATCTCTTCCAAAGTCCTGTGAAACGCAGTTTCTTTGCAGGCCTGATCTGGCTGAAGTAGGACTTCTGCTCTGGGTGTGCTACATTGCCCTAGAGCTGAAAGACACAGTGTGCAGGCTTCTTTCCAAACGGCGAGTTGGTCCCCACAGCATCTTGCTTCCAGCTCTTTGGGAAGCTAAGAAACAACTCGCTCTGCACAGTGCTCTTACAGCCTACCGGGAACATCTCTTCCAAAGACCTGTGAAACGCAGTGTCTTTGCAGGCCTGATCTGGCTGAAGTAGGACTTCTGCTCTGAGTGTGCTACGTTGCCCTAGAGCTGAAAGGCACAACGTGCAGGCTTCTTTCCAAAGAGCGAGTTGGGCCCCACAGCATCTTGCTTCCAGCTCTTTGCGAACCTAAGAAAGAACTCGCTCTGCACAGTGCTCTTACAGCCTACCGGGAACATCTCTTCCAAAGGCCCGTGAAACGCTGTTTCTTTGCAGGCCTGATCTGGCTGAAGTAGGACTTCTGCTCTGGGTGTGCTACATTGCCCTAGAGCTGAAAGGCACAACATGCAGGCTTCTTTCCAAAGGGCGAGTTGGGCCCCACAGCATCTTGCTTCCAGCTCTTTGGGAAGCTAAGAAACAACTCGCTCTGCTCAGTGCTCTTACAGCCTACCGGGAACATCTCTTCCAAAGGCCTGTGAAACGCAGTTTCTTTGCAGGCCTGATCTGGCTGAAGTAGGACTTCTGCTCTGGGTGTGCTACATTGCCCTAGAGCTGAAAGGCACAACATGCAGGCTTCTTTCCAAAGGGCGAGTTGGGCCCCACAGCATCTTGCTTCCAGCTCTTTGGGAAGCGAAGAAACAACTCGCTCTGCACAGTGCTCTTACAGCCTACCGGGTACATCTCTTCCAAAGGCCTGTGAAACGCAGTGTCTTTGCAGGCCTGATCTGGCTGAAGTAGGACTTCTGCTCTGGTTGTGCTACATTGCCCTACAGCTGAAGGCACAACGTGCAGGCTTCTTTCCAAAGGGCGAGTGGGGCCCCACTGCATCTTGCTTCCAGCTCTTTGGGAAGCTAAGAAACAACTCGCTCTGCATAGTGCTCTTACAGCCTACCCGGAACATCTCTTCCAAAGGCCTGGAAACGCAGTTTCTTTGCAGGCCTGATCTGGCTGATGTAGGACTTCTGCTCTGGGTGTGCTACATTGCCCTAGAGCTGAAAGGCATAACGTGCAGGCTTCTTTCCAAAGGGCGAGTTGGGCCCCACAGCATCTTGCTTCCAGCTCTTTGGGAAGCTAAGAAACAACTCGCTCTGCACAGTGCTCTTACAGCCTACCGGGAACATCTCTTCCAAAGGCCTGTGAAACGCAGTGTCTATGCAGGCCTGATCTGGCTGAAGAAGGAATTCTGCTCTGGGTGTGTGACATTGCCCTAGAGCTGAAAGGCCCAACGTGCAGGCTTCTTTCCAAAGGGCGAGTTGGTCCCCACAGCATCTTGCTTCCAGCTCTTTGGGAAGCTAAGAAACAACTCGCTCTGCACAGTGCTCTTACACCCCACCGGGAACATCACTTCCAAAGGCCTGTGAAACGCATTTTCTTTGCAAGCCTGATATGGCTGAAGTAGGATTTCTGCTCTGGGTGTGCTACATTGCCCTAGAGCTGAAAGGCACAACGTGCAGGCTTCTTTCCAAGGGGCGAGTTGGGCCCCACAGCATCTTGCTTCCAGCTCTTTGGGAAGCTAAGAAACAACTCGCTCTGCACAGTGCTCTTACAGCCTACCGGGAACATCTCTTCCAAAGGCCTGTGAAACGCAGTGTCTATGCAGGCCTGATCTGGCTGAAGAAGGAATTCTGCTCTGGGTGTGTGACATTGCCCTAGAGCTGAAAGGCCCAACGTGCAGGCTTCTTTCCAAAGGGCGAGTTGGTCCCCACAGCATCTTGCTTCCAGCTCTTTGGGAAGCTAAGAAACAACTCGCTCTGCACAGTGCTCTTACACCCCACCGGGAACATCACTTCCAAAGGCCTGTGAAACGCATTTTCTTTGCAGGCCTGATATGGCTGAAGTAGGATTTCTGCTCTGGGTGTGCTACATTGCCCTAGAGCTGAAAGGCACAACGTGCAGGCTTCTTTCCAAGGGGCGAGTTGGGCCCCACAGCATCTTGCTTCCAGCTCTTTGGGAAGCTAAGAAACAACTCGCTCTGCACAGTGCTCTTAAAGCCTACCGGGAACATCTCTTCCAAAGGCCTGTGAAACGCAGTTTCTTTGCAGGCCTGATCTGGCTGAAGTAGGACTTCTGCTCTGGGTGTGCTACATTGCCCTAGAGCTGAAAGGCACAACGTGCAGGCTGCTTTCCAGAGGGCGAGTTTGCCCCACAGCATCTTGCTTCCAGCTCGTTGGGAAGCTAAGAAACAGCTCTCTCTGCCCAGTGCTCTTACAGCCTACCCGGAACATCTCTATAAAGGCCTGTGAAACGCAGTGTCTTTGCAGGCCTGATCTGGCTGAAGTAGGACTTCTGCTCTGGGTGTGCTACATTGCCCTAGAGCTGAAAGGCACAACGTGCAGGCTTCTTTCCAAAGGGCGAGTTGGGCCACACAGCATCTTGCTTCCAGCTCTTTGGGAAGCTAAGAAACAACTCGCTCTGCACAGTGCTCTTACAGCCTACCCGGAACATCTCTTAAAGGCCTGTGAAACGCAGTTTCTTTGCAGGCCTGATCTGGCTGAAGTAGGACGTCTGCTCTGCTTTGCTATTTTGCCCTAGAGCTGAAAGGCACAACGTGCAGGCTTCTTTCCAAAGGGCGAGTTGGGGCCCACCGCATCTTGCTTCCAGATATTTGGGAAGCTAAGAAACAACTCGCTCTGCACAGTGCTCTTACAGCCTACCGGGAACACATCTTCCAAAGGCCCGTGAAACGCAGTTTCTTTGCAGGCCTGATCTGGCTGAAGTAGGACTTTTGCTCTGGGTTTGATACTTTGCCGTACAGCTGAAAGGCACAGCGTGCAGGCTTCTTTCCAAAGGGCGAGTTGGGCCCCACAGCATCTTGCTTCCAGCTCTTTGGGAAGCTAAGAAACAACTCGCTCTGCACAGTGCTCTTAAAGCGTACCGGGAACATCTCTTCCAAAGGCCTGTGAAACGCAGTGTCTTTGCAGGCCTAATCTGGCTGAAGTAGGACTTCTGCTCTGGGTGTGCTACTTTGCCCTAGAGCTGAAAGGCACAACGTGCAGGCTTCTTTCCAAAGGGCGAGATGGGCCCCACAGCATCTTGCTTCCAGCTCTTTGGGAAGCTAAGAAACAACTCGCTCTGCACAGTGCTCTTACAGCCTACCGGGTACATCTCTTCCAAAGGCCTGTGAAACGCAGTGTCTTTGCAGGCCTGATCTGGCTGAAGTAGGACTTCTGCTCTGGTTGTGCTACATTGCCCTACAGCTGAAGGCACAACGTGCAGGCTTCTTTCCAAAGGGCGAGTGGGGCCCCACTGCATCTTGCTTCCAGCTCTTTGGGAAGCTAAGAAACAACTCGCTCTGCATAGTGCTCTTACAGCCTACCCGGAACATCTCTTCCAAAGGCCTGGAAACGCAGTTTCTTTGCAGGCCTGATCTGGCTGATGTAGGACTTCTGCTCTGGGTGTGCTACATTGCCCTAGAGCTGAAAGGCATAACGTGCAGGCTTCTTTCCAAAGGGCGAGTTGGGCCCCACAGCATCTTGCTTCCAGCTCTTTGGGAAGCTAAGAAACAACTCGCTCTGCACAGTGCTCTTACAGCCTACCGGGAACATCTCTTCCAAAGGCCTGTGAAACGCAGTGTCTATGCAGGCCTGATCTGGCTGAAGAAGGAATTCTGCTCTGGGTGTGTGACATTGCCCTAGAGCTGAAAGGCCCAACGTGCAGGCTTCTTTCCAAAGGGCGAGTTGGTCCCCACAGCATCTTGCTTCCAGCTCTTTGGGAAGCTAAGAAACAACTCGCTCTGCACAGTGCTCTTACACCCCACCGGGAACATCACTTCCAAAGGCCTGTGAAACGCATTTTCTTTGCAAGCCTGATATGGCTGAAGTAGGATTTCTGCTCTGGGTGTGCTACATTGCCCTAGAGCTGAAAGGCACAACGTGCAGGCTTCTTTCCAAGGGGCGAGTTGGGCCCCACAGCATCTTGCTTCCAGCTCTTTGGGAAGCTAAGAAACAACTCGCTCTGCACAGTGCTCTTACAGCCTACCGGGAACATCTCTTCCAAAGGCCTGTGAAACGCAGTGTCTATGCAGGCCTGATCTGGCTGAAGAAGGAATTCTGCTCTGGGTGTGTGACATTGCCCTAGAGCTGAAAGGCCCAACGTGCAGGCTTCTTTCCAAAGGGCGAGTTGGTCCCCACAGCATCTTGCTTCCAGCTCTTTGGGAAGCTAAGAAACAACTCGCTCTGCACAGTGCTCTTACACCCCACCGGGAACATCACTTCCAAAGGCCTGTGAAACGCATTTTCTTTGCAGGCCTGATATGGCTGAAGTAGGATTTCTGCTCTGGGTGTGCTACATTGCCCTAGAGCTGAAAGGCACAACGTGCAGGCTTCTTTCCAAGGGGCGAGTTGGGCCCCACAGCATCTTGCTTCCAGCTCTTTGGGAAGCTAAGAAACAACTCGCTCTGCACAGTGCTCTTAAAGCCTACCGGGAACATCTCTTCCAAAGGCCTGTGAAACGCAGTTTCTTTGCAGGCCTGATCTGGCTGAAGTAGGACTTCTGCTCTGGGTGTGCTACATTGCCCTAGAGCTGAAAGGCACAACGTGCAGGCTGCTTTCCAGAGGGCGAGTTTGCCCCACAGCATCTTGCTTCCAGCTCGTTGGGAAGCTAAGAAACAGCTCTCTCTGCCCAGTGCTCTTACAGCCTACCCGGAACATCTCTATAAAGGCCTGTGAAACGCAGTGTCTTTGCAGGCCTGATCTGGCTGAAGTAGGACTTCTGCTCTGGGTGTGCTACATTGCCCTAGAGCTGAAAGGCACAACGTGCAGGCTTCTTTCCAAAGGGCGAGTTGGGCCACACAGCATCTTGCTTCCAGCTCTTTGGGAAGCTAAGAAACAACTCGCTCTGCACAGTGCTCTTACAGCCTACCCGGAACATCTCTTAAAGGCCTGTGAAACGCAGTTTCTTTGCAGGCCTGATCTGGCTGAAGTAGGACGTCTGCTCTGCTTTGCTATTTTGCCCTAGAGCTGAAAGGCACAACGTGCAGGCTTCTTTCCAAAGGGCGAGTTGGGGCCCACCGCATCTTGCTTCCAGATATTTGGGAAGCTAAGAAACAACTCGCTCTGCACAGTGCTCTTACAGCCTACCGGGAACACATCTTCCAAAGGCCCGTGAAACGCAGTTTCTTTGCAGGCCTGATCTGGCTGAAGTAGGACTTTTGCTCTGGGTTTGATACTTTGCCGTACAGCTGAAAGGCACAGCGTGCAGGCTTCTTTCCAAAGGGCGAGTTGGGCCCCACAGCATCTTGCTTCCAGCTCTTTGGGAAGCTAAGAAACAACTCGCTCTGCACAGTGCTCTTAAAGCGTACCGGGAACATCTCTTCCAAAGGCCTGTGAAACGCAGTGTCTTTGCAGGCCTAATCTGGCTGAAGTAGGACTTCTGCTCTGGGTGTGCTACTTTGCCCTAGAGCTGAAAGGCACAACGTGCAGGCTTCTTTCCAAAGGGCGAGATGGGCCCCACAGCATCTTGCTTCCAGCTCTTTGGGAAGCTAAGAAACAACTCGCTCTGCACAGTGCTCTTACAGCCTACCGGGAACATCTCTTCCAAAGGCCTGTGAAACGCAGTTTCTTTGCAGGCCTGATCTGGCTGAAGTAGGACTTCTGCTCTGGGTGTGCTACATTGCCCTAGAGCTGAAAGGCACAACGTGCAGGCTTCTTTCCAAAGGGCGAGTTTGCCCCATAGCATCTTCCTTCCAGCTCGCTGGGAAGCTAAGAATCAGCTGTCTCTGCCCAGTGCTCTTACACCCTACCCGGAACATCTCTTCCAAAGGCCTGTGAAACGCAGTTTCTTTGCAGGCCTGATCTGGCTGAAGTAGGACTTCTGCTCTGAGTGTGCTACTTTGCCCTAGAGCTGAAAGGCACAACGTGCAGGCTGCTTTCCAAAGGGCGAGTTGGGCCCCACAGCATCTTGCTTCCAGCTCTTTGGGAAGCTAAGAAACAACTCGCTCTGCACAGTGCTCTTACAGTCTACCGGGAACATCTCTTCCACAGGCCTGTGAAACGCAGTGTGTTTGCAGGCCTGATCTGGCTGAAGTAGGACTTCTGCTCTGGGTGTGCTACTTTGCCCTAGAGCTGAAAGGCACAATGTGCAGGCTTCTTTCCAAAGGGCGAGTTGGGCCCCACAGCATCTTGCTTTCAGCTCTTTGCGAACCTAAGAAACAACTCGCTCTGCACAGTGCTCTTACAGCCTACCGGGAACATCTCTTCCAAAGGCCTGTGAAACGCAGTTTCTTTGCAGGCCTGATCTGGCTGAAGTAGGACTTCTGCTCTGGGTGTGCTACATTGCCCTAGAGCTGAAAGGCACAAGGTGCAGGCTTCTTTCCAAACGGCGAGTTGGTCCCCACAGCATCTTGCTTCCAGCTCTTTGGGAAGCTAAGAAACAACTCGCTCTGCACAGTGCTCTTACAGCCTACCGGGAACATCTCTTCCAAAGGCCTGTGAAACGCAGTGTCTTTGCAGGCCTGATCTGGCTGAAGTAGGACTTCTGCTCTGGGTGTGCTACATTGCCCTAGAGCTGAAAGGCACAACGTGCAGGCTTCTTTCCAAAGGGCGAGTTGGGCCCCACAGCATCTTGCTTCCAGCTCTTTGGGAAGCTAAGAAACAACTCGCTCTGCACAGTGCTCTTACAGCCTACCGGGAACATCTCTTCCAAAGTCCTGTGAAACGCAGTGTCTTTGCAGGCCTGATCTGGCTGAAGTAGGACTTCTGCTCTGAGTGTGCTACGTTGCCCTAGAGCTGAAAGGCACAACGTGCAGGCTTCTTTCCAAAGAGCGAGTTGGACCCCACAGCATCTTGCTTCCAGCTCTTTGCGAACATAAGAAAGAACTCGCTCTGCACAGTGCTCTTAAAGCCTACCTCGAACATCTCTTCCAAAGGCCCGTGAAACGCTGTTTCTTTGCAGGCCTGATCTGGCTGAAGTAGGACTTCTGCTCTGGGTGTGCTACTTTGCCCTAGAGCTGAAAGGCACAACGTGCCGGCTTCTTTCCAAAGGGCGAGTTGGGTCCCACAGCATCTTGCTACCAGCTCTTTGGGAAGCTAAGAAACAACTCGCTCTTCTCAGTGCTCTTACAGCCTACCGGGAACATCTCTTCCAAAGGCCTGTGAAACGCAGTTTCTTTGCAGGCCTGATCTGGCTGAAGTAGGACTTCTGCTCTGGGTGTGCTACATTGCCCTAGAGCTGAAAGGCACAACGTGCAGGCTTCTTTCCAAAGGGCGAGTTGGGCCCCACAGCATCTTGCTTCCAGCTCTTTGGGAAGCGAAGAAACAACTCGCTCTGCACATTGCTCTTACAGCCTACCGGGTACATCTCTTCCAAAGGCCTGTGAAACGCAGTGTCTTTGCAGGCCTGATCTGGCTGAAGTAGGACTTCTGCTCTGGTTGTGCTACATTGCCCTACAGCTGAAGGCACAACGTGCAGGCTTCTTTCCAAAGGGTGAGTAGGGCCCCACAGCATCTTGCTTCCAGCTCTTTGGGAAGCTAAGAAACAACTCGCTCTGCATAGTGCTCTTACAGCCTACCCGGAACATCTCTTCCAAAGGCCTGGAAACGCAGTTTCTTTGCAGGACTGATCTGGCTGAAGTAGGTCTTCTGCTCTGGTTTGCTATTTTGCCCTAGAGCTGAAAGGCACAACGTGCAGGCTTCTTTCCAAAGGGCGAGTTGGGCCCCACCGCATCTTGCTTCCAGATCTTTGGGAAGCTAAGAAACAACTCGCTCTGCACAGTGCTCTTACAGCCTACCGGGAACATCTCTTCCAAAGGCCTGTGAAACGCAGTTTTTTGCAGGCCTGATCTGGCTGAAGTAGGACTTCTTCTCTGGGTGTGCTACTTTGCCCTAGAGCTGAAAGGCACAACGTGCAGGCTTCTTTCCAAAGGGCGTGTTGGGCCCCCCGCATCTTGCTTCCAGATCTTTGGGAAGCTAAGAAACAACTCGCTCTGCACAGTGCTCTTACAGCTTACCGGGAACATCTCTTTGAAAGGCCTGTGAAACGCAGTTTCTTTGCAGGCCTGATCTGGCTGAAGTAGGACTTCTGCTCTGGGTGTGCTACTTTGCCCTAGAGCTGAAAGGCACAACGTGCAGGCTTCTTTCCAAAGGGCGAGTTGGGCCCCACAGCATCTTGCTTCCAGCTCTTTGGGAAGCTAAGAAACAACTCGCTCTGCACAGTGCTCTTACAGCCTACCGGGAACATCTCTGCCAAAGGCCTGTGAAACGCAGTTTCTTTGCAGGCCTGATCTGGCTGAAGTAGGACTTCTGCTGTGGGTGTGCTACATTGCCCTAGAGCTGAAAGGCACAACGTGCAGGCTGCTTTCCAGAGGGCGAGTTTGCCCCACAGCATCTTGCTTCCAGCTCGTTGGGAAGCTAAGAAACAGCTCTCTCTGCCCAGTGCTCTTACAGCCTACCCGGAACATCTCTATAAAGGCCTGTGAAACGCAGTGTCTTTGCAGGCCTGATCTGGCTGAAGTAGGACTTCTGCTCTGGGTGTGCTACATTGCCCTAGAGCTGAAAGGCACAACGTGCAGGCTTCTTTCCAAAGGGCGAGTTGGGCCACACAGCATCTTGCTTCCAGCTCTTTGGGAAGCTAAGAAACAACTCGCTCTGCACAGTGCTCTTACAGCCTACCCGGAACATCTCTTAAAGGCCTGTGAAACGCAGTTTCTTTGCAGGCCTGATCTGGCTGAAGTAGGACGTCTGCTCTCGTTTGCTATTTTGCCCTAGAGCTGAAAGGCACAACGTGCAGGCTTCTTTCCAAAGGGCGAGTTGGGGCCCACCGCATCTTGCTTCCAGATATTTGGGAAGCTAAGAAACAACTCGCTCTGCACAGTGCTCTTACAGCCTACCGGGAACATCTCTTCGAAAGGCCTGTGAAACGCAGTTTCTTTGCAGGCCTGATCTGGCTGAAGTAGGACTTCTGCTCTGGGTGTGCTACTTTGCCCTAGAGCTGAAAGGCACAACGTGCAGGCTTCTTTCCAAAGGGCGAGTTGGGCCCCACATCATCTTGCTTCCAGCTCTTTGGGAAGCTAAGAAACAACTCGCTCTGCACAGTGCTCTTACAGCCTACCGGGAACATCTCTTCCAAAGGCCTGTGAAACGCAGTTTCTTTGCAGGCCTGATCTGGCTGAAGTAGGACTTTTGCTCTGGGTTTGATACTTTGCCGTACAGCTGAAGGCACAGCGTGCAGGCTTCTTTCCAAAGGGCGAGTTGGGCCCCACAGCATCTTGCTTCCAGCTCTTTGGGAAGCTAAGAAACAACTCGCTCTGCACAGTGCTCTTACAGCGCACCGGGAACATCTCTTCCAAAGGCCTGTGAAACGCAGTTTCTTTGCAGGCCTGATCTGGCTGAAGTAGGACTTCTGCTCTGGGTGTGCTACATTGCCCTAGAGCTGAAAGGGACAACGTGCAGGCTTCTTTGCAAAGGGCGAGTTTGCCCCACAGCATCTTGCTTCCAGCTCGCTGGGAAGCTAAGAATCAGCTCTCTCTGCCCAGTGCTCTTACAGCCGACCCGGAACATCTCTTCCAAAGGCCTGTGAAACGCAGTGTGTTTGCAGGCCTGATCTGGCTGAAGTAGAACTTCTGCTCTGGGTGTGCTACATTGCCCTAGAGCTGAAAGGCACAACGTGCAGGCTGCTTTCCAAAGGGCGAGTTTGCCCAACAGCATCTTGCTTCCAGCTCGTTGGGAATCTAAGAAACAGCTCTCTCTGCCCAGTGCTCTTACAGCCTACCCGGAACATCTCTTCGAAAGGCCTGTGAAACGCAGTGTCTTTTCAGGCCTGATCTGGCTGAAGTAGGACTTCTGCTCTGCGTGTGCTACTTTGCCCTAAGGCTGAAAGGCACAACGTGCAGGCTTCTTTCCAAAGGGCGAGTTGGGCCCCACAGCATGTTGCTTCCAGCTCTTTGGGAAGCTAAGAAACAACTCGCTCTGCACAGTGCTCTTACAGCCTACCGGGAACATCTCTTCCAAAGGCCTGTGAAACGCAGTTTCTTTGCAGGCCTGATCTGGCTGAAGTAGGACTTTTGCTTTGGGTTTGATACTTTGCTGTACAGCTGAAAGGCACAGCGTGCAGGCTTCTTTCCAAAGGGAGAGTTGGGCCCCACAGCATCTTGCTTCCAGCTCTTTGGGAAGCTAAGAAACAACTCGCTCTGCACAGTGCTCTTACAGCGTACCGGGAACATCTCTTCCAAAGGCCTGTGAAACCAGTGTCTTTGCAGGCCTGATCTGGCTGAAGTAGGACTTCTGCTCTGGGTGTGCTACATTGCCCTAGAGCTGAAAGGCACAACGTGCAGGCTTCTTTCCAAAGGGCGAGTTTGCCCCATAGCATCTTCCTTCCAGCTCGCTGGGAAGCTAAGAATCAGCTGTCTCTGCCCAGTGCTCTTACACCCTACCCGGAACATCTCTTCCAAAGGCCTGTGAAACGCAGTGTGTTTGCAGGCCTGATCTGGCTGAAGTAGGACTTCTGCTCTGAGTGTGCTACTTTGCCCTAGAGCTGAAAGGCACAACGTGCAGGCTGCTTTCCAAAGGGCGAGTTGGGCCCCACAGCATCTTGCTTCCAGCTCTTTGGGAAGCTAAGAAACAACTCGCTCTGCACAGTGCTCTTACAGCCTACCGGGAACATCTCTTCCAAAGTCCTGTGAAACGCAGTTTCTTTGCAGGCCTGATCTGGCTGAAGTAGGACTTTTGCTGTGGGTTTGATACTTTGCCGTACAGCGGAAAGGCACAGCGTGCAGGCTTCTTTCCAAAGGGCGAGTTGGGCCCCACAGCATCTTGCTTCCAGCTCTTTGGGAAGCTAAGAAACAACTCGCTCTGCACAGTGCTCTTACAGCGTACCGGGAACATCTCTTCCAAAGGCCTGTGAAACGCAGTGTCTTTGCAGGCCTGATCTGGCTGAAGTAGGACTTCTGCTCTGGGTGTGCTACATTGCCCTAGAGCTGAAAGGCACAACGTGCAGGCTTCTTTCCAAAGGGCGAGTTTGCCCCACAGCATCTTGCTTCCAGCTCGCTGGGAAGCTAAGAATCAGCTCTCTCTGCCCAGTGCTCTTACACCCTACCCGGAACATCTCTTCCAAAGGCCTGTGAAACGCAGTTTCTTTGCAGGCCTGATCTGGCTGAAGTAGGACTTCTGCTCTGAGTGTGCTACTTTGCCCTAGTGCTGAAAGGCACAACGTGCAGGCTTCTTTCCAAAGGGCGAGTTTTGCCCCACAGCATCTTGCTTCCAGCTCTTTGGGAAGCTAAGAAACAACTCGCTCTGCACAGTGCTCTTACAGTCTACCGGGAACATCTCTTCCACAGGCCTGTGAAACGCAGTGTGTTTGCAGGCCTGATCTGGCTGAAGTAGAACTTCTGCTCTGGGTGTGCTACATTGCCCTAGAGCTGAAAGGCCCAACGTGCAGGCTTCTTTCCAAAGGGCGAGTTGGGCCCCACAGCATCTTGCTTCAAGCTCTTTGGGAAGCTAAGAAACAACTCGCTCTGCACAGTGCTCTTACAGCCTACCGGGAACATCTCTTCCAAAGGCCTGTGAAACGCAGTTTCTTTGCAGGCCTGATCTGGCTGAAGTAGGACTTCTGCTCTGGGTGTGCTACTTTGCCCTAAAGCTGAAAGGCACAACGTGCAGGCTTCTTTCCAAAGGGCGAATTGGGCCCCACAGCATCTTGCTTTCAGCTCTTTGCGAACCTAAGAAACAACTCGCTCTGCACAGTTGTCTTACAGCCTACCGGGAACATCTCTTCCAAATGCCTGTGAAACGCAGTTTCTTTGCAGGCCTGATCTGGCTGAAGTAGGACTTCTGCTCTGGGTGTGCTACATTGCCCTAGAGCTGAAAGGCACAGTGTGCAGGCTTCTTTCGAAACGGCGAGTTGGTCCCCACAGCATCTTGCTTCCAGCTGTTTGGGAAGCTAAGAAACAACTCGCTCTGCACAGTGCTCTTACAGCCTATCGGGAACATCTCTTCGAAAGGCCTGTGAAACGCAGTATCTTTGCAGGCCTGATCTCGCTGAAGTAGGACTTCTGCTCTGGGTGTGCTACTTTGCCCTAGAGCTGAAAGGCACAACGTGCAGGCTTCTTTCCAAAGGGCGAGTTGGGCCCCACAGCATCTTGCTTCCAGCTCTTTGGGAAGCTAAGAAACAACTCGCTCTGCACAGTGCTCTTACAGCCTACCGGGAACATCTCTTTGAAAGGCCTGTGAAACGCAGTTTCTTTGCATGCCTGATCTGGCTGACGTAGGACTTCTGCTCTGGGTGTGCTACATTGCTCTAGAGCTGAAAGGCACAACGTGCAGGCTTCTTTCCAAAGGGCGAGTTGGGCCCCACAGCATCTTGCTTCCAGCTCTTTGCGAACCTAAGAAACAACTCGCTCTGCACAGTGCTCTTACAGCATACCGGGAACATCTCTTCCAAAGGCCTGTGAAACGCAGTTTCTTTGCAGGCCTGATCTGGCTGAAGTAGGACTTCTGCTCTGGGTGTGCTACATTGCCCTAGAGCTGAAAGGCACAACGTGCAGGCTGCTTTCCAGAGGGCGAGTTTGCCCCACAGCATCTTGCTTCCAGCTCGTTGGGAAGCTAAGAAACAGCTCTCTCTGCCCAGTGCTCTTACAGCCTACCCGGAACATCTCTATAAAGGCCTGTGAAACGCAGTGTCTTTGCAGGCCTGATCTGGCTGAAGTAGGACTTCTGCTCTGGGTGTGCTACATTGCCCTAGAGCTGAAAGGCACAACGTGCAGGCTTCTTTCCAAAGGGCGAGTTGGGCCACACAGCATCTTGCTTCCAGCTCTTTGGGAAGCTAAGAAACAACTCGCTCTGCACAGTGCTCTTACAGCCTACCCGGAACATCTCTTAAAGGCCTGTGAAACGCAGTTTCTTTGCAGGCCTGATCTGGCTGAAGTAGGACGTCTGCTCTGGTTTGCTATTTTGCCCTAGAGCTGAAAGGCACAACGTGCAGGCTTCTTTCCAAAGGGCGAGTTGGGGCCCACCGCATCTTGCTTCCAGATATTTGGGAAGCTAAGAAACAACTCGCTCTGCACAGTGCTCTTACAGCCTACCGGGAACATCTCTTCGAAAGGCCTGTGAAACGCAGTTTCTTTGCAGGCCTGATCTGGCTGAAGTAGGACTTCTGCTCTGGGTGTGCTACTTTGCCCTAGAGCTGAAAGGCACAACGTGCAGGCTTCTTTCCAAAGGGCGAGTTGGGCCCCACATCATCTTGCTTCCAGCTCTTTGGGAAGCTAAGAAACAACTCGCTCTGCACAGTGCTCTTACAGCCTACCGGGAACATCTCTTCCAAAGGCCTGTGAAACGCAGTTTCTTTGCAGGCCTGATCTGGCTGAAGTAGGACTTTTGCTCTGGGTTTGATACTTTGCCGTACAGCTGAAAGGCACAGCGTGCAGGCTTCTTTCCAAAGGGCGAGTTGGGCCCCACAGCATCTTGCTTCCAGCTCTTTGGGAAGCTAAGAAACAACTCGCTCTGCACAGTGCTCTTAAAGCGTACCGGGAACATCTCTTCCAAAGGCCTGTGAAACGCAGAGTCTTTGCAGGCCTAATCTGGCTGAAGTAGGACTTCTGCTCTGGGTGTGCTACTTTGCCCTAGAGCTGAAAGGCACAACGTGCAGGCTTCTTTCCAAAGGGCGAGATGGGCCCCACAGCATCTTGCTTCCA
Source organism: Equus przewalskii (assembly GCF_037783145.1). Taxonomy (NCBI): domain Eukaryota; kingdom Metazoa; phylum Chordata; class Mammalia; order Perissodactyla; family Equidae; genus Equus; species Equus przewalskii. Next base: position 260,313 of record NW_027228657.1, on the reverse strand, counting down.
GCTCTTTGGGAAGCTAAGAAACAACTCGCTCTGCACAGTGCTCTTACAGCCTACCGGGAACATCTCTTCCAAAGGCCTGTGAAACGCAGTTTCTTTGCAGGCCTGATCTGGCTGAAGTAGGACTTATGCTCTGGGTGTGCTACATTGCCCTAGAGCTGAAAGGCACAACGTGCAGGCTTCTTTCCAAAGGGCGAGTTGGGCCCAACAGCATCTTGCTTCCAGCTCTTTGGGAGCGAAGAAACAACTCGCTCTGAACAGTGCTCTTACAGAGTACCGGGAAAATGTCTTCCAAAGGCCTGTGAAACGCTGTTTCTTTGCAGGCCAGATCTGGCTGAAGTAGGACTTCTGCTGTGGGTGTGCTACATTGCCCTAGAGCTGAAAGGCACAACGTGCAGGCTTCTTTCCAAAGGGCGAGTTGGGCCCCACAGCATCTTGCTTCCAGCTCTTTGGGAAGCTAAGAAACAACTCGCTCTGCACAGTGCTCTTACAGCGCACCGGGAACATCTCTTCCAAAGGCCTGTGAAACGCAGTTTCTTTGCAGGCCTGATCTGGCTGAAGTAGGACTTCTGCTCTGGGTGTGCTACATTGCCCTAGAGCTGAAAGGGACAACGTGCAGGCTTCTTTGCAAAGGGCGAGTTTGCCCCACAGCATCTTGCTTCCAGCTCGCTGGGAAGCTAAGAATCAGCTCTCTCTGCCCAGTGCTCTTACAGCCGACCAGGAACATCTCTTCCAAAGGCCTGTGAAACGCAGTTTCTTTGCAGGCCTGATCTGGCTGAAGTAGGACTTCTGCTCTGAGTGTGCTACTTTGCCCTAGAGCTGAAAGGCACAACGTGCAGGCTTCTTTCCAAAGGGCGAGTTGGGCCCCACAGCATCTTGCTTCCAGCTCTTTGGGAAGCTAAGAAACAACTCGCTCTGCACAGTGCTCTTACAGTCTACCGGGAACATCTCTTCCACAGGCCTGTGAAACGCAGTGTGTTTGCAGGCCTGATCTGGCTGAAGTAGAACTTCTGCTCTGGGTGTGCTACATTGCCCTAGAGCTGAAAGGCACAACGTGCAGGCTTCTTTCCAAAGGGCGAGTTGGGGCCCACAGCATCTTGCTTCCAGCTCTTTGGGAAGCTAAGAAACAACTCGCTCTGCACAGTGCTCTTACGGGCTACCGGGAACATCTCTTCCAAAGGCCTGTGAAACGCAGTGTCTATGCAGGCCTGATCTGGCTGAAGTAGGACTTCTGCTCTGGGTGTGTGACATTGCCCTAGAGCTGAAAGGCACAACGTGCAGGCTGCTTTCCAAAGGGCGAGTTTGCCCAACAGCATCTTGCTTCCAGCTCGTTGGGAATCTAAGAAACAGCTCTATCTGCCCAGTGCTCTTACAGCCTACCCGGAACATCTCTTCGAAAGGCCTGTGAAACGCAGTGTCTTTTCAGGCCTGATCTGGCTGAAGTAGGACTTCTGCTCTGCGTGTGCTACTTTGCCCTAAGGCTGAAAGGCACAACGTGCAGGCTTCTTTCCAAAGGGCGAGTTGGGCCCCACAGCATGTTGCTTCCAGCTCTTTGGGAAGCTAAGAAACAACTCGCTCTGCACAGTGCTCTTACAGCCTACCGGGAACATCTCTTCCAAAGGCCTGTGAAACGCAGTTTCTTTGCAGGCCTGATCTGGCTGAAGTAGGACTTTTGCTTTGGGTTTGATACTTTGCTGTACAGCTGAAAGGCACAGCGTGCAGGCTTCTTTCCAAAGGGAGAGTTGGGCCCCACAGCATCTTGCTTCCAGCTCTTTGGGAAGCTAAGAAACAACTCGCTCTGCACAGTGCTCTTACAGCGTACCGGGAACATCTCTTCCAAAGGCCTGTGAAACCAGTGTCTTTGCAGGACTGATCTGGCTGAAGTAGGACTTCTGCTCTGGGTGTGCTACATTTCCCTAGAGCTGAAAGGCACAACGTGCAGGCTTCTTTCCAAAGGGCGAGTTTGCCCCATAGCATCTTCCTTCCAGCTCGCTGGGAAGCTAAGAATCAGCTGTCTCTGCCCAGTGCTCTTACACCCTACCCGGAACATCTCTTCCAAAGGCCTGTGAAACGCAGTTTCTTTGCAGGCCTGATCTGGCTGAAGTAGGACTTCTGCTCTGAGTGTGCTACTTTGCCCTAGAGCTGAAAGGCACAACGTGCAGGCTGCTTTCCAAAGGGCGAGTTGGGCCCCACAGCATCTTGCTTCCAGCTCTTTGGGAAGCTAAGAAACAACTCGCTCTGCACAGTGCTCTTACAGTCTACCGGGAACATCTCTTCCACAGGCCTGTGAAACGCAGTGTGTTTGCAGGCCTGATCTGGCTGAAGTAGGACTTCTGCTCTGGGTGTGCTACTTTGCCCTAGAGCTGAAAGGCACAATGTGCAGGCTTCTTTCCAAAGGGCGAGTTGGGCCCCACAGCATCTTGCTTTCAGCTCTTTGCGAACCTAAGAAACAACTCGCTCTGCACAGTGCTCTTACAGCCTACCGGGAACATCTCTTCCAAAGGCCTGTGAAACGCAGTTTCTTTGCAGGCCTGATCTGGCTGAAGTAGGACTTCTGCTCTGGGTGTGCTACATTGCCCTAGAGCTGAAAGGCACAAGGTGCAGGCTTCTTTCCAAACGGCGAGTTGGTCCCCACAGCATCTTGCTTCCAGCTCTTTGGGAAGCTAAGAAACAACTCGCTCTGCACAGTGCTCTTACAGCCTACCGGGAACATCTCTTCCAAAGGCCTGTGAAACGCAGTGTCTTTGCAGGCCTGATCTGGCTGAAGTAGGACTTCTGCTCTGGGTGTGCTACATTGCCCTAGAGCTGAAAGGCACAACGTGCAGGCTTCTTTCCAAAGGGCGAGTTGGGCCCCACAGCATCTTGCTTCCAGCTCTTTGGGAAGCGAAGAAACAACTCGCTCTGCACATTGCTCTTACAGCCTACCGGGAACATCTCTTCCAAAGGCCTGTGAAACGCAGTGTCTTTGCAGGCCTGATCTGGCTGAAGTAGGACTTCTGCTCTGAGTGTGCTACGTTGCCCTAGAGCTGAAAGGCACAACGTGCAGGCTTCTTTCCAAAGAGCGAGTTGGACCCCACAGCATCTTGCTTCCAGCTCTTTGCGAACATAAGAAAGAACTCGCTCTGCACAGTGCTCTTACAGCCTACCTCGAACATCTCTTCCAAAGGCCCGTGAAACGCTGTTTCTTTGCAGGCCTGATCTGGCTGAAGTAGGACTTCTGCTCTGGGTGTGCTACTTTGCCCTAGAGCTGAAAGGCACAACGTGCAGGCTTCTTTCCAAAGGGCGAGTTGGGCCCCACAGCATCTTGCTACCAGCTCTTTGGGAAGCTAAGAAACAACTCGCTCTTCTCAGTGCTCTTACAGCCTACCGGGAACATCTCTTCCAAAGGCCTGTGAAACGCAGTTTCTTTGCAGGCCTGATCTGGCTGAAGTAGGACTTCTGCTCTGGTTGTGCTACATTGCCCTACAGCTGAAGGCACAACGTGCAGGCTTCTTTCCAAAGGGTGAGTAGGGCCCCACAGCATCTTGCTTCCAGCTCTTTGGGAAGCTAAGAAACAACTCGCTCTGCATAGTGCTCTTACAGCCTACCCGGAACATCTCTTCCAAAGGCCTGGAAACGCAGTTTCTTTGCAGGACTGATCTGGCTGAAGTAGGTCTTCTGCTCTGGTTTGCTATTTTGCCCTAGAGCTGAAAGGCACAACGTGCAGGCTTCTTTCCAAAGGGCGAGTTGGGCCCCACCGCATCTTGCTTCCAGATCTTTGGGAAGCTAAGAAACAACTCGCTCTGCACAGTGCTCTTACAGCCTACCGGGAACATCTCTTCCAAAGGCCTGTGAAACGCAGTTTTTTGCAGGCCTGATCTGGCTGAAGTAGGACTTCTTCTCTGGGTGTGCTACTTTGCCCTAGAGCTGAAAGGCACAACGTGCAGGCTTCTTTCCAAAGGGCGTGTTGGGCCCCCCGCATCTTGCTTCCAGATCTTTGGGAAGCTAAGAAACAACTCGCTCTGCACAGTGCTCTTACAGCGTACCGGGAACATCTCTTCCAAAGGCCTGTGAAACGCAGTGTCTTTGCAGGCCTGATCTGGCTGAAGTAGGACTTCTGCTCTGGGTGTGCTACATTGCCCTAGAGCTGAAAGGCACAACGTGCAGGCTTATTTCCAAAGGGCGAGTTTGCCCCACAGCATCTTGCTTCCAGCTCGCTGGGAAGCTAAGAATCAGCTCTCTCTGCCCAGTGCTCTTACACCCTACCCGGAACATCTCTTCCAAAGGCCTGTGAAACGCAGTTTCTTTGCAGACCTGATCTGGCTGAAGTAGGACTTCTGCTCTGAGTGTGCTACTTTGCCCTAGTGCTGAAAGGCACAACGTGCAGGCTTCTTTCCAAAGGGCGAGTTGGGCCCCACAGCATCTTGCTTCCAGCTCTTTGGGAAGCTAAGAAACAACTCGCTCTGCACAGTGCTCTTACAGTCTACCGGGAACATCTCTTCCACAGGCCTGTGAAACGCAGTGTGTTTGCAGGCCTGATCTGGCTGAAGTAGAACTTCTGCTCTGGGTGTGCTACATTGCCCTAGAGCTGAAAGGCCCAACGTGCAGGCTTCTTTCCAAAGGGCGAGTTGGGCCCCACAGCATCTTGCTTCAAGCTCTTTGGGAAGCTAAGAAACAACTCGCTCTGCACAGTGCTCTTACAGCCTACCGGGAACATCTCTTCCAAAGGCCTGTGAAACGCAGTTTCTTTGCAGGCCTGATCTGGCTGAAGTAGGACTTCTGCTCTGGGTGTGCTACTTTGCCCTAAAGCTGAAAGGCACAACGTGCAGGCTTCTTTCCAAAGGGCGAATTGGGCCCCACAGCATCTTGCTTTCAGCTCTTTGCGAACCTAAGAAACAACTCGCTCTGCACAGTTGTCTTACAGCCTACCGGGAACATCTCTTCCAAATGCCTGTGAAACGCAGTTTCTTTGCAGGCCTGATCTGGCTGAAGTAGGACTTCTGCTCTGGGTGTGCTACATTGCCCTAGAGCTGAAAGGCACAGTGTGCAGGCTTCTTTCGAAACGGCGAGTTGGTCCCCACAGCATCTTGCTTCCAGCTGTTTGGGAAGCTAAGAAACAACTCGCTCTGCACAGTGCTCTTACAGCCTATCGGGAACATCTCTTCGAAAGGCCTGTGAAACGCAGTATCTTTGCAGGCCTGATCTCGCTGAAGTAGGACTTCTGCTCTGGGTGTGCTACTTTGCCCTAGAGCTGAAAGGCACAACGTGCAGGCTTCTTTCCAATGGGCGAGTTGGGCCCCACAGCATCTTGCTTCCAGCTCTTTGGGAAGCTAAGAAACAACTCGCTCTGCACAGTGCTCTTACAGCCTACCGGGAACATCTCTTTGAAAGGCCTGTGAAACGCAGTTTCTTTGCATGCCTGATCTGGCTGACGTAGGACTTCTGCTCTGGGTGTGCTACATTGCTCTAGAGCTGAAAGGCACAACGTGCAGGCTTCTTTCCAAAGGGCGAGTTGGGCCCCACAGCATCTTGCTTCCAGCTCTTTGCGAACCTAAGAAACAACTCGCTCTGCACAGTGCTCTTACAGCATACCGGGAACATCTCTTCCAAAGGCCTGTGAAACGCAGTTTCTTTGCAGGCCTGATCTGGCTGAAGTAGGACTTCTGCCCTGGGTGTGATACTTTGCCGTACAGCTGAAAGGCACAACGTGCAGGCTTCTTTCCAAAGGGCGAGTTGGGCCCCACAGCATCTTGCTTCCAGCTCTTTGGGAAGCTAAGAAACAGCTCGCTCTGCACAGTGCTCTTACAGCCTACCGGGAACATCTCTTCCAAAGGCCTGTGAAACGCAGTGTGTTTGCAGGCCTGATCTGGCTGAAGTAGGACTTCTGCTCTGGGTGTGCTACATTGCCCTAGAGCTGAAAGGCACAACGTGCAGGCTTCTTTCCGAAGGGCGAGTTGGGCCCCACAGCATCTTGCTTCCAGTTCTTTGGGAAGCGAAGAAACAACTCGCTCTGCACACTGCTCTTACACCCTACCGGGAACATCTCTTCCAAAGGCCCGTGAAACGCAGTTTCTTTGCAGGCCTGATCTGTCTGAAGTGGGACTTCTGCTCTGGGTGTGCTACATTGCCCTAGAGCTGAAAGTCACAACGTACAGGCTTCTTTCCAAAGGGCGAGTTGGGCCCCACAGCATCTTGCTTCCAGCTCTTTGGGAAGCTAAGAAACAACTCGCTCTGCACAGTGCTCTTACAGCCTACCGGGAACATCTCTTCCAAAGGCCTGTGAAACGCAGTGTCTTTGCAGGCCTGATCTGGCTGAAGTAGGACTTCTGCTTTGCGTGTGCTACTTTGCCCTAGAGCTGAAAGGCACAACGTGCAGGCTTCTTTCCAAAGGGCGAGTTGGGCCCCACAGCATCTTGCTTCCAGCTCTTTGCGAACCTAAGAAACAACTCGCTCTGCACAGTGCTCTTACAGCCTACCGGGAACATCTCTTCCAAAGGCCCGTGAAACGCTGTTTCTTTGCAGGCCTGATCTGGCTGAAGTAGGACTTCTGCTCTGGGTGTGCTACTTTGCCCTAGAGCTGAAAGGCACAACGTGCAGACTTCTTTCCAAAGGGCGAGTTGGGCCCCACAGCATCTTGCTTCCAGCTCTTTGGGAAGCTAAGAAACATCTCGCTCTGCTCAGTGCTCTTACAGCCTACCGGGAACATCTCTTCCAAAGGCCTGTGAAACGCAGTTTCTTTGCAGGCCTGATCTGGCTGAAGTAGGACTTCTGCTCCGGGTGTGCTACATTGCCCTAGAGCTGGACGGCACAGCGTGCAGGCTTCTTTCCAAAGGGCGAGTTGGGCCCCACAGCATCTTGCTTCCAGCTCTTTGGGAGCGAAGAAACAACTCGCTCTGCACAGTGCTCTTACAGCGTACCGGGAAAATCTCTTCCCAAGGCCTGTGAAACGCTGTTTCTTTGCAGGCCAGATCTGGCTGAAGTAGGACTTCTGCTGTGGGTGTGCTACATTGCCCTAGAGCTGAAAGGCACAACGTGCAGGCTTCTTTCCAAAGGGCGAGTTGGGCCCCACAGCATCTTGCTTCCAGCTCTTTGGGAAGCTAAGAAACAACTCGCTCTGCACAGTGCTCTTACAGCGTACCGGGAACATCTCTTCCAAAGGCCTGTGAAACGCAGTGTCTTTGCAGGCCTGATCTGGCTGAAGTAGGACTTCTGCTCTGGGTGTGCTACATTGCCCTAGAGCTGAAAGGGACAACGTGCAGGCTTCTTTGCAAAGGGCGAGTTTGCCCCACAGCATCTTGCTTCCAGCTCGTTGGGAAGCTAAGAATCAGCTCTCTCTGCCCAGTGCTCTTACAGCCTACCCGGAACATCTCTTCCAAAGGCCTGTGAAACGCAGTTTCTTTGCAGGCCTGATCTGGCTGAAGTAGGACTTCTGCTCAGGGTGTGCTACATTGCCCTAGAGCTGAAAGGCACAGCGTGCAGGCTTCTTTCCAAAGGGCGAGTTGGGCCCCACAGCATCTTGCCTCCATCTCTCTGGGAAGCTAAGAAACAACTCGCTCTGCACAGTGCTCTTACACCCCCCCGGGAACATCTCTTCCAAAGGCCTGTGAAACGCAGTTTCTTATCAGCTCTGATATGGCTGAAGTAGGATTTCTGCTCTGGGTGTGCTACATTGCCCTAGAGCTGAAAGGCACAACGTGCAGGCTTCTTTCCAAGGGGCGAGTTGGGCCCCACAGCATCTTGCTTCCAGCTCTTTGGGAAGCTAAGAAACAACTCGCTCTGCACAGTGCTCTTAAAGCCTACCGGGAACATCTCTTCCAAAGGCCTGTGAAACGCAGTTTCCTTGCAGGCCTGATCTGGCTGAAGTAGGACTTCTGCTCTGAGTGTGCTACTTTGCCCTAGTGCTGAAAGGCACAACGTGCAGGCTTCTTTCCAAAGGGCGAGTTGGGCCCCACAGCATCTTGCTTCCAGCTCTTTGGGAAGCTAAGAAACAACTCGCTCTGCACAGTGCTCTTACAGTCTACCGGGAACATCTCTTCCACAGGCCTGTGAAACGCAGTGTGTTTGCAGGCCTGATCTGGCTGAAGTAGAACTTCTGCTCTGGGTGTGCTACATTGCCCTAGAGCTGAAAGGCCCAACGTGCAGGCTTCTTTCCAAAGGGCGAGTTGGGCCCCAAGCATCTTGCTTCAAGCTCTTTGGGAAGCTAAGAAACAACTCGCTCTGCACAGTGCTCTTACAGCCTACCGGGAACATCTCTTCCAAAGGCCTGTGAAACGCAGTTTCTTTGCAGGCCTGATCTGGCTGAAGTAGGACTTCTGCTCTGGGTGTGCTACTTTGCCCTAAAGCTGAAAGGCACAACGTGCAGGCTTCTTTCCAAAGGGCGAATTGGGCCCCACAGCATCTTGCTTTGAGCTCTTTGCGAACCTAAGAAACAACTCGCTCTGCACAGTTGTCTTACAGCCTACCGGGAACATCTCTTCCAAATGCCTGTGAAACGCAGTTTCTTTGCAGGCCTGATCTGGCTGAAGTAGGACTTCTGCTCTGGGTGTGCTACATTGCCCTAGAGCTGAAAGGCACAGTGTGCAGGCTTCTTTCGAAACGGCGAGTTGGTCCCCACAGCATCTTGCTTCCAGCTGTTTGGGAAGCTAAGAAACAACTCGCTCTGCACAGTGCTCTTACAGCCTATCGGGAACATCTCTTCGAAAGGCCTGTGAAACGCAGTATCTTTGCAGGCCTGATCTCGCTGAAGTAGGACTTCTGCTCTGGGTGTGCTACTTTGCCCTAGAGCTGAAAGGCACAACGTGCAGGCTTCTTTCCAAAGGGCGAGTTGGGCCCCACAGCATCTTGCTTCCAGCTCTTTGGGAAGCTAAGAAACAACTCGCTCTGCACAGTGCTCTTACAGCCTACCGGGAACATCTCTTTGAAAGGCCTGTGAAACGCAGTTTCTTTGCATGCCTGATCTGGCTGACGTAGGACTTCTGCTCTGGGTGTGCTACATTGCTCTAGAGCTGAAAGGCACAACGTGCAGGCTTCTTTCCAAAGGGCGAGTTGGGCCCCACAGCATCTTGCTTCCAGCTCTTTGCGAACCTAAGAAACAACTCGCTCTGCACAGTGCTCTTACAGCATACCGGGAACATCTCTTCCAAAGGCCTGTGAAACGCAGTTTCTTTGCAGGCCTGATCTGGCTGAAGTAGGACTTCTGCCCTGGGTGTGATACTTTGCCGTACAGCTGAAAGGCACAACGTGCAGGCTTCTTTCCAAAGGGCGAGTTGGGCCCCACAGCATCTTGCTTCCAGCTCTTTGGGAAGCTAAGAAACAGCTCGCTCTGCACAGTGCTCTTACAGCCTACCGGGAACATCTCTTCCAAAGGCCTGTGAAACGCAGTGTGTTTGCAGGCCTGATCTGGCTGAAGTAGGACTTCTGCTCTGGGTGTGCTACATTGCCCTAGAGCTGAAAGGCACAACGTGCAGGCTTCTTTCCGAAGGGCGAGTTGGGCCCCACAGCATCTTGCTTCCAGTTCTTTGGGAAGCGAAGAAACAACTCGCTCTGCACACTGCTCTTACACCCTACCGGGAACATCTCTTCCAAAGGCCCGTGAAACGCAGTTTCTTTGCAGGCCTGATCTGTCTGAAGTGGGACTTCTGCTCTGGGTGTGCTACATTGCCCTAGAGCTGAAAGTCACAACGTACAGGCTTCTTTCCAAAGGGCGAGTTGGGCCCCACAGCATCTTGCTTCCAGCTCTTTGGGAAGCTAAGAAACAACTCGCTCTGCACAGTGCTCTTACAGCCTACCGGGAACATCTCTTCCAAAGGCCTGTGAAACGCAGTGTCTTTGCAGGCCTGATCTGGCTGAAGTAGGACTTCTGCTTTGCGTGTGCTACTTTGCCCTAGAGCTGAAAGGCACAACGTGCAGGCTTCTTTCCAAAGGGCGAGTTGGGCCCCACAGCATCTTGCTTCCAGCTCTTTGCGAACCTAAGAAACAACTCGCTCTGCACAGTGCTCTTACAGCCTACCGGGAACATCTCTTCCAAAGGCCCGTGAAACGCTGTTTCTTTGCAGGCCTGATCTGGCTGAAGTAGGACTTCTGCTCTGGGTGTGCTACTTTGCCCTAGAGCTGAAAGGCACAACGTGCAGACTTCTTTCCAAAGGGCGAGTTGGGCCCCACAGCATCTTGCTTCCAGCTCTTTGGGAAGCTAAGAAACATCTCGCTCTGCTCAGTGCTCTTACAGCCTACCGGGAACATCTCTTCCAAAGGCCTGTGAAACGCAGTTTCTTTGCAGGCCTGATCTGGCTGAAGTAGGACTTCTGCTCCGGGTGTGCTACATTGCCCTAGAGCTGGACGGCACAGCGTGCAGGCTTCTTTCCAAAGGGCGAGTTGGGCCCCACAGCATCTTGCTTCCAGCTCTTTGGGAGCGAAGAAACAACTCGCTCTGCACAGTGCTCTTACAGCGTACCGGGAAAATCTCTTCCCAAGGCCTGTGAAACGCTGTTTCTTTGCAGGCCAGATCTGGCTGAAGTAGGACTTCTGCTGTGGGTGTGCTACATTGCCCTAGAGCTGAAAGGCACAACGTGCAGGCTTCTTTCCAAAGTGCGAGTTGGGCCCCACAGCATCTTGCTTCCAGCTCTTTGGGAAGCTAAGAAACAACTCGCTCTGCACAGTGCTCTTACAGTCTACCGGGAACATCTCTTCCACAGGCCTGTGAAACGCAGTGTGTTTGCAGGCCTGATCTGGCTGAAGTAGAACTTCTTCACTGGGTGTGCTACATTGCCCTAGAGCTGAAAGGCACAACGTGCAGGCTTCTCTCCAAAGGGCGAGTTGGGCCCCACAGCATCTTGCTTCCAGCTCTTTGGGAAGCTAAGAAACAACTCGCTCTGCACAGTGCTCTTACAGCCTACCGGGAACATCTCTTCCAAAGGCCTGTGAAACGCAGTGTCTATGCAGGCCTGATCTGGCTGAAGTAGGACTTCTGCTCTGGGTGTGTGACATTGCCCTAGAGCTGAAAGGCCCAACGTGCAGGCTTCTTTACAAAGGGCGAGTTGGTCCCCACAGCATCTTGCTTCCAGCTCTTTGGGAAGCTAAGAAACAACTCGCTGTGCACAGTGCTCTTACACCCCACCGGGAACATCTCTTCCAAAGGCCTGGAAACGCAGTTTCTTTGCAGGCCTGATATGGCTGAAGTAGGATTTCTGCTCTGGGTGTGCTACATTGCCCTAGAGCTGAAAGGCACAACGTGCAGGCTTCTTTCCAAAGGGCGAGTTGGGCCACACAGCATCTTGCTTCCACCTCTTTGGGAAGCTAAGAAACAACTCGCTCTGCACAGTGCTCTTACAGCCTACCCGGAACATCTCTTCCAAAGGCCTGTGAAACGCAGTTTCTTTGCAGGCCTGATCTGGCTGAAGTAGGACGTCTGTTCTGGTTTGCTATTTTGCCCTAGAGCTGAAAGGCACAACGTGCAGGCTTCTTTCCAAAGGGCGAGTTGGGCCCCACCGCATCTTGCTTCCAGATCTTTGGGAAGCTAAGAAACAACTCGCTCTGCACAGTGCTCTTACAGCCTACCGGGAACATCTCTTCGAAAGGCCTGTGAAACGCAGTTTCTTTGCAGGCCTGATCTGGCTGAAGTAGGACTTCTGCTCTGGGTGTGCTACTTTGCCCTAGAGCTGAAAGGCACAACGTGCAGGCTTCTTTCCAAAGGGCGAGTTGGGCCCCACAGCCTCTTGCTTCCAGCTCTTTGGGAAGCTAAGAAACAACTCGCTCTGCACAGTGCTCTTACAGCCTACCGGGAACATCTCTTCCAAAGGCCTGTGAAACGCAGTTTCTTTGCAGGCCTGATCTGGCTGAAGTAGGACTTTTGCTCTGGGTTTGATACTTTGCCGTACAGCTGAAAGGCACAGCGTTCAGGCTTCTTTCCAAAGGGCGAGTTGGGCCCCACAGCATCTTGCTTCCAGCTCTTTGGGAAGCTAAGAAACAACTCGCTCTGCACAGTGCTCTTAAAGCGTACCGGGAACATCTCTTCCAAAGGCCTGTGAAACGCAGTGTCTTTGCAGGCCTGATCTGGCTGAAGTAGGACTTCTGCTCTGGGTGTGCTACATTGCCCTAGAGCTGAAAGGCACAACGTGCAGGCTTCTTTCCAAAGGGCGAGATGGGCCCCACAGCATCTTCCTTCCAGCTCTTTGGGAAGCTAAGAAACAACTCGCTCTGCACAGTGCTCTTACAGCCTTCCGGGAACATCTCTTCCAAAGGCCTGTGAAACGCAGTTTCTTTGCAGGCCTGATCTGGCTGAAGTAGGACTTATGCTCTGGGTGTGCTACATTGCCCTAGAGCTGAAAGGCACAGCGTGCAGGCTTCTTTCCAAAGGGCGAGTTGGGCCCCACAGCATCTTGCTTCCAGCTCTTTGGGAAGCGAAGAAACAACTCGCTCTGCCCAGTGCTCTTACAGCCTACCCGGAACATCTCTTCCAAAGGCCTGTGAAACGCAGTTTCTTTGCAGGCCTGATCTGGCTGAAGTAGGACTTCTGCTCTGGGTGTGCTACTTTGCCCTAGAGCTGAAAGGCACAACGTGCAGGCTTCTTTCCAAAGGGCGAGTTGGGCCGCACAGCATCTTGCTTCCAGCTCTTTGGGAAGCTAAGAAACAACTCGCTCTGCACAGTGCTCTTACAGCCTACCGCGAACATCTCTTCCAAAGGCCTGTGAAACGCAGTTTCTTTGCAGGCCTGATCTGGCTGAAGTAGGACTTTTGCTTTGGGTTTGATACTTTGCCGTACAGCTGAAAGGCACAGCGTGCAGGCTTCTTTCCAAAGGGCGAGTTGGGCCCCACAGCATCTTGCTTCCAGCTCTTTTGGAAGCTAAGAAACTACTCGCTCTGCACAGTGCTCTTACAGAGTACCGGGAACATCTCTTCCAAAGGCCTGTGAAACCAGTGTCTTTGCAGGCCTGATCTGGCTGAAGTAGGACTTCTGCTCTGGGTGTGCTACATTGCCCTAGAGCTGAAAGGCACAACGTGCAGGCTCCTTTCCAAAGGGCGAGTTTGCCCCATAGCATCTTCCTTCCAGCTCGCTGGGAAGCTAAGAATCAGCTGTCTCTGCCCAGTGCTCTGACACCCTACCCGGAACATCTCTTCCAAAGGCCTGTGAAACGCAGTTTCTTTGCAGGCCTGATCTGGCTGAAGTAGGACTAATGCTCTGAGTGTGCTACTTTGCCCTAGAGCTGAAAGGCACAACGTGCAGGCTGCTTTCCAAAGGGCGAGTTGGGCCCCACAGCATCTTGCTTCCAGCTCTTTGGGAAGCTAAGAAACAACTCGCTCTGCACAGTGCTCTTACAGTCTACCGGGAACATCGCTTCCACAGGCCTGTGAAACGCAGTGTGTTTGCAGGCCTGATCTGGCTGAAGTAGAACTTCTGCTCTGGGTGTGCTACATTGCCCTAGAGCTGAAAGGCACAACGTGCAGGCTTCTTTCCAAAGGGCGAGTTGGGCCCCACAGCATCTTGCTTCCAGCTCTTTGGGAAGCTAAGAAACAACTCGCTCTGCACAGTGATCTTGCAGCCTACCGGCAACATCTCTTCCAAAGGCCTGCGAAACGCAGTTTCTTTGCAGGCCTGATCTGGCTGAAGTAGGACTTCTGCGCTGGGTGTGCTACTTTGCCCTAAAGCTGAAAGGCACAATGTGCAGGCTTCTTTCCAAAGGGCGAGTTGGGCCCCACAGCATCTTGCTTTCAGCTCTTTGCGAACCTAAGAAACAACTCGCTCTGCACAGTGCTCTTACAGCCTACCGGGAACATCTCTTCCAAAGGCCTGTGAAACGCAGTTTCTTTGCAGGCCTGATCTGGCTGAAGTAGGACTTTTGCTCTGGGTTTGATACTTTGCCGTACAGCTGAAAGGCACAGCGTGCAGGCTTCTTTCCAAAGGGCGAGTTGGGCCCCACAGCATCTTGCTTCCAGCTCTTTGGGAAGCTAAGAAACAACTCGCTCTGCACAGTGCTCTTAAAGCGTACCGGGAACATCTCTTCCAAAGGCCTGTGAAACGCAGTGTCTTTGCAGGCCTGATCTGGCTGAAGTAGGACTTCTGCTCTGGGTGTGCTACATTGCCCTAGAGCTGAAAGGCACAACGTGCAGGCTTCCTTCCAAAGGGCGAGATGGGCCCCACAGCATCTTGCTTCCAGCTCTTTGGGAAGCTAAGAAACAACTCGCTCTGCACAGTGCTCTTACAGCCTACCGGGAACATCTCTTCCAAAGGCCCGTGAAACGCTGTTTCTTTGCAGGCCTGATCTGGCTGAAGTAGGACTTCTGCTCTGGGTGTGTGACATTGCCCTAGAGCTGAAAGGCCCAACGTGCAGGCTTCTTTACAAAGGGCGAGTTGGTCCCCACAGCATCTTGCTTCCAGCTCTTTGGGAAGCTAAGAAACAACTCGCTGTGCACAGTGCTCTTACACCCCACCGGGAACATCTCTTCCAAAGGCCTGGAAACGCAGTTTCTTTGCAGGCCTGATATGGCTGAAGTAGGATTTCTGCTCTGGGTGTGCTACATTGCCCTAGAGCTGAAAGGCACAACGTGCAGGCTTCTTTCCAAAGGGCGAGTTGGGCCACACAGCATCTTGCTTCCACCTCTTTGGGAAGCTAAGAAACAACTCGCTCTGCACAGTGCTCTTACAGCCTACCCGGAACATCTCTTCCAAAGGCCTGTGAAACGCAGTTTCTTTGCAGGCCTGATCTGGCTGAAGTAGGACGTCTGTTCTGGTTTGCTATTTTGCCCTAGAGCTGAAAGGCACAACGTGCAGGCTTCTTTCCAAAGGGCGAGTTGGGCCCCACCGCATCTTGCTTCCAGATCTTTGGGAAGCTAAGAAACAACTCGCTCTGCACAGTGCTCTTACAGCCTACCGGGAACATCTCTTCGAAAGGCCTGTGAAACGCAGTTTCTTTGCAGGCCTGATCTGGCTGAAGTAGGACTTCTGCTCTGGGTGTGCTACTTTGCCCTAGAGCTGAAAGGCACAACGTGCAGGCTTCTTTCCAAAGGGCGAGTTGGGCCCCACAGCCTCTTGCTTCCAGCTCTTTGGGAAGCTAAGAAACAACTCGCTCTGCACAGTGCTCTTACAGCCTACCGGGAACATCTCTTCCAAAGGCCTGTGAAACGCAGTTTCTTTGCAGGCCTGATCTGGCTGAAGTAGGACTTTTGCTCTGGGTTTGATACTTTGCCGTACAGCTGAAAGGCACAACGTTCAGGCTTCTTTCCAAAGGGCGAGTTGGGACCCACAGCATCTTGCTTCCAGCTCTTTGGGAAGCTAAGAAACAACTCGCTCTGCACAGTGCTCTTAAAGCGTACCGGGAACATCTCTTCCAAAGGCCTGTGAAACGCAGTGTCTTTGCAGGCCTGATCTGGCTGAAGTAGGACTTCTGCTCTGGGTGTGCTACATTGCCCTAGAGCTGAAAGGCACAACGTGCAGGCTTCTTTCCAAAGGGCGAGATGGGCCCCACAGCATCTTCCTTCCAGCTCTTTGGGAAGCTAAGAAACAACTCGCTCTGCACAGTGCTCTTACAGCCTACCGGGAACATCTCTTCCAAAGGCCTGTGAAACGCAGTTTCTTTGCAGGCCTGATCTGGCTGAAGTAGGACTTATGCTCTGGGTGTGCTACATTGCCCTAGAGCTGAAAGGCACAACGTGCAGGCTTCTTTCCAAAGGGCGAGTTGGGCCCCACAGCATCTTGCTTCCAGCTCTTTGGGAAGCGAAGAAACAACTCGCTCTGCCCAGTGCTCTTACAGCCTACCCGGAACATCTCTTCCAAAGGCCTGTGAAACGCAGTTTCTTTGCAGGCCTGATCTGGCTGAAGTAGGACTTCTGCTCTGGGTGTGCTACTTTGCCCTAGAGCTGAAAGGCACAACGTGCAGGCTTCTTTCCAAAGGGCGAGTTGGGCCGCACAGCATCTTGCTTCCAGCTCTTTGGGAAGCTAAGAAACAACTCGCTCTGCACAGTGCTCTTACAGCCTACCGCGAACATCTCTTCCAAAGGCCTGTGAAACGCAGTTTCTTTGCAGGCCTGATCTGGCTGAAGTAGGACTTCTGCTCTGGGTGTGATACTTTGCCGTAGAGCTGAAAGGCACAACGTGCAGGCTTCTTTCCAAAGGGCGAGTTGGGCCCCACAGCATCTTGCTTCCAGCTCTTTTGGAAGCTAAGAAACAACTCGCTCTGCACAGTGCTCTTACAGAGTACCGGGAACATCTCTTCCAAAGGCCTGTGAAACCAGTGTCTTTGCAGGCCTGATCTGGCTGAAGTAGGACTTCTGCTCTGGGTGTGCTACATTGCCCTAGAGCTGAAAGGCACAACGTGCAGGCTTCTTTCCAAAGGGCGAGTTTGGCCCCATAGCATCTTGCTTCCAGCTCTTTGGGAAGCTAAGAATCAGCTGTCTCTGCCCAGTGCTCTGACAGCCTACCCGGAACATCTCTTCCAAAGGCCTGTGAAACGCAGTTTCTTTGCAGGCCTGATCTGGCTGAAGTAGGACTACTGCTCTGAGTGTGCTACTTTGCCCTAGAGCTGAAAGGCACAACGTGCAGGCTGCTTTCCAAAGGGCGAGTTGGGCCCCACAGCATCTTGCTTCCAGCTCTTTGGGAAGCTAAGAAACAACTCGCTCTGCACAGTGCTCTTACAGTCTACCGGGAACATCGCTTCCACAGGCCTGTGAAACGCAGTGTCTTTGCAGGCCTGATCTGGCTGAAGTAGAACTTCTGCTCTGGGTGTGCTACATTGCCCTAGAGCTGAAAGGCACAACGTGCAGGCTTCTTTCCAAAGGGCGAGTTGGGCCCCACAGCATCTTGCTTCCAGCTCTTTGGGAAGCTAAGAAACAACTCGCTCTGCACAGTGATCTTACAGCCTACCGGCAAGATCTCTTCCAAAGGCCTGTGAAACGCAGTTTCTTTGCAGGCCTGATCTGGCTGAAGTAGGACTTCTGCGCTGGGTGTGCTACTTTGCCCTAAAGCTGAAAGGCACAACGTGCAGGCTTCTTTCCAAAGGGCGAGTTGGGCCCCACAGCATCTTGCTTTCAGCTCTTTGCGAACCTAAGAAACAACTCGCTCTGCACAGTGCTCTTACAGCCTACCGGGAACATCTCTTCCAAAGGCCTGTGAAACGCAGTTTCTTTGCAGGCCTGATCTGGCTGAAGTAGGACTTTTGCTCTGGGTGTGCTACTTTGCCCTACAGCTGAAAGGCACAGCGTGCAGGCTTCTTTCCAAAGGGCGAGTTGGGCCCCACAGCATCTTGCTTCCAGCTCTTTGGGAAGCTAAGAAACAACTCGCTCTGCACAGTGCTCTTAAAGCGTACCGGGAACATCTCTTCCAAAGGCCTGTGAAACGCAGTGTCTTTGCAGGCCTGATCTGGCTGAAGTAGGACTTCTGCTCTGGGTGTGCTACATTGCCCTAGAGCTGAAAGGCACAACGTGCAGGCTTCCTTCCAAAGGGCGAGATGGGCCCCACAGCATCTTGCTTCCAGCTCTTTGGGAAGCTAAGAAACAACTCGCTCTGCACAGTGCTCTTACAGCCTACCGGGAACATCTCTTCCAAAGGCCTGCGAAACGCAGTTTCTTTGCAGGCCTGATCTGGCTGAAGTAGGACTTCTGCTCTGGGTGTGCTACTTTGCCCTAAAGCTGAAAGGCACAACGTGCAGGCTTCTTTCCAAAGGGCGAGTTGGGCCCCACAGCATCTTGCTTTCAGCTCTTTGCGAACCTAAGAAACAACTCACTCTGCACAGTGCTCTTACAGCCTACCGGGAACATCTCTTCCAAAGGCCCGTGAAACGCTGTTTCTTTGCAGGCCTGATCTGGCTGAAGTAGGACTTCTGCTCTGGGTGTGCTACATTGCCCTAGAGCTGAAAGGCACAACGTGCAGGCTTCTTTCCAAAGGGCGAGTTGGGCCCCACAGCAGCTTGCTTCCAGCTCTTTGGGAAGCTAAGAAACAACTCGCTCTGCTCAGTGCTCTTACAGCCTAGTGGGAACATCTCTTCCAAAGGAATGTGTAACGCAGTTTCTTGGCAGGCCTGATCTGGCTGATGTAGGACTTCTGCTCTGGGTGTGCTACATTGCCCTAGAGCTGAAAGGCACAACGTGCAGGCTTCTTTCCAAAGGGCGAGTTGGGCCCCACAGCATCTTGCTTTCAGCTCTTTGCGAACCTAAGAAACAACTCGCTCTGCACAGTGCTCTTACAGCCTACCGGGAACATCTCTTCCAAAGGCCTGTGAAACGCAGTTTCTTTGCAGGCCTGATCTGGCTGAAGTAGGACTTCTGCTCTGGGTGTGCTACTTTGCCCTAGAGCTGAAAGGCACAACGTGCAGGCTGCTTTCCAAAGGGCGAGTTTGCCCCACAGCATCTTGCTTCCAGCTCGTTGGGAAGCGAAGAAACAACTCGCTCTGCCCAGTGCTCTTACAGCCTACCCGGAACATCTCTATCCAAAGGCCTGTGAAACGCAGTGTCTTTGCAGGCCTGATCTGGCTGAAGTAGGACTTCTGCTCTGGGTGTGCTACATTGCCCTAGAGCTGAAAGGCACAACGTGCAGGCTTCTTTCCAAAGGGCGAGTTTGGCCCCACAGCATCTTGCTTCCAGCTCTTTGGGAACCTAAGAAACAACTCGCTCTGCACAGTGCTCTTACAGCCTACCCGGAACATCTCTTCGAAAGGCCTGTGAAACGCAGTTTCTTTGCAGGCCTGATCTGGCTGAAGTAGGACGTCTGCTCTGGGTGTCCTACTTTGCCCTAGAGCTGAAAGGCACAACGTGCTGGCTTCTTTCCAAAGGGCGTGTTGGGCCCCACCGCATCTTGCTTCCAGATCTTTGGGAAGCTAAGAAACAACTCGCTCTGCACAGTGCTCTTACAGCCTACCGGGAACATCTCTTTGAAAGGCCTGTGAAACGCAGTTTCTTTGCAGGCCTGATCTGGCTGAAGTAGGACTTCTGCTCTCGGTGTGCTACTTTGCCCTAGAGCTGAAAGGCACAACGTGCAGGCTTCTTTCCAAAGGGCGAGTTGGGCCCCACAGCATCTTGCTTCCAGCTCTTTGGGAAGCTAAGAAACAACTCGCTCTGCACAGTGCTCTTACAGCCTACCGGGAACATCTCTTCCAAAGGCCTGTGAAACGCAGTTTCTTTGCAGGCCTGATCTGGCTGAAGTAGGACTTTTGCTCTGGGTTTGATACTTTGCCGTACAGCTGAAAGGCACAGCGTGCAGGGGTCTTTCCAAAGGGCGAGTTGGGCCCCACAGCATCTTGCTTCCAGCTCTTTGGGAAGCTAAGAAACAACTCGCTCTGCACAGTGCTCTTAGAGCATACCGGGAACATCTCTTCCAAAGGCCTGTGAAACGCAGTGTCTTAGCAGGCCTGATCTGGCTGAAGTAGGCCTTCTGCTCTGGGTGTGCTACATTGCCCTAGAGCTGAAAGGCACAACGTGCAGGCTTCTTTCCAAAGGGCGAGTTTGCCCCACAGCATCTTGCTTCCAGCTCGCTGGGAAGCTAAGAATCAGATCTCTCTGCCCAGTGCTCTTAGACCCTACCCGGAACATCTCTTCCAAAGGCCTGTGAAACGCAGTTTCTTTGCAGGCCTGATCTGGCTGAAGTAGGACTTCTGCTCTGAGTGTGCTACTTTGCCCTAGTGCTGAAAGGCACAACGTGCAGGCTGCTTTCCAAAGGGCGAGTTGGGCCCCACAGCATCTTGCTTCCAGCTCTTCGGGAAGCTAAGAAACAACTCGCTCTGCACAGTGCTCTTACAGTCTACCGGGAACATCTCTTCCACAGGCCTGTGAAACGCAGTGTGTTTGCAGGCCTGATCTGGCTGAAGTAGAACTTCTGCTCTGGGTGTGCTACATTGCCCTAGAGCTGAAAGGCCCAACGTGCAGGCTTCTTTCCAAAGGGCGAGTTGGGCCCCACAGCATCTTGGTTCCAGCTCTTTGGGAAGCTAAGAAACAGCTCGCTCTGCACAGTGCTCTTACAGCCTACCGGGAACATCTCTTCCAAAGGCTGTGAAACGCAGTGTGTTTGCAGGCATGATCTGGCTGAAGTAGGACTTCTGCTCTGGGTGTGCTACATTGCCCTAGAGCTGAAAGGCACAACGTGCAGGCTTCTTTCCAAAGGGCGAGTTGGGCCCCACAGCATCTTGCTTCCAGCTCTTTGGGAATCTAAGAAACAACTCGATCAGCACAGTGCTCTTACAGCCTACAGGGAACATCTCTTCCAAAGGCCTGTGAAACGCAGTTTCTTTGCAGGCCTGATCTGGCTGAAGTAGGACTTCTGCTCTGGGTGTGCTACTTTGCCCTAGAGCTGAAAGGCACAACGTGCAGGCTTCTTTCCAAAGGGCGAGTTGGGCCCCACAGCATCTTGCTTCCAGTTCTTTGGGAAGCGAAGAAACAACTCGTTCTGCACAGTGCTCTTACACCCTCCCGGGAACATCTCTTCCAAAGGCCCGTGAAACGCAGTTTCTTTGCAGGCCTGATCTGTCTGAAATGGGACTTCTGCTCTGGGTGTGCTACATTGCCCTAGAGCTGAAAGTCACAACGTACATGCTTCTTTCCAAAGGGCGAGTTGGGCCCCACAGCATCTTGCTTCCAGCTCTTTGGGAAGCTAAGAAACAACTCGCTCTGCACAGTGCTCTTACAGCCTACCGGGAACATCTCTTCCAAAGGCCTGTGAAACGCAGTGTCTTTGCAGGCCTGATCTGGCTGATGTAGGACTTCTGCTATGGGTGTGCTACTTTGCCCTAGAGCTGAAAGGCACAACGTGCAGGCTTCTTTCCAAAGGGCGAGTTGGGCCCCACAGCATCTTGCTTCCAGGTCTTTGCGAACCTAAGAAACAACTCGCTCTGCACAGTGCTCTTACAGCCTACCGGGAACATCTCTTCCAAAGGCCCGTGAAACGCTGTTTCTTTGCAGGCCTGATCTGGCTGAAGTAGGACTTCTGCTCTGGGTGTGCTACTTTGCCCTAGAGCTGAAAGGCACAACGTGCAGGCTTCTTTCCAAAGGGCGAGTTTGCCCCACAGCATCTTGCTTCCAGCTCGCTGGGAAGCTAAGAATCAGCTCTCTCTGCCCAGTGCTCTTACACCCTAACCGGAACATCTCTTCCAAAGGCCTGTGAAACGCAGTTTCTTTGCAGGCCTGATCTGGCTGAAGTAGGACTTCTGCTCTGAGTGTGCTACTTTGCCCTATTGCTGAAAGGCACAACGTGCAGGCTTCTTTCCAAAGGGCGAGATGGGCCCCACAGCATCTTGCTTCCAGCTCTTTGGGAAGCTAAGAAACAACTCGCTCTGCACAGTGCTCTTACAGCCTACCGCGAACATCTCTTCCAAAGGCCTGTGAAACGCAGTTTCTTTGCAGGCCTGATCTGGCTGAAGTAGGACTTATGCTCTGGGTGTGCTACATTGCCCTAGAGCTGAAAGGCACAACGTGCAGGCTTCTTTCCAAAGGGCGAGTTGGGCCCCACAGCATCTTGCTTCCAGCTCTTTGGGAGCGAAGAAACAACTCGGTCTGCACAGTGCTCTTACAGCGTACCGGGAAAATCTCTTCCAAAGGCCTGTGAAACGCTGTTTCTTTGCAGGCCAGATCTGGCTGAAGTAGGACTTCTGCTCTGGGTGTGCTACTTTGCCCTAGAGCTGAAAGGCACAACGTGCAGGCTTCTTTCCAAAGGGCGAGTTGGGCCCCACAGCATCTTGCTTCCAGTTCTTTGGGAAGCGAAGAAACAACTCGCTCTGCACAGTGCTCTTACACCCTCCCGGGAACATCTCTTCCAAAGGCCCGTGAAACGCAGTTTCTTTGCAGGCCTGATCTGTCTGAAATGGGACTTCTGCTCTGGGTGTGCTACATTGCCCTAGAGCTGAAAGTCACAACGTACATGCTTCTTTCCAAAGGGCGAGTTGGGCCCCACAGCATCTTGCTTCCAGCTCTTTGGGAAGCTAAGAAACAACTCGCTCTGCACAGTGCTCTTACAGCCTACCGGGAACATCTCTTCCAAAGGCCTGTGAAACGCAGTGTCTTTGCAGGCCTGATCTGGCTGATGTAGGACTTCTGCTATGGGTGTGCTACTTTGCCCTAGAGCTGAAAGGCACAACGTGCAGGCTTCTTTCCAAAGGGCGAGTTGGGCCCCACAGCATCTTGCTTCCAGGTCTTTGCGAACCTAAGAAACAACTCGCTCTGCACAGTGCTCTTACAGCCTACCGGGAACATCTCTTCCAAAGGCCCGTGAAACGCTGTTTCTTTGCAGGCCTGATCTGGCTGAAGTAGGACTTCTGCTCTGGGTGTGCTACTTTGCCCTAGAGCTGAAAGGCACAACGTGCAGGCTTCTTTCCAAAGGGCGAGTTTGCCCCACAGCATCTTGCTTCCAGCTCGCTGGGAAGCTAAGAATCAGCTCTCTCTGCCCAGTGCTCTTACACCCTAACCGGAACATCTCTTCCAAAGGCCTGTGAAACGCAGTTTCTTTGCAGGCCTGATCTGGCTGAAGTAGGCCTTCTGCTCTGAGTGTGCTACTTTGCCCTAGTGCTGAAAGGCACAACGTGCAGGCTTCTTTCCAAAGGGCGAGATGGGCCCCACAGCATCTTGCTTCCAGCTCTTTGGGAAGCTAAGAAACAACTCGCTCTGCACAGTGCTCTTTCAGCCTACCGCGAACATCTCTTCCAAAGGCCTGTGAAACGCAGTTTCTTTGCAGGCCTGATCTGGCTGAAGTAGGACTTATGCTCTGGGTGTGCTACATTGCCCTTGAGCTGAAAGGCACAACGTGCAGGCTTCTTTCCAAAGGGCGAGTTGGGCCCCACAGCATCTTGCTTCCAGCTCTTTGGGAGCGAAGAAACAACTCGGTCTGCACAGTGCTCTTACAGCGTACCGGGAAAATCTCTTCCAAAGGCCTGTGAAACGCTGTTTCTTTGCAGGCCAGATCTGGCTGAAGTAGGACTTCTGCTGTGGGTGTGCTACATTGCCCTAGAGCTGAAAGGCACAACGTGCAGGCTTCTTTCCAAAGGGCGAGTTGGGCCCCACAGCATCTTGCTTCCAGCTCTTTGGGAAGCTAAGAAACAACTCGCTCTGCACAGTGCTCTTACAGCGTACCGGGAACATCTCTTCCAAAGGCCTGTGAAACGCAGTGTCTTTGCAGGCCTGATCTGGCTGAAGTAGGACTTCTGCTCTGGGTGTGCTACATTGCCCTAGAGCTGAAAGGGACAACGTGCAGGCTTCTTTGCAAAGGGCGAGTTTGCCCCAAAGCATCTTGCTTCCAGCTAGCTGGGAAGCTAAGAATCAGCTCTCTCTGCCCAGTGCTCTTACAGCCTACCGGGAACATCTCTTCCAAAGGCCTGTGAAACGCAGTTTCTTTGCAGGCCTTAACGGCTGAAATAGGACTTCTGCTCTGAGTGTGCTACTTTGCCCTAGAGCTGAAAGGCACAACGTGCAGGCTTCTTTCCAAAGGGCGAGTTGGGCCCCACAGCATCTTGCTTCCAGCTCTTTGGGAA
Source organism: Equus przewalskii (assembly GCF_037783145.1). Classification (NCBI taxonomy): domain Eukaryota; kingdom Metazoa; phylum Chordata; class Mammalia; order Perissodactyla; family Equidae; genus Equus; species Equus przewalskii. The sequence continues at coordinate 236,905 of NW_027228657.1, read as the reverse complement.
GCTAAGAAACAACTCGCTCTGCACAGTGCTCTTACAGCCTACCGGGAAGATCTCTTCCAAAGGCCTGTGAAACGCAGTTTCTTTGCAGGCCTGATCTGGCTGAAGTAGGACTTCTGCTCTGGGTGTGCTACTTTGCCCTAGAGCTGAAAGGCACAACGTGCAGGCTTCTTTCCAAAGGGCGAGTTGGGCCCCACAGCATCTTGCTTTCAGCTCTTTGCGAACCTAAGAAACAACTCGCTCTGCACAGTGCTCTTACAGCCTACCGGGAACATCTCTTCCAAATGCCTGTGAAACGCAGTTTCTTTGCAGGCCTGATCTGGCTGAAGTAGGACTTCTGCCTTGGGTGTGCTACATTGCCCTAGAGCTGAAAGGCACAGTGTGCAGGCTTCTTTCGAAAGGGCGAGTTGGTCCCCACAGCATCTTGCTTCCAGCTCTTTGGGAAGCTAAGAAACAACTCGCTCTGCACAGTGCTCTTACAGGCTACCGGGAACATCTCTTCCAAAGGCCTGTGAAACGCAGTGTCTATGCAGGCCTGATCTGGCTGAAGTAGGACTTCTGCTCTGGGTGTGTGACATTGCCCTAGAGCTGAAAGGCCCAACGTGCAGGCTTCTTTCCCAAGGGCGAGTTGGTCCCCACAGCATCTTGCTTCCAGCTCTTTGGGAAGCTAAGAAACAACTCGCTGTGCACAGTGCTCTTACACCCCACCGGGAACATCTCTTCCAAAGTCCTGTGAAACGCAGTGTCTCTGCAGGCCTGATCTGGCTGAAGTAGGACTTTTGCTTTGGGTTTGATACTTTGCCGTACAGCTGAAAGGCACAGCGTGCAGGCTTCTTTCCAAAGGGCGAGTTGCGCCCCACAGCATCTTGCTTCCAGCTCTTTTGGAAGCTAAGAAACAACTCGCTCTGCACAGTGCTCTTACAGCGTACCGGGAACATCTCTTCCAAAGGCCTGTGAAACCAGTGTCTTTGCAGGCCTGATCTGGCTGAAGTAGGACTTCTGCTCTGGGTGTGCTACATTGCCCTAGAGCTGAAAGGCACAACGTGCAGGCTTCTTTCCAAAGGGCGAGTTTGCCCCATAGCATCTTCCTTCCAGCTCGCTGGGAAGCTAAGAATCAGCTGTCTCTGCCCAGTGCTCTTACACCCTACCCGGAACATCTCTTCCAAAGGCCTGTGAAACGCAGTTTCTTTGCAGGCCTGATCTGGCTGAAGTAGAACTTCTGCTCTGTGTGTGCTACTTTGCCCTAGAGCTGAAAGGCACAACGTGCAGGCTGCTTTCCAAAGGGCGAGTTGGGCCCCACAGCATCTTGCTTCCAGCTCTTTGGGAAGCTAAGAAACAACTCGCTCTGCACAGTGCTCTTACAGTCTACCGGGAACATCTCTTCCACAGGCCTGTGAAACGCAGTGTGTTTGCAGGCCTGATCTGGCTGAAGTAGAACTTCTGCTCTGGGTGTGCTACATTGCCCTAGAGCTGAAAGGCACAACGTGCAGGCTTCTTTCCAAAGGGCGAGTTGGGCCCCACAGCATCTTGCTTCCAGCTCTTTGGGAAGCTAAGAAACAACTCGCTCTGCACAGTGCTCTTACAGCCTACCGGGAACATCTCTTCCAAAGGCCTGCGAAACGCAGTTTCTTTGCAGGCCTGATCTGGCTGAAGTAGGACTTCTGCTCTGGGTGTGCTACTTTGCCCTAAAGCTGAAAGGCACAATGTGCAGGCTTCTTTCCAAAGGGCGAGTTGGGCCCCACAGCATCTTGCTTTCAGCTCTTTGCGAACCTAAGAAACAACTCGCTCTGCACAGTGCTCTTACAGCCTACCGGGAACATCTCTTCCAAAGGCCTGTGAAACACAGTTTCTTTGCAGGCCTGATCTGGCTGAAGTAGGACTTCTGCTCTGGGTGTGCTACTTTGCCCTAGAGCTGAAAGGCACAACGTGCATTCTTCTTTCCAAAGGGCGAGTTGGGCCCCACAGCATCTTGCTTCCAGCTCTTTGGGAAGCTAAGAAACAACTCGCTCTGCTCAGTGCTCTTACAGCCTAACGGGAACATCTCTTCCAAAGGCCTGTGAAACGCAGTTTCTTTGCAGGCCTGATCTGGCTGAAGTAGGACTTCTGCTCTGGGTGTGCTACATTGCCCTAGAGCTGAAAGGCACAACGTGCAGGCTTCTTTCCAAAGGGCGAGTTGGGCCCCACAGCATCTTGCTTCCAGCTCTTTGGGAAGCGAAGAAACAACTCGCTCTGCACATTGCTCTTACAGCCTACCGGGAACATCTCTTCCAAAGGCCTGTGAAACGCAGTGTCTTTGCAGGCCTGATCTGGCTGAAGTAGGACTTCTGCTCTTGTTGTGCTACATTGCCCTACAGCTGAAGGCACAACGTGCAGGCTTCTTTCCAAAGGGTGAGTGGGGCCCCACAGTATCTTGCTTCCAGCTCTTTGGGAAGCTAAGAAACAACTCGCTCTGCATAGTGCTCTTACAGCCTACCCGGAACACCTCTTCCAAAGGCCTGGAAACGCAGTTTCTTTGCAGGACTGATCTGGCTGAAGTAGGTCTTCTGCTCTGGTTTGCTATTTTGCCCTAGAGCTGAAAGGCACAACGTGCAGGCTTCTTTCCAAAGGGCGAGTTGGGCCCCACCGCATCTTGCTTCCAGATCTTTGGGAAGCTAAGAAACAACTCGCTCTGCACAGTGCTCTTACAGCCTACCGGGAACATCTCTTCCAAAGGCCTGTGAAACGCAGTTTTTTGCAGGCCTGATCTGGCTGAAGTAGGACTTCTTCTCTGGGTGTGCTACTTTGCCCTAGAGCTGAAAGGCACAACGTGCAGGCTTCTTTCCAAAGGGCGAGTTGGGCCCCACAGCATCTTGCTTTCAGCTCTTTGGGAGGCTAAGAAACAATTCGCTCTGCACAGTGCTCTTACAGTGTACCGGGAACATCTCTTCCAAAGGCCTGTGAAACGCAGTTTCTTTGCAGGCCTGATCTGGCTGAAGTAGGACTTTTGCTCTGGGTTTGATACTTTGCCGTACAGCTGAAAGGCACAGCGTGCAGGCTTCTTTCCAAAGGGCGAGTTGGGCCCCACAGCATCTTGCTTCCAGCTCTTTGGGAAGCTAAGAAACAACTCGCTCTGCACAGTGCTCTTAAAGCGTACCGGGAACATCTCTTCCAAAGGCCTGTGAAACGCAGTGTCTTTGCAGGCCTGATCTGGCTGAAGTAGGACTTCTGCTCTGGGTGTGCTACATTGCCCTAGAGCTGAAAGGCACAACGTGCAGGCTTCTTTCCAAAGGGCGAGATGGGCCCCACAGCATCTTCCTTCCAGCTCTTTGGGAAGCTAAGAAACAACTCGCTCTGCACAGTGCTCTTACAGCCTTCCGGGAACATCTCTTCCAAAGGCCTGTGAAACGCAGTTTCTTTGCAGGCCTGATCTGGCTGAAGTAGGACTTATGCTCTGGGTGTGCTACATTGCCCTAGAGCTGAAAGGCACAGCGTGCAGGCTTCTTTCCAAAGGGCGAGTTGGGCCCCACAGCATCTTGCTTCCAGCTCTTTGGGAGCGAAGAAACAACTCGCTCTGCCCAGTGCTCTTACAGCCTACCCGGAACATCTCTTCCAAAGGCCTGTGAAACGCAGTTTCTTTGCAGGCCTGATCTGGCTGAAGTAGGACTTCTGCTCTGGGTGTGCTACTTTGCCCTAGAGCTGAAAGGCACAACGTGCAGGCTTCTTTCCAAAGGGCGAGTTGGGCCGCACAGCATCTTGCTTCCAGCTCTTTGGGAAGCTAAGAAACAACTCGCTCTGCACAGTGCTCTTACAGCCTACCGGGAACATCTCTTCCAAAGGCCTGTGAAACGCAGTTTCTTTGCAGGCCTGATCTGGCTGAAGTAGGACTTTTGCTTTGGGTTTGATACTTTGCCGTACAGCTGAAAGGCACAGCGTGCAGGCTTCTTTCCAAAGGGCGAGTTGGGCCCCACAGCATCTTGCTTCCAGCTCTTTTGGAAGCTAAGAAACTACTCGCTCTGCACAGTGCTCTTACAGAGTACCGGGAACATCTCTTCCAAAGGCCTGTGAAACCAGTGTCTTTGCAGGCCTGATCTGGCTGAAGTAGGACTTCTGCTCTGGGTGTGCTACATTGCCCTAGAGCTGAAAGGCACAACGTGCAGGCTTCTTTCCAAAGGGCGAGTTTGCCCCATAGCATCTTCCTTCCAGCTCGCTGGGAAGCTAAGAATCAGCTGTCTCTGCCCAGTGCTCTGACACCCTACCCGGAACATCTCTTCCAAAGGCCTGTGAAACGCAGTTTCTTTGCAGGCCTGATCTGGCTGAAGTAGGACTAATGCTCTGAGTGTGCTACTTTGCCCTAGAGCTGAAAGGCACAACGTGCAGGCTGCTTTCCAAAGGGCGAGTTGGGCCCCACAGCATCTTGCTTCCAGCTCTTTGGGAAGCTAAGAAACAACTCGCTCTGCACAGTGCTCTTACAGTCTACCGGGAACATCGCTTCCACAGGCCTGTGAAACGCAGTGTGTTTGCAGGCCTGATCTGGCTGAAGTAGAACTTCTGCTCTGGGTGTGCTACATTGCCCTAGAGCTGAAAGGCACAACGTGCAGGCTTCTTTCCAAAGGGCGAGTTGGGCCCCACAGCATCTTGCTTCCAGCTCTTTGGGAAGCTAAGAAACAACTCGCTCTGCACAGTGATCTTGCAGCCTACCGGCAAGATCTCTTCCAAAGGCCTGCGAAACGCAGTTTCTTTGCAGGCCTGATCTGGCTGAAGTAGGACTTCTGCGCTGGGTGTGCTACTTTGCCCTAAAGCTGAAAGGCACAATGTGCAGGCTTCTTTCCAAAGGGCGAGTTGGGCCCCACAGCATCTTGCTTTCAGCTCTTTGGGAAGCTAAGAAACAACTCGCTCTGCACAGTGCTCTTACAGCCTACCGGGAACATCTCTTCCAAAGGCCTGTGAAACGCAGTTTCTTTGCAGGCCTGATCTGGCTGAAGTAGGAGTTTTGCTCTGGGTTTGATACTTTGCCGTACAGCTGAAAGGCACAGCGTGCAGGCTTCTTTCCAAAGGGCGAGTTGGGCCCCACAGCATCTTGCTTCCAGCTCTTTGGGAAGCTAAGAAACAACTCGCTCTGCACAGTGCTCTTAAAGCGTACCGGGAACATCTCTTCCAAAGGCCTGTGAAACGCAGTGTCTTTGCAGGCCTGATCTGGCTGAAGTAGGACTTCTGCTCTGGGTGTGCTACATTGCCCTAGAGCTGAAAGGCACAACGTGCAGGCTTCCTTCCAAAGGGCGAGATGGGCCCCACAGCATCTTGCTTCCAGCTCTTTGGGAAGCTAAGAAACAACTCGCTCTGCACAGTGCTCTTACAGCCTACCGGGAACATCTCTTCCAAAGGCCTGCGAAACGCAGTTTCTTTGCAGGCCTGATCTGGCTGAAGTAGGACGTCTGCTCTGGGTGTGCTACTTTGCCCTAAAGCTGAAAGGCACAATGTGCAGGCTTCTTTCCAAACGGCGAGTTGGTCCCCACAGCATCTTGCTTCCAGCTCTTTGGGAAGCTAAGAAACAACTCGCTCTGCACAGTGCTCTTTCAGCCTACCGGGAACATCTCTTCCAAAGGCCAGTGAAACGCAGTGTCTTTGCAGGCCTGATCTGGCTGAAGTAGGACTTCTGCCTTGGGTGTGCTACATTGCCCAAGAGCTGAAAGGCACAACGTGCAGGCTTCTTTCCAAAGGGCGAATTGGGCCCCACAGCATCTTGCTTCCAGATCTTTGGGAAGCTAAGACACAACTCGCTCTGCACAGTGCTCTTACAGCCTACCGGGAACATCTCTTCCAAAGGCCTGTGAAACGCAGTGTCTTTGAAGGCCTGATCTGGCTGAAGTAGGACTTCTGCTCTGAGTGTGCTACGTTGCCCTAGAGCTGAAAGGCACAACGTGCAGGCTTCTTTCCAAAGAGCGAGTTGGACCCCACAGCATCTTGCTTCCAGCTCTTTGCGAACCTAAGAAAGAACTCGCTCTGCACAGTGCTCTTACAGCCTACCGGGAACATCTCTTCCAAAGGCCCGTGAAACGCAGTTTCTTTGCAGGCCTGATCTGGCTGAAGTAGGACTTCTGCTCTGGGTGTGCTACTTTGCCCTAGAGCTGAAAGGCACAACGTGCAGGCTTCTTTCCAAAGGGCGAGTTGGGCCCCACCGCATCTTGCTTCCAGATCTTTGGGAAGCTAAGAAACAACTCGCTCTGCACAGTGCTCTTACAGCCTACCGGGAACATCTCTTCCAAAGGCCTGTGAAACGCAGTTTTTTGCAGGCCTGATCTGGCTGAAGTAGGACTTCTTCTCTGGGTGTGCTACTTTGCCCTAGAGCTGAAAGGCACAACGTGCAGGATTCTTACCAAGGGCGAGTTGGGCCCCACAGCATCTTGCTTTCAGCTCTTTGGGAGGCTAAGAAACAATTCACTCTGCACAGTGCTCTTACAGCGTACCGGGAACATCTCTTCCAAAGGCCTTTGAAACGCAGTTTCTTTGCAGGCCTGATCTGGCTGAAGTAGGACTTCTGCTCTGGGTGTGCTACATTGCCCTAGAGCTGAAAGGCACAACGTGCAGGCTTCTTTCCAAAGGGCGAGTTGGGGCCCACAGAAGCTTCCTTCCAGCTCTTTGGGAAGCTAAGAAACAACTCGCTCTGCTCAGTGCTCTTACAGCCTAGTGGGAACATCTCTTCCAAAGGAATGTGTAACGCAGTTTCTTGGCAGGCCTGATCTGGCTCATGTAGGACTTCTGCTCTGGGTGTGCTACATTGCCCTAGAGCTGAAAGGCACAACGTGCAGGCTTCTTTCCAAAGGGCGAGTTGGGCCCCACAGCATCTTGCTTTCAGCTCTTTGCGAACCTAAGAAACAACTCGCTCTGCACAGTGCTCTTACAGCCTACCGGGAACATCTCTTCCAAAGGACTGTGAAACGCAGTTTCTTTGCAGGCCTGATCTGGCTGAAGTAGGACTTCTGCTCTGGGTGTGCTACTTTGCCCTAGAGCTGAAAGGCACAACGTGCAGGCTGCTTTCCAAAGGGCGAGTTTGCCCCACAGCATCTTGCTTCCAGCTCGTTGGGAAGAGAAGAAACAGCTCTCTCTGCACAGTGCTCTTACAGCCTACCCGGAAAATCTCTATAAAGGCCTGTGAAACGCAGTGTCTTTGCAGGCCTGATCTGGCTGAAGTAGGACTTCTGCTCTGGGTGTGCTACATTGCCCTAGAGCTGAAAGGCACAACGTGCAGGCTTCTTTCCAAAGGGCGAGTTGGGCCCCACAGCATCTTGCTTCCAGCTCTTTGGGAACCTAAGAAACAACTCGCTCTGCACAGTGCTCTTACAGCCTACCCGGAACATCTCTTCGAAAGGCCTGTGAAACGCAGTTTCTTTGCAGGCCTGATCTGGCTGAAGTAGGACGTCTGCTCTGGGTTGCTATTTTGCCCTAGAGCTGAAAGGCACAACGTGCTGGCTTCTTTCCAAAGGGCGTGTTGGGCCCCACCGCATCTTGCTTCCAGATCTTTGGGAAGCTAAGAAACAACTCGCTCTGCACAGTGCTCTTACAGCCTACCGGGAACATCTCTTTGAAAGGCCTGTGAAACGCAGTTTCTTTGCAGGCCTGATCTGGCTGAAGTAGGACTTCTGCTCTCGGTGTGCTACTTTGCCCTAGAGCTGAAAGGCACAACGTGCAGGCTTCTTTCCAAAGGGCGAGTTGGGCCCCACAGCATCTTGCTTCCAGCTCTTTGGGAAGCTAAGAAACAACTCGCTCTGCACAGTGCTCTTACAGCCTACCGGGAACATCTCTTCCAAAGGCCTGTGAAACGCAGTGTCTTTGCAGGCCTGATCTGGCTGATGTAGGACTTCTGCTATGGTTGTGCTACTTTGCCCTAGAGCTGAAAGGCACAACGTGCAGGCTTCTTTCCAAAGGGCGAGTTGGGCCCCACAGCATCTTGCTTCCAGGTCTTTGCGAACCTAAGAAACAACTCGCTCTGCACAGTGCTCTTACAGCCTACCGGGAACATCTCTTCCAAAGGCCCGTGAAACGCTGTTTCTTTGCAGGCCTGATCTGGCTGAAGTAGGACTTCTGCTCTGGGTGTGCTACTTTGCCCTAGAGCTGAAAGGCACAACGTGCATGCTTCTTTCCAAAGGGCGAGTTTGCCCCACAGCATCTTGCTTCCAGCTCGCTGGGAAGCTAAGAATCAGCTCTCTCTGCCCAGTGCTCTTACACCCTAACCGGAACATCTCTTCCAAAGGCCTGTGAAACGCAGTTTCTTTGCAGGCCTGATCTGGCTGAAGTAGGACTTCTGCTCTGAGTGTGCTACTTTGCCCTAGTGCTGAAAGGCACAACGTGCAGGCTTCTTTCCAAAGGGCGAGATGGGCCCCACAGCATCTTGCTTCCAGCTCTTTGGGAAGCTAAGAAACAACTCGCTCTGCACAGTGCTCTTACAGCCTACCGCGAACATCTCTTCCAAAGGCCTGTGAAACGCAGTTTCTTTGCAGGCCTGATCTGGCTGAAGTAGGACTTATGCTCTGGGTGTGCTACATTGCCCTAGAGCTGAAAGGCACAACGTGCAGGCTTCTTTCCAAAGGGCAAGTTGGGCCCCACAGCATCTTGCTTCCAGCTCTTTGGGAGCGAAGAAACAACTCGGTCTGCACAGTGCTCTTACAGCGTACCGGGAAAATCTCTTCCAAAGGCCTGTGAAACGCTGTTTCTTTGCAGGCCAGATCTGGCTGAAGTAGGACTTCTGCTGTGGGTGTGCTACATTGCCCTAGAGCTGAAAGGCACAACGTGCAGGCTTCTTTCCAAAGGGCGAGTTGGGCCCCACAGCATCTTGCTTCCAGCTCTTTGGGAAGCTAAGAAACAACTCGCTCTGCACAGTGCTCTTACAGCGTACCGGGAACATCTCTTCCAAAGGCCTGTGAAACGCAGTGTCTTTGCAGGCCTGATCTGGCTGAAGTAGGACTTCTGCTCTGGGTGTGCTACATTGCCCTAGAGCGGAAAGGGACAACGTGCAGGCTTCTTTGCAAAGGGCGAGTTTGCCCCAAAGCATCTTGCTTCCAGCTAGCTGGGAAGCTAAGAATCAGCTCTCTCTGCCCAGTGCTCTTACAGCCTACCGGGAACATCTCTTCCAAAGGCCTGTGAAACGCAGTTTCTTTGCAGGCCTTAACGGCTGAAATAGGACTTCTGCTCTGAGTGTGCTACTTTGCCCTAGAGCTGAAAGGCACAACGTGCAGGCTTCTTTCCAAAGGGCGAGTTGGGCCCCACAGCATCTTGCTTCCAGCTCTTTGGGAAGCTAAGAAACAACTCGCTCTGCACAGTGCTCTTACAGCCTACCGGGAAGATCTCTTCCAAAGGCCTGTGAAACGCAGTTTCTTTGCAGGCCTGATCTGGCTGAAGTAGGACTTCTGCTCTGGGTGTTCTACTTTGCCCTAGAGCTGAAAGGCACAACGTGCAGGCTTCTTTCCAAAGGGCGAGTTGGGCCCCACAGCATCTTGCTTTCAGCTCTTTGCGAACCTAAGAAACAACTCGCTCTGCACAGTGCTCTTACAGCCTACCGGGAACATCTCTTCCAAATGCCTGTGAAACGCAGTTTCTTTGCAGGCCTGATCTGGCTGAAGTAGGACTTCTGCTCTGGGTGTGCTACATTGCCCTAGAGCTGAAAGGCACAGTGTGCAGGCTTCTTTCGAAAGGGCGAGTTGGTCCCCACAGCATCTTGCTTCCAGCTCTTTGGGAAGCTAAGAAACAACTCGCTCTGCACAGTGCTCTTACAGGCTACCGGGAACATCTCTTCCAAAGGCCTGTGAAACGCAGTGTCTATGCAGGCCTGATCTGGCTGAAGTAGGACTTCTGCTCTGGGTGTGTGACATTGCCCTAGAGCTGAAAGGCCCAACGTGCAGGCTTCTTTCCCAAGGGCGAGTTGGTCCCCACAGCATCTTGCTTCCAGCTCTTTGGGAAGCTAAGAAACAACTCGCTGTGCACAGTGCTCTTACACCCCACCGGGAACATCTCTTCCAAAGGCCTGTGAAACGCAGTGTCTCTGCAGGCCTGATCTGGCTGAAGTAGGACTTTTGCTTTGGGTTTGATACTTTGCCGTACAGCTGAAAGGCACAGCGTGCAGGCTTCTTTCCAAAGGGCGAGTTGCGCCCCACAGCATCTTGCTTCCAGCTCTTTTGGAAGCTAAGAAACAACTCGCTCTGCACAGTGCTCTTACAGCGTACCGGGAACATCTCTTCCAAAGGCCTGTGAAACCAGTGTCTTTGCAGGCCTGATCTGGCTGAAGTAGGACTTCTGCTCTGGGTGTGCTACATTGCCCTAGAGCTGAAAGGCACAACGTGCAGGCTTCTTTCCAAAGGGCGAGTTTGCCCCATAGCATCTTCCTTCCAGCTCGCTGGGAAGCTAAGAATCAGCTGTCTCTGCCCAGTGCTCTTACACCCTACCCGGAACATCTCTTCCAAAGGCCTGTGAAACGCAGTTTCTTTGCAGGCCTGATCTGGCTGAAGTAGGACTTCTGCTCTGTGTGTGCTACTTTGCCCTAGAGCTGAAAGGCACAACGTGCAGGCTGCTTTCCAAAGGGCGAGTTGGGCCCCACAGCATCTTGCTTCCAGCTCTTTGGGAAGCTAAGAAACAACTCGCTCTGCACAGTGCTCTTACAGTCTACCGGGAACATCTCTTCCACAGGCCTGTGAAACGCAGTGTGTTTGCAGGCCTGATCTGGCTGAAGTAGAACTTCTGCTCTGGGTGTGCTACATTGCCCTAGAGCTGAAAGGCACAACGTGCAGGCTTCTTTCCAAAGGGCGAGTTGGGCCCCACAGCATCTTGCTTCCAGCTCTTTGGGAAGCTAAGAAACAACTCGCTCTGCACAGTGCTCTTACAGCCTACCGGGAACATCTCTTCCAAAGGCCTGCGAAACGCAGTTTCTTTGCAGGCCTGATCTGGCTGAAGTAGGACTTCTGCTCTGGGTGTGCTACTTTGCCCTAAAGCTGAAAGGCACAATGTGCAGGCTTCTTTCCAAAGGGCGAGTTGGGCCCCACAGCATCTTGCTTTCAGCTCTTTGCGAACCTAAGAAACAACTCGCTCTGCACAGTGCTCTTACAGCCTACCGGGAACATCTCTTCCAAAGGCCTGTGAAACACAGTTTCTTTGCAGGCCTGATCTGGCTGAAGTAGGACTTCTGCTCTGGGTGTGCTACTTTGCCCTAGAGCTGAAAGGCACAACGTGCAGGCTTCTTTCCAAAGGGCGAGTTGGGCCCCACAGCATCTTGCTTCCAGCTCTTTGGGAAGCTAAGAAACAACTCGCTCTGCTCAGTGCTCTTACAGCCTACCGGGAACATCTCTTCCAAAGGCCTGTGAAACGCAGTTTCTTTGCAGGCCTGATCTGGCTGAAGTAGGACTTCTGCTCTGGGTGTGCTACATTGCCCTAGAGCTGAAAGGCACAACGTGCAGGCTTCTTTCCAAAGGGCGAGTTGGGCCCCACAGCATCTTGCTTCCAGCTCTTTGGGAAGCGAAGAAACAACTCGCTCTGCACATTGCTCTTACAGCCTACCGGGAACATCTCTTCCAAAGGCCTGTGAAACGCAGTGTCTTTGCAGGCCTGATCTGGCTGAAGTAGGACTTCTGCTCTTGTTTTGCTACATTGCCCTACAGCTGAAGGCACAACGTGCAGGCTTCTTTCCAAAGGGTGAGTGGGGCCCCACAGCATCTTGCTTCCAGCTCTTTGGGAAGCTAAGAAACAACTCGCTCTGCATAGTGCTCTTACAGCCTACCCGGAACACCTCTTCCAAAGGCCTGGAAACGCAGTTTCTTTGCAGGACTGATCTGGCTGAAGTAGGTCTTCTGCTCTGGTTTGCTATTTTGCCCTAGAGCTGAAAGGCACAACGTGCAGGCTTCTTTCCAAAGGGCGAGTTGGGCCCCACCGCATCTTGCTTCCAGATCTTTGGGAAGCTAAGAAACAACTCGCTCTGCACAGTGCTCTTACAGCCTACCGGGAACATCTCTTCCAAAGGCCTGTGAAACGCAGTTTTTTGCAGGCCTGATCTGGCTGAAGTAGGACTTCTTCTCTGGGTGTGCTACTTTGCCCTAGAGCTGAAAGGCACAACGTGCAGGCTTCTTTCCAAAGGGCGAGTTGGGCCCCACAGCATCTTGCTTTCAGCTCTTTGGGAGGCTAAGAAACAATTCGCTCTGCACAGTGCTCTTACAGTGTACCGGGAACATCTCTTCCAAAGGCCTTTGAAACGCAGTTTCTTTGCAGGCCTGATCTGGCTGAAGTAGGACTTCTGCTCTGGGTGTGCTACATTGCCCTAGAGCTGAAAGGCACAACGTGCAGGCTTCTTTCCAAAGGGCGAGTTGGGGCCCACAGAATCTTCCTTCCAGCTCTTTGGGAAGCTAAGAAACAACTCGCTTTGCTCAGTGCTCTTACAGCCTAGTGGGAACATCTCTTCCAAAGGAATGTGTAACGCAGTTTCTTGGCAGGCCTGATCTGGCTCATGTAGGACTTCTGCTCTGGGTGTGCTACTTTGCCCTAGAGCTGAAAGGCACAACGTGCAGGCTTCTTTCCAAAGGGCGAGTTGGGCCCCACATCATCTTGCTTTCAGCTCTTTGCGAACCTAAGAAACAACTCGCTCTGCACAGTGCTCTTACAGCCTACCGGGAACATCTCTTCCAAAGGCCCGTGAAACGCTGTTTCTTTGCAGGCCTGATCTGGCTGAAGTAGGACTTCTGCTCTGGGTGTGCTACTTTGCCCTAGAGCTGAAAGGCACAACGTGCAGGCTGCTTTCCAAAGGGCGAATTTGCCCCACAGCATCTTGCTTCCAGCTCGTTGGGAAGCGAAGAAACAGCTCTCTCTGCCCAGTGCTCTTACAGCCTACCCGGAAAATCTCTATAAAGGCCTGTGAAACGCAGTGTCTTTGCAGGCCTGATCTGGCTGAAGTAGGACTTCTGCTCTGGGTGTGCTACATTGCCCTAGAGCTGAAAGGCACAACGTGCAGTCTTCTTTCCAAAGGGCGTGTTGGGCCCCACAGCATCTTGCTTCCAGCTCTTTGGGAAGTTAAGAAACAACTCGCTCTGCACAGTGCTCTTACAGTCTACCGGGAACATCTCTTCCACAGGCCTGTGAAACGCAGTGTGTTTGCAGGCCTGATCTGGCTGAAGTAGAACTTCTGCTCTGGGTGTGCTACATTGCCCTAGAGCTGAAAGGCCCAACGTGCAGGCTTCTTTCCAAAGGGCGAGTTGGGCCCCACAGCATCTTGCTTCCAGCTCTTTGGGAAGCTAAGAAACAACTCGCTCTGCACAGTGCTCTTACAGCCTACCGGGAACATCTCTTCCAAAGGCCTGTGAAACGCAGTTTCTTTGCAGGCCTGATCTGGCTGAAGTAGGACTTCTGCTCTGGGTGTGCTACTTTGCCCTAAAGCTGAAAGGCACAACGTGCAGGCTCTTTCCAAAGGGCGAATTGGGCCCCACAGCTTCTTGCTTTCAGCTCTTTGCGAACCTAAGAAACAACTCGCTCTGCACAGTTGTCTTACAGCCTACCGGGAACATCTCTTCCAAATCCCTGTGAAACGCAGTTTCTTTGCAGGCCTGATCTGGCTGAAGTAGGACTTCTGCTCTGGGTGTGCTACATTGCCCTACAGCTGAAAGTCACAACGTACAGGCTTCTTTCCAAAGGGTGAGTTGGGCCCCACAGCATCTTGCTTCCAGCTCTTTGGGAAGCTAAGAAACAACTCGCTCTGCACAGTGCTCTTACAGCCTACCCGGAACATCTCTTCCAAAGGCCTGGAAACGCAGTTTCTTTGCAGGCCTGATCTGGCTGAAGCAGGACTTCTGCTCTGGTTTGCTATTTTGCCCTAGAGCTGAAAGGCACAACGTGCAGGCTTCTTTCCAAAGGGCGAGTTGGGCCCCACTGCATCTTGCTTCCAGCTCTTTGCGAACCTAAGAAACAACTCGCTCTGCACAGTGCTCTTACAGCCTACCGGGAACATCTCTTCCAAAGGCCTGTTAAACGCAGTGTCTTTGCAGGCCTGATCTGGCTGAAGTAGGACTTCTGCTCTGGGTGTGCTACATTGCCCTAGAGCTGAAAGGCACAACGTGCAGGCTGCTTTCCAAAGGGTGAGTTGGGTCCCACAGCATCTTGCTTCCAGCTCTTTGGGAAGCTAAGGATCAGCTCTCTCTGCCCAGTGCTCTTACAGCCTACCCGGAACATCTCTTCCAAAGGCCTGTGAAACGCAGTTTCTTTGCAGGCCTGATCTGGCTGAAGTAGGACTTCTGCTCTGAGTGTGCTACTTTGCCCTAGAGCTGAAAGGCACAACGCGCAGGCTTCTTTCCAAAGGGCGAGTTGGGACCCACAGCATCTTGCTTCCAGCTCTTTGGGAAGCTAAGAAACAACTCGCTCTGCACAGTGCTCTTACAGCCTACCGGGAACATCTCTTCCACAGGCCTGTGAAACGCAGTGTGTTTGCAAGCCTGATCTGGCTGAGGTAGGACTTCTGCTCTGGGTGTGTGACATTGCCCTAGAGATGAAAGGCCCAACGTGCAGGCTTCGTTCCAAAAGGCGAGTTGGTCCCCACAGCATCTTGCTTCCAGCTCTTTGGGAAGCTAAGAAACAACTCGCTCTGCATAGTGCTCTTACACCCCACCGGGAACATCTCTTCCAAGGGCCTGTGAAACGCAGTGTGTTTGTAGGCCTGATCTGGCTGAAGTAGGACTTCTGCTCTGGGTGTGCTACATTGCCCTAGAGCTGAAAGGCCCAACGTGCAGGCTTCTTTCCAAAGGGCGAGTTGGGCCCCACAGCATCTTGCTTCCAGCTCTTTGGGAAGCTAAGAAACAACTCGCTCTGCACAGTGCTCTTACAGCCTACCGGGAACAACTCTCCCAAAGGCCCTTGAAACGCAGTGTCTTTGCAGGCCTGATCTGGCTGAAGTAGGACTTCTGCTCTGGGTGTGCTACTTTGCCCTAGAGCTGAAAGGCACAAGGTGCAGGCTTCTTTCCAAAGGGCGAGTTGGGCCCCCCAGCATCTTGCTTCCAGCTCTTTGGGAAGCTAAGAAACAACTCGCTCTGCACAGTGCTCTTACAGCCTACCGGGAACATCTCTTCCAAAGGCCTGTGAAACGCAGTTTCTTTGCAGGTCTGATCTGGCTGAAGTTGGACTTTTGCTCTGGGTGTGATACTTTGCCATACAGCTGAAAGGCACAGCGTGCAGGCTTCTTTCCAAAGGGCGAGTTGGGCCCCACAGCATCTTGCTTCCAGCTCTTTGGGAAGCTAAGAAACAACTCGCTCTGCACAGTGTTCTTACAGCCTACCGGGAACATCTCTTCCAAAGGCCCGTGAAACGCAGTGTCTTTGCAGGCCTGATCTGGCTGAAGTAGGACTTCTGCTCTGGGTGTGCTACATTGCCCTAGAGCTGAAAGGCACAGCGTGCAGGCTTCTTTCCAAAGGCGAGTTGGGCCCCAAAGCATCTTGCTTCCATCTACCGGGACATCTGTTACAAAGGCCTGTGAAACGCAGTTTCTTTGCAGGCCTGATATGGCTGAAGTAGCACTTCTGCTCTGGGTGTGCTATATTGCCCTCGAGCTGCAAGGCACAAAGTGCTGTCTTCTTTCCAAAGGGCGATTTGGGCCCCAAGGCATCTTGCTTCCAGCTCTTTGGAATGCTAAGAAACAACTCGCTCTGAAAAGTGCTTTTACAGCATACCGGGAACATCTCTTACAAAGGCCTGTGAAACGCAGTTTCGTTGCAGGCCTGATCTGGCTGAAGTAGAACTTCTGCTCTGGGTGTGCTACATTGCCCTAGAGCTGAAAGGCACAACGTGCAGGCTTCTTTCCAAAGGGTGAGTGGGGCCCCACAGCATCTTGCTTCCAGCTCTTTGCGAACCTAAGAAACAACTCGCTCTGCACAGTGCTCTTACAGCCTACCGGGAACATCTCTTCCAAAGGCCCGTGAAACGCTGTTTCTTTGCAGGCCTGATCTGGCTGAAGTAGGACTTCTGCTCTGGGTGTGCTACATTGCCCTAGAGCTGAAAGGCAAAACGTGCAGACTTCTTTCCAAAGGGCGAGTTGGGCCCCACAGCATCTTGCTTCCAGCTCTTTGGGAAGCTAAGAAACAGCTCGCTCTGCCCAGTGCTCTTACAGCCTACCGGGAACATCTCTTCCAAAGGCCTGTGAAACGCAGTTTCTTAGCAGGCCTGATCTGGCTGAAGTAGGACTTCTGCTCTGGGTGTGATACTTTGCCGTACAGCTGAAAGGCACAGCGTGCAGGCTTCTTTCCAAAGGGCAAGTTGGGCCCCACAGCATCTTGCTTCCAGCTCTTTGGGAAGCTAAGAAACAACTCGCTCTGCACAGTGCTCTTACAGCGTACCGGGAACATCTCTTCCAAAGGCCTGTGAAACGCAGTGTCTTTGCAGGCCTGATCTGGCTGAAGTAGGACTTCTGCTCTGGGTGTGCTACATTGCCCTAGAGCTGAAAGGCCCAACGTGCAGGCTTCTTTCCAAAGGGCGAGTTGGGCCCCACAGCATCTTGCTTCCAGCTCTTTGGGAAGCTAAGAAACAGCTCGCTCTGCCCAGTGCTCTTACAGCCTACCGGGAAAATCTCTTCCAAAGGCCTGTGAAACGCAGTGTGTTTGCAGGCATGATCTGGCTGAAGTAGGACTTCTGCTCTGGGTGTGCTACATTGCCCTAGAGCTGAAAGGCACAACGTGCAGGCTTCTTTCCAAAGGGCGAGTTGGGCCCCACAGCATCTTGCTTCCAGCTCTTTGGGAAGCTAAGAAACAACTCGATCAGCACAGTGCTCTTAGAGCCTACCGGGAACATCTCTTCCAAAGGCCTGTGAAACGCAGTTTCTTTGCAGGCCTGATCTGGCTGAAGTAGGACTTCTGCTCTGGGTGTGCTACTTTGCCCTAGAGCTGAAAGGCACAACGTGCAGGCTTCTTTCCAAAGGGCAAGTTGGGCCCCACAGCATCTTCCTTCCAGCTCTTTGGGAAGCTAAGAAACAACTCGCTCTGCTCAGTGCTCTTACAGCCTAGTGGGAACATCTCTTCCAAAGGAATGTGTAACGCAGTTTCTTTGCAGGCCTGATCTGGCTGATGTAGGACTTCTGCTCTGGGTGTGCTACTTTGCCCTAGAGCTGAAAGGCACAACGTGCAGGCTTCTTTCCAAAGGGCGAGTTGGGCCCCACAGCATCTTGCTTCCAGCTGTTTGGGAAGCGAAGAAACAACTCGCTCTGCACAGTGCTCTTACAGCCTACCGGGAACATCTCTTCCAAAGGCCTGTGAAACGCAGTTTCTTTGCAGGCCTGATCTGGCTGAAGTAGGACTTCTGCTCTGGGTGTGCTACTTTGCCCTAGAGCTGAAAGGCACAACGTGCAGGCTTCTTTCCAAAGGCCGAGTTGGGCCCCTCAGCATCTTGCTTCCAGCTCTTTGGGAAGCTAAGAAACAACTCGCTCTGCACAGTGCTCTTACAGCCTACCGGGAATATCTCTTCCAAAGGCCTGTGTAACTCAGTTTCTTTGCAGGCCTGATCAGGCTGAAGTAGGACTTCTGCTCTGGGTGTGCTACATTGCCCTACAGCTGAAAGTCACAACGTACAGGCTTCTTTCCAAAGGGTGAGTTGGGCCCCACAGCATCTTGCTTCCAGCTCTTTGGGAAGCTAAGAAACAACTCGCTCTGCACAGTGCTCTTACAGCCTACCCGGAACATCTCTTCCAAAGGCCTGGAAACGCAGTTTCTTTGCAGGCCTGATCTGGCTGAAGCAGGACTTCTGCTCTGGTTTGCTATTTTGCCCTAGAGCTGAAAGGCACAACGTGCAGGCTTCTTTCCAAAGGGCGAGTTGGGCCCCACTGCATCTTGCTTCCAGCTCTTTGCGAACCTAAGAAACAACTCGCTCTGCACAGTGCTCTTACAGCCTACCGGGAACATCTCTTCCAAAGGCCTGTTAAACGCAGTGTCTTTGCAGGCCTGATCTGGCTGAAGTAGGACTTCTGCTCTGGGTGTGCTACATTGCCCTAGAGCTGAAAGGCACAACGTGCAGGCTGCTTTCCAAAGGGTGAGTTGGGTCCCACAGCATCTTGCTTCCAGCTCTTTGGGAAGCTAAGGATCAGCTCTCTCTGCCCAGTGCTCTTACAGCCTACCCGGAACATCTCTTCCAAAGGCCTGTGAAACGCAGTTTCTTTGCAGGCCTGATCTGGCTGAAGTAGGACTTCTGCTCTGAGTGTGCTACTTTGCCCTAGAGCTGAAAGGCACAACGCGCAGGCTTCTTTCCAAAGGGCGAGTTGGGCCCCACAGCATCTTGCTTCCAGCTCTTTGGGAAGCTAAGAAACAACTCGCTCTGCACAGTGCTCTTACAGCCTACCGGGAACATCTCTTCCACAGGCCTGTGAAACGCAGTGTGTTTGCAAGCCTGATCTGGCTGAGGTAGGACTTCTGCTCTGGGTGTGTGACATTGCCCTAGAGATGAAAGGCCCAACGTGCAGGCTTCGTTCCAAAAGGCGAGTTGGTCCCCACAGCATCTTGCTTCCAGCTCTTTGGGAAGCTAAGAAACAACTCGCTCTGCATAGTGCTCTTACACCCCACCGGGAACATCTCTTCCAAGGGCATGTGAAACGCAGTGTGTTTGTAGGCCTGATCTGGCTGAAGTAGGACTTCTGCTCTGGGTGTGCTACATTGCCCTAGAGCTGAAAGGCCCAACGTGCAGGCTTCTTTCCAAAGGGCGAGTTGGGCCCCACAGCATCTTGCTTCCAGCTCTTTGGGAAGCTAAGAAACAACTCGCTCTGCACAGTGCTCTTACAGCCTACCGGGAACAACTCTCCCAAAGGCCCTTGAAACGCAGTGTCTTTGCAGGCCTGATCTGGCTGAAGTAGGACTTCTGCTCTGGGTGTGCTACTTTGCCCTAGAGCTGAAAGGCACAAGGTGCAGGCTTCTTTCAAAAGGGCGATTTGGGCCCCAAGGCATCTTGCTTCCAGCTCTTTGGGAAGCTAAGAAACAACTCGCTCTGCACAGTGCTCTTACAGCCTACCGGGAACATCTCTTCCAAAGGCCTGTGAAACGCAGTTTCTTTGCAGGTCTGATCTGGCTGAAGTTGGACTTTTGCTCTGGGTGTGATACTTTGCCATACAGCTGAAAGGCACAGCGTGCAGGCTTCTTTCCAAAGGGCGAGTTGGGCCCCACAGCATCTTGCTTCCAGCTCTTTGGGAAGCTAAGAAACAACTCGCTCTGCACAGTGCTCTTACAGCCTACCGGGAACATCTCTTCCAAAGGCCTGTGAAACGCAGTGTCTTTGCAGGCCTGATATGGCTGAAGTAGGACTTCTGCTCTGGGTGTGCTACATTGCCCTAGAGCTGAAAGGCACAACGTGCAGGCTTCTTTCCAAAGGGCGAGTTGGGCCCCACAGCATCTTGCTTCCAGCTCTTTGGGAAGCTAAGAAACAACTCGCTCTGCACAGTGCTCTTACAGCCTACCGGGAACATCTCTTCCAAAGGCCTGTGAAACGCAGTTTCTTTGCAGGCCAGATCTGGCTGAAGTAGGACTTCTGCTCTGGGTGTGCTACATTGCCCTAGAGCTGAAAGTCACAACGTAGAGGCTTCTTTCCAAAGGGCGAGTTGGGCCCCACAGCATCTTGCTTCCAGCTCTTTGGGAAGCTAAGAAACAACTCGCTCTGCACAGTGCCCTTACAGCCTACCAGGAACATCTCTTCCAAAGGCCTGTGAAACGCAGTGTCTTTGCATGCCTGATCTGGCTGAAGTAGGACTTCTGCTCTGAGTGTGCTACTTTGCCCTAGAGCTGAAAGGCACAACGTGCAGCCTTCTTTCCAAAGGGCGAGTTGTGCCCCACAGCATCTTGCTTCCAGCTCTTTGCGGACCTAAGAAACAACTCTCTCTGCACAGTGCTCTTACAGCCTACCGGGAACATCTCTTCCAAAGGCCTGTGAAACGCAGTTTCTTAGCAGGCCTTATCTGGCTGAAGTAGGACTTCTGCTCTGGGTGTGATACTTTGCCGTACAGCTGAAAGGCACAGCGTGCAGGCTTCTTTCCAAAGGGCAAGTTGGGCCCCACAGCATCTTGCTTCCAGCTCTTTGGGAAGCTAAGAAACAACTCGCTCTGCACAGTGCTCTTACAGCCTACCGGGAACATCTCTTCCAAAGGCCTGTGAAACGCAGTGTCTTTGCAGGCCTGATCTGGCTGAAGTAGGACTTCTGCTCTGGGTGTGCTACATTGCCCTAGAGCTGAAAGGCACAACGTGCAGGCTTCTTTCCAAAGGGCGAGTTGGGCCCCACAGCTTCTTGCTTCCAGCTCTTTGGGAAGCTAAGAAACAGCTCGCTCTGCCCAGTGCTCTTACAGCCTACCGGGAACATCTCTTCCAAAGGCCTGTGAAACGCAGTGTGTTTGCAGGCCTGATCTGGCTGAAGTAGGACTTCTGCTCTGGGTGTGCTACATTGCCCTAGAGCTGAAAGGCACAACGTGCAGGCTTCTTTCCAAAGGCCGAGTTGGGCCCCACAGCATCTTGCTTCCAGCTCTTTGGGAAGCTAAGAAACAACTCGCTCTGCACCTTGCTCTTACAGCCTACCCGGAACATCTCTTCCAAAGGCCTGGAAACGCTGTTTCTTTGCAGGCCTGATCTGGCTGAAGCAGGACTTCTGCTCTGGTTTGCTATTTTGCCCTAGAGCTGAAAGGCACAACGTGCAGGCTTCTTTCCAAAGGGCGAGTTGGGCCCCACTGCATCTTGCTTCCAGCTCTTTGCGAACCTAAGAAACAACTCGCTCTGCACAGTGCTCTTACAGCCTACCGGGAACATCTCTTCCAAAGGCCTGTTAAACGCAGTGTCTTTGCAGGCCTGATCTGGCTGAAGTAGGACTTCTGCTCTGGGTGTGCTACATTGCCCTAGAGCTGAAAGGCACAACGTGCAGGCTGCTTTCCAAAGGGTGAGTTGGGTCCCACAGCATCTTGCTTCCAGCTCTTTGGGAAGCTAAGGATCAGCTCTCTCTGCCCAGTGCTCTTACAGCCTACCCGGAACATCTCTTCCAAAGGCCTGTGAAACGCAGTTTCTTTGCAGGCCTGATCTGGCTGAAGTAGGACTTCTGCTCTGAGTGTGCTACTTTGCCCTAGAGCTGAAAGGCACAACGCGCAGGCTTCTTTCCAAAGGGCGAGTTGGGCCCCACAGCATCTTGCTTCCAGCTCTTTGGGAAGCTAAGAAACAACTCGCTCTGCACAGTGCTCTTACAGCCTACCGGGAACATCTCTTCCACAGGCCTGTGAAACGCAGTGTGTTTGCAAGCCTGATCTGGCTGAGGTAGGACTTCTGCTCTGGGTGTGTGACATTGCCCTAGAGATGAAAGGCCCAACGTGCAGGCTTCGTTCCAAAAGGCGAGTTGGTCCCCACAGCATCTTGCTTCCAGCTCTTTGGGAAGCTAAGAAACAACTCGCTCTGCATAGTGCTCTTACACCCCACCGGGAACATCTCTTCCAAGGGCCTGTGAAACGCAGTGTGTTTGTAGGCCTGATCTGGCTGAAGTAGGACTTCTGCTCTGGGTGTGCTACATTGCCCTAGAGCTGAAAGGCCCAACGTGCAGGCTTCTTTCCAAAGGGCGAGTTGGGCCCCACAGCATCTTGCTTCCAGCTCTTTGGGAAGCTAAGAAACAACTCGCTCTGCACAGTGCTCTTACAGCCTACCGGGAACAACTCTCCCAAAGGCCCTTGAAACGCAGTGTCTTTGCAGGCCTGATCTGGCTGAAGTAGGACTTCTGCTCTGGGTGTGCTACTTTGCCCTAGAGCTGAAAGGCACAAGGTGCAGGCTTCTTTCAAAAGGGCGATTTGGGCCCCAAGGCATCTTGCTTCCAGCTCTTTGGGAAGCTAAGAAACAACTCGCTCTGCACAGTGCTCTTACAGCCTACCGGGAACATCTCTTCCAAAGGCCTGTGAAACGCAGTTTCTTTGCAGGTCTGATCTGGCTGAAGTTGGACTTTTGCTCTGGGTGTGATACTTTGCCATACAGCTGAAAGGCACAGCGTGCAGGCTTCTTTCCAAAGGGCGAGTTGGGCCCCACAGCATCTTGCTTCCAGCTCTTTGGGAAGCTAAGAAACAACTCGCTCTGCACAGTGCTCTTACAGCCTACCGGGAACATCTCTTCCAAAGGCCTGTGAAACGCAGTGTCTTTGCAGGCCTGATATGGCTGAAGTAGGACTTCTGCTCTGGGTGTGCTACATTGCCCTAGAGCTGAAAGGCACAACGTGCAGGCTTCTTTCCAAAGGGCGAGTTGGGCCCCACAGCATCTTGCTTCCAGCTCTTTGGGAAGCTAAGAAACAACTCGCTCTGCACAGTGCTCTTACAGCCTACCGGGAACATCTCTTCCAAAGGCCTGTGAAACGCAGTTTCTTTGCAGGCCAGATCTGGCTGAAGTAGGACTTCTGCTCTGGGTGTGCTACATTGCCCTAGAGCTGAAAGGCACAACGTGCAGCCTTCTTTCCAAAGGGCGAGTTGGGCCCCACAGCATCTTGCTTCCAGCTCTTTGGGAAGCTAAGAAACAACTCGCTCTGCACAGTGCTCTTACAGCCTACCGGGTACATCTCTTCCAAAGGCCTGTGAAACGCAGTGTCTTTGCAGGCCTGATCTGGCTGAAGTAGGACTTCTGCTCTGGTTGTGCTACATTGCCCTACAGGTGAAAGGCACAACGTGCAGGCTTCTGTCCAAAGGGTGAGTGGGACCCACAGCATCTTGCTTCCAGCTCTTTGGGAAGCTAAGAAACAACACGCTCTGCACAGTGCTCTTACAGCCTACCGGGAACATCTCTTCCACAGGCCTGTGAAACGCAGTGTGTTTGCAAGCCTGATCTGGCTGAAGTAGAACTTCTGCACTGGGCGTGCTACATTGCCCTAGAGCTGAAAGGCACAACGTGCAGGCTTCTTTCCAAAGGGCGAGTTGGGCCCCACAGCATCTTGCTTCCAGCTCTTTGGGAAGCTAAGAAACAACTCGCTCTGCACAGTGCTCTTACACCCCACCGGGAACATCTCTTCCAAGGGCCTGTGAAACGCAGTGTGTTTGCAGGCCTGATCTGGCTGAAGTAGGACTTCTGCTCTGGGTGTGCTACATTGCCCTAGAGCTGAAAGGCACAACGTGCAGGCTTCTTTCCAAAGGGCGACTTGGACCCCACAGCATCTTGCTTCCAGCTCTTTGGGAAGCTAAGAAACAACTCGCTCTGCACAGTGCTCTTACAGCCTACCCGGAACATCTCTTCCACAGGCCTGTGAAACGCAGTTTCTTTGCAGCCCAGATCTGGCTGAAGTAGGACGTCTGCTCTGGTTTGCTATTTTGCCCTAGAGCTGAAAGGGACAACGTGCAGGCTTCTTTCCAAAGGGCGAGTTTGCCCCACAGCATCTTGCTTCCAGCTCTTTGGGAAGCTAAGAAACAACTCGCTCTGCACAGTGCTCTTAAAGCCTACCCGGAACATCTCTTCCAAAGGCCTGTGAAACGCAGTGTCTTTGCAGGCCTGATCTGGCTGAAGTAGGACTTCTGCTCTGGGTGTGCTACATTGCCCTAGAGCTGAAAGGCACAACGTGCAGGCTTCTTTCCAAAGGGCGAGTTGGGCCCCACAGCATCTTGCTTCCAGCTCTTTGGGAAGCTAAGAAACAACTCGCTCTGCACAGTGCTCTTACAGCCTACCCGGAACATCTCTTCCAAAGGCCTGTGAAACGCAGTTTCTTTGCAGGCCTGATCTGGCTGAAGTAGGACTGCTGCTCTGGTTGGCTATTTTGCCCTAGAGCTGAAAGGCACAACGTGCAGGCTTCTTTCCAAAGGGCGAGTTGGGCCCCACAGCATCTTGCTTCCAGCTCTTTGGGAAGCTAAGAAACAACTCGCTCTGCACAGTGCTCTTACAGCCTACCGGGAACATCTCTTCGAAAGGCCTGTGAAACGCAGTTTCTTTGCAGGCCTGATCTGGCTGAAGTAGGACTTCTGCTCTGGGTGTGCTACTTTGCCCTAAAGCTGAAAGGCACAACGTGCAGGCTTCTTTCCAAAGGGCGAGTTGGGCCCCACAGCATCTTGCTTCGAGCTCTTTGGGAAGCGAAGAAACAACTCGCTCTGCACAGTGCTCTTACAGCCTACCGGGAACATCTCTTCCAAAGGACTGTGAAACGCAGTGTCTTTGCAGGCCTGATCTGGCTGAAATAGGACTTCTGCTCTGGGTGTGCTACATTGCCCTAGAGCTGAAAGGGACAACGTGCAGGCTTCTTTCCAAAGGGCGAGTTTGCCCCACAGCATCTTGCTTCCAGCTCGCTGGGAAGCTAAGAATCAGCTCTCTCTGCCCAGTGCTCTTACAGCCTACCCGGAACATCTCTTCCAAAGGCCTGTGAAACGCAGTTTCTTTGCAGGCCTGATCTGGCTGAAGTAGGACTTCTGCTCTGAGTGTGCTACTTTGCCCTAGAGCTGAAAGGCACAACGTGCAGGCTTCTTTCCAAAGGGCGAGTTGGGCCCCACAGCATCTTGCTTCCAGCTCTTTGGGAAGCTAAGAAACAACTCGCTCTGCACAGTGCTCTTACAGTCTACCGGGAACATCTCTTCCACAGGCCTGTGAAACGCAGTGTGTTTGCAGGCCTGATCTGGCTGAAGTAGGACTTCTGCACTGGGTGTGCTACATTGCCCTAGAGCTGAAAGCCACAACGTACAGGCTTCTTTCCAAAGGGTGAGTTGGGCCCCACAGCATCTTGCTTCCAGCTCTTTGGGAAGCTAAGAAACAACTCGCTCTGCACAGTGCTCTTACAGCCTACCGGGAACATCTCTTCGAAAGGCCTGTGAAACGCAGTGTGTTTGCAGGCCTGATCTGGCTGAAGTAGGACTTCTGCTCTGGGTGTGCTACATTGCCCTAGAGCTGAAAGGCACAACGTGCAGGCTTCTTTCAAAAGGGCGACTTGGGCCCCACAGCATCTTGCTTCCAGCTCTTTGGGAAGCTAAGAAACAACTCGCTCTGCACAGTGCTCTTACAGCCTACCGGGAACATCTCTTCCAAAGGCCCTTGAAACGCAGTGTCTTTGCAGGCCTGATCTGGCTGAAGTAGGACTTCTGCTCTGGGTGTGCTACATTGCCCTAGAGCTGAAAGGCACAAGGTGCAGGCTTCTTTCAAAAGGGCGATTTGGGCCCCACAGCATCTTGCTTCCAGCTCTTTGGGAAGCTAAGAAACAACTCGCTCTGCACAGTGCTCTTACAGCCTACCGGGAACATCTCTTCCAAAGGCCCGTGAAACGCTGTTTCTTTGCACGCCTGATCTGGCTGAAGTAGGACTTCTGCTCTGGGTGTGCTACTTTGCCCTAGAGCTGAAAGGCACAACGCGCAGACTTCTTTCCAAAGGGCGAGTTGGGCCCCACAGCATCTTGCTTCCAGCTCTTTGGGAAGCTAAGAAACAACTCGCTCTGCCCAGTGCTCTTACAGCCTACCGGGAACATCTCTTCCAAAGGCCTGTGAAACGCAGTTTCTTTGCAGGCCTGATCTGGCTGAAGTAGGACTTCTGCTCTGGGTGTGCTACATTGCCCTAGAGCTGAAAGGCACAACGTGCAGGCTTCTTTCCAAAGGGCGAGTTGGGCCCCACAGCATCTTGCTTCGAGCTATTTGGGAAGCGAAGAAACAACTCGCTCTGCACAGTGCTCTTACAGCCTACCGGGAACATCTCTTCCAAAGGCCTGTGAAACGCAGTGTCTTTGCAGGCCTGATCAGGCTGAAATAGGACTTCTGCTCTGGGTGTGCTACATTGCCCTAGAGCTGAAAGGGACAACGTGCAGGCTTCTTTCCAAAGGGCGAGTTTGCCCCACAGCATCTTGCTTCCAGCTCGCTGGGAAGCTAAGAATCAGCTCTCTCTGCCCAGTGCTCTTACAGCCTACCCGGAACATCTCTTCCAAAGGCCTGTGAAACGCAGTTTCTTTGCAGGCCTGATCTGGCTGAAGTAGGACTTCTGCTCTGAGTGTGCTACTTTGCCATAGAGCTGAAAGGCACAACGTGCAGGCTTCTTTCCAAAGGGCGAGTTGGGCCCCACAGCATCTTGCTTCCAGCTCTTTGGGAAGCTAAGAAACAACTCGCCCTGCACAGTGCTCTTACAGTCTACCGGGAACATCTCTTCCACAGGCCTGTGAAACGCAGTGTGTTTGCAAGCCTGATCTGGCTGAAGTAGAACTTCTGCACTGGGTGTGCTACATTGCCCTAGAGCTGAAAGGCACAACGTGCAGGCTTCTTTCCAAAGGGCGAGTTGGGCCCCACAGCATCTTGCTTCCAGCTCTTTGGGAAGCTAAGAAACAACTCGCTCTGCACAGTGCTCTTACACCCCACCGGGAACATCACTTCCAAGGGCCTGTGAAACGCAGAGTGTTTGCAGGCCTGATCTGGTTGAAGTAGGACTTCTGCTCTGGGTGTGCTACATTGCCCTAGAGCTGAAAGGCACAACGTGCAGGCTTCTTTCAAAAGGGCGACTTGGGCCCCACAGCATCTTGCTTCCAGCTCTTTGGGAAGCTAAGAAACAACTCGCTCTGCACAGTGCTCTTACAGCCTACCGGGAACATCTCTTCCAAAGGCCCTTGAAACGCAGTGTCTTTGCAGGCCTGATCTGGCTGAAGTAGGACTTCTGCTCTGGGTGTGCTACATTGCCCTAGAGCTGAAAGGCACAAGGTGCAGGCTTCTTTCAAAAGGGCGATTTGGGCCCCACAGCATCTTGCTTCCAGCTCTTTGGGAAGCTAAGAAACAACTCGCTCTGCACAGTGCTCTTACAGCCTACCGGGAACATCTCTTCCAAAGGCCCGTGAAACGCTGTTTCTTTGCACGCCTGATCTGGCTGAAGTAGGACTTCTGCTCTGGGTGTGCTACTTTGCCCTAGAGCTGAAAGGCACAACGCGCAGACTTCTTTCCAAAGGACGAGTTGGGCCCCACAGCATCTTGCTTCCAGCTCTTTGGGAAGCTAAGAAACAACTCGCTCTGCCCAGTGCTCTTACAGCCTACCGGGAACATCTCTTCCAAAGGCCTGTGAAACGCAGTTTCTTTGCAGGCCTGATCTGGCTGAAGTAGGACTTCTGCTCTGGGTGTGCTACATTGCCCTAGAGCTGAAAGGCACAACGTGCAGGCTTCTTTCCAAAGGGCGAGTTGGGCCCCACAGCATCTTGCTTCGAGCTCTTTGGGAAGCGAAGAAACAACTCGCTCTGCACAGTGCTCTTACAGCCTACCGGGAACATCTCTTCCAAAGGCCTGTGAAACGCAGTGTCTTTGCAGGCCTGATCAGGCTGAAATAGGACTTCTGCTCTGGGTGTGCTACATTGCCCTAGAGCTGAAAGGGACAACGTGCAGGCTTCTTTCCAAAGGGCGAGTTTGCCCCACAGCATCTTGCTTCCAGCTCGCTGGGAAGCTAAGAATCAGCTCTCTCTGCCCAGTGCTCTTACAGCCTACCCGGAACATCTCTTCCAAAGGCCTGTGAAACGCAGTTTCTTTGCAGGCCTGATCTGGCTGAAGTAGGACTTCTGCTCTGAGTGTGCTACTTTGCCCTAGAGCTGAAAGGCACAACGTGCAGGCTTCTTTCCAAAGGGCGAGTTGGGCCCCACAGCATCTTGCTTCCAGTTCTTTGGGAAGCGAAGAAACAATTCGCTCTGCACAGTGCTCTTACAGCCTACCCGGAACATCTCTTCCACAGGCCTGTGAAACGCAGTTTCTTTGCAGCCCAGATCTGGCTGAAGTAGGACGTCTGCTCTGGTTTGCTATTTTGCCCTAGAGCTGAAAGGGACAACGTGCAGGCTTCTTTCCAAAGGGCGAGTTTGCCCCACAGCATCTTGCTTCCAGCTCTTTGGGAAGCTAAGAAACAACTCGCTCTGCACAGTGCTCTTAAAGCCTACCCGGAACATCTCTTCCAAAGGCCTGTGAAACGCAGTGTCTTTGCAGGCCTGATCTGGCTGAAGTAGGACTTCTGCTCTGGGTGTGCTACATTGCCCTAGAGCTGAAAGGCACAACGTGCAGGCTTCTTTCCAAAGGGCGAGTTGGGCCCCACAGCATCTTGCTTCCAGCTCTTTGGGAAGCTAAGAAACAACTCGCTCTGCACAGTGCTCTTACAGCCTACCGGGAACATCTCTTCCAAAGGCCTGTGAAACGCAGTTTCTTTGCAGGCCTGATCTGGCTGAAGTAGGACTTCTGCTCTGGTTGTCTATTTTGCCCTAGAGCTGAAAGGCACAACGTGCAGGCTTCTTTCCAAAGGGCGAGTTGGGCCCCACAGCATCTTGCTTCCAGCTCTTTGGGAAGCTAAGAAACAACTCTCTCTGCACAGTGCTCTTACAGCCTACCGGGAACATCTCTTCGAAAGGCCTGTGAAACGCAGTTTCTTTGCAGGCCTGATCTGGCTGAAGTAGGACTTCTGCTCTGGGTGTGCTACTTTGCCATAGAGCTGAAAGGCACAACGTGCAGGCTTCTTTCCAAAGGGCGAGTTGGGCCCCACAGCATCTTGCTTCCATCTCTTTGGGAAGCTAAGAAACAACTCGCTCTGCACAGTGCTCTTACAGCCTCCCGGGAACATCTCTTCCAAAGGCCTGTGAAACGCAGTTTCTTTGCAGGCCTGATCTGGCTGATGTAGGACTTCTGCTCTGGGTGTGCTACATTGCCCTAGAGCTGAAAGGCACAACGTGCAGGCTTCTTTCCAAAGGCGAGTTGGGCCCCACAGCATCTTGCTTCCAGTTCTTTGGGAAGCGAAGAAACAACTCGCTCTGCACAGTGCTCTTACAGCCTACCCGGAACATCTCTTCCACAGGCCTGTGAAACGCAGTTTCTTTGCAGGCCTGATCTGGCTGAAGTAGGACGTCTGCTCTGGTTTGCTATTTTGCCCTAGAGCTGAAAGGGACAACGTGCAGGCTTCTTTCCAAAGGGCGAGTTTGCCCCACAGCATCTTGCTTCCAGCTCTTTGGGAAGCTAAGAAACAACTCGCTCTGCACAGTGCTCTTAAAGCCTACCCGGAACATCTCTTCCAAAGGCCTGTGAAACGCAGTGTCTTTGCAGGCCTGATCTGGCTGAAGTAGGACTTCTGCTCTGGGTGTGCTACATTGCCCTAGAGCTGAAAGGCACAACGTGCAGGCTTCTTTCCAAAGGGCGAGTTGGGCCCCACAGCATCTTGCTTCCAGCTCTTTGGCAAGCTAAGAAACAACTCGCTCTGCACAGTGCTCTTACAGCCTACCCGGAACATCTCTTCCAAAGGCCTGGAAACGCAGTTTCTTTGCAGGCCTGATCTGGCTGAAGTAGGACTTCTGCTCTGGTTTGCTATTTTGCCCTAGAGCTGAAAGGCACAACGTGCAGGCTTCTTTCCAAAGGGCGAGTTGGGCCCCACAGCATCTTGCTTCCAGCTCTTTGGGAAGCTAAGAAACAACTCGCTCTGCACAGTGCTCTTACAGCCTACCGGGAACATCTCTTCCAAAGGCCTGTGAAACGCAGTTTCTTTGCAGGCCTGATCTGGCTGAAGTAGGACTTTTGCTCTGGTTTGCTATTTTGCCCTAGAGCTGAAAGGCACAACGTGCAGGCTTCTTTCCAAAGGGCGAGTTGGGCCCCACAGCATCTTGCTTCCAGCTCCTTGGGAAGCTGAGAAACAACTCGCTCTGCACAGTGCTCTTACACCCCACCGGGAACATCTCTTCCAAAGGCCTGTGAAACGCAGTTTCTTTGCAGGCCTGATATGGCTGAAGTAGGTTTTCTGCTCTGGGTGAGCTACATTGCCCTAGAGCTGAAAGGCACAACGTGCAGGCTTCTTTCCAAGGGGCGAGTTGGGCCCCACAGCATCTTGCCTCCAGCTCTTTGGGAAGCTAAGAAACATCTCGCTCTGCACAGTGCTCTTAAAGCCTACCGGGAACATCTCTTCCAAAGGCCTGTGAAACGCAGTTTCTTTGCAGGCCTGATCTGGCTGAAGTAGGACTTCTGCTCTGGATGTGCTACTTTGCCCTAGAGCTGAAAGGCACAACGTGCAGGCTGCTTTCCAAAGGGCGAGTTTGCCCCACAGCATCTTGCTTCCAGCTCGTTGGGAATCTAAGAAACAGCTCTCTCTGCCCAGTGCTCTTACAGCCTACCCGGAACATCTCTTCCAAAGGCCTGTGAAACGCAGTGTCTTTGCAGGCCTGATCTGGCTGAAGTAGGACTTCTGCTCTGGGTGTGCTACATTGCCCTAGAGCTGAAAGGCACAACGTGCAGGCTTCTTTCCAAAGGGCGAGTTGGGCCACACAGCATCTTGCTTCCAGCTCTTTGGGAAGCTAAGAAACAACTCGCTCTGCACAGTGCTCTTACAGCCTACCCGGAACATCTCTTCCAAAGGCCTGTGAAACGCAGTTTCCTTGCAGGCCTGATCTGGCTGAAGTAGGACGTCTGCTCTGGTTTGCTATTTTGCCCTAGAGCTGAAAGGCACAACGTGCAGGCTTCTTTCCAAAGGGCGAGTTGGGCCACATAGCATCTTGCTTCCAGCTCTTTGGGAAGCTAAGAAACAACTCGCTCTGCACAGTGCTCTTACAGCCTACCGGGAACATCTCTTCCAAAGGCTTGTGAAACGCAGTTTCTTTGCAGGCCTGATCTGGCTGAAGTAGGACTTTTGCTCTGGGTGTGATACTTTGCCGTACAGCTGAAAGGCACAGCGTGCAGGCTTCTTTCCAAAGGGCGAGTTGGGCCCCACAGCATCTTGCTTCCAGCTCTTTGGGAAGCTAAGAAACAACTCGCTCTGCACAGTGCTCTTACAGCCTACCGGGAACATCTCTTCCAAAGGCCTGTGAAACGCAGTGTCTTTGCAGGCCTGATCTGGCTGAAGTAGGACTTCTGCTCTGGGTGTGCTACATTGCCCTAGAGCTGAAAGGCACAACGTGCAGGCTTCTTTCCAAAGGGCGAGTTGGGCCACACAGCATCTTGCCTCCAGCTCTTTGGGAAGCTAAGAAACAACTCGCTCTGCACAGTGCTCTTACAGCCTACCCGGAACATCTCTTCCAAAGGCCTGTGAAACGCAGTTTCTTTGCAGGCCTGATCTGGCTGAAGTAGGACGTCTGCTCTGGTTTGCTATTTTGCCCTAGAGCTGAAAGGCACAACGTGCAGGCTTCTTTCCAAAGGGCGAGTTGGGCCCCACAGCATCTTGCTTCCAGATCTTTGGGAAGCTAAGAAACAACTCGCTCTGCACAGTGCTCTTACAGCCTACCGGGAACATCTCTTCGAAAGGCCTGTGAAACGCAGTTTCTTTGCAGGCCTGATCTGGCTGAAGTAGGACTTCTGCTCTGGTTGGCTATTTTGCCCTAGAGCTGAAAGGCACAACGTGCAGGCTTCTTTCCAAAGGGCGAGTTGGGCCCCACAGCATCTTGCTTCCAGCTCTTTGGGAAGCTAAGAAACAACTCTCTCTGCACAGTGCTCTTACAGCCTACCGGGAACATCTCTTCGAAAGGCCTGTGAAACGCAGTTTCTTTGCAGGCCTGATCTGGCTGAAGTAGGACTTCTGCTCTGGGTGTGCTACTTTGCCCTAGAGCTGAAAGGCACAACGTGCAGGCTTCTTTCCAAAGGGCGAGTTGGGCCCCACAGCATCTTGCTTCCAGCTCTTTGGGAAGCTAAGAAACAACTCGCTCTGCACAGTGCTCTTACAGCCTACCGGGAACATCTCTTCCAAAGGCCTGTGAAACGCAGTTTCTTTGCAGGCCTGATCTGGCTGAAGTAGGACTTTTGCTCTTGGTGTGATACTTTGCCGTACAGCTGAAAGGCACAACGTGCAGGCTTCTTTCCAAAGGGCGAGTTGGGCCCCACAGCATCTTGCTTCCAGCTCTTTGGGAAGCTAAGAAACAACTCGCTCTGCACAGTGCTCTTACAGCCTACCGGGAACATCTCTTCCAAAGGCCTGTGAAACGCAGTTTCTTTGCAGGCCTGATCTGGCTGATGTAGGACTTCTGCTCTGGGTGTGCTACATTGCCCTAGAGCTGAAAGGCATAACGTGCAGGCTTCTTTCCAAAGGGCGAGTTGGGCCCCACAGCATCTTGCTTCCAGTTCTTTGGGAAGCGAAGAAACAACTTGCTCTGCACAGTGCTCTTACAGCCTACCCGGAACATCTCTTCCACAGGCCTGTGAAACGCAGTTTCTTTGCAGGCCTGATCTGGCTGAAGTAGGACGTCTGCTCTGGTTTGCTATTTTGCCCTAGAGCTGAAAGGCACAACGTGCAGGCTTCTTTCCAAAGGGCGAGTTGGGCCCCACAGCATCTTCCTTCCAGCTCTTTGGGAAGTTAAGAAACAACTCGCTCTGCTCAGTGCTCTTACAGCCTAGTGGGAACATCTCTTACAAAGGCATGTGTAACGCAGTGTCTTTGCAGGCCTGATCTGGCTGAAGTAGGACTTCTGCTCTGGGTGTGCTACTTTGCCCTAGAGCTGAAAGGCACAACGTGCAGGCTTCTTTCCAAAGGGCGAGTTGGGCCCCACAGCATCTTGCTTCCAGCTCTTTGCAAACCTAAGAAACAACTCGCTCTGCACAGTGCTCTTACAGCCTACCGGGAACATCTCTTCCAAAGGCCTGTGAAACGCAGTTTCTTTGCAGGCCTGATCTGGCTGAAGTAGGACTTCTGCTCTGGATGTGCTACATTGCCCTAGAGCTGAAAGGCACAACGTGCAGGCTGCTTTCCAAAGGGCGAGTTTGCCCCACAGCATCTTGCTTCCAGCTCGTTGGGAATCTAAGAAACAGCTCTCTCTGCCCAGTGCTCTTACAGCCTACCCGGAACATCTCTTCCAAAGGCCTGTGAAACGCAGTGTCTTTGCAGGCCTGATCTGGCTGAAGTAGGACTTCTGCTCTGGGTGTGCTACATTGCCCTAGAGCTGAAAGGCACAACGTGCAGGCTTCTTTCCAAAGGGCGAGTTGGGCCCCACAGCATCTTGCTTCCAGCTCTTTGGGAAGCTAAGAAACAACTCGCTCTGCACAGTGCTCTTACAGCCTACCGGGAACATCTCTTCCAAAGGCCTGTGAAACGCAGTTTCTTTGCAGGCCTGATCTGGCTGAAGTAGGACTTCTGCTCTGGGTGTGCTACTTTGCCCTAAAGCTGAAAGGCACAACGTGCAGGCTTCTTTCCAAAGGGCGAGTTGGCCCCCACAGCATCTTGCTTTCAGCTCTTTGCGAACCTAAGAAACAACTCGCTCTGCACAGTGCTCTTACAGCCTACCAGGAACATCTCTTCCAAAGGACCGTGAAACGCAGTTTCTTTGAAGGCCTGATCTGGCTGAAGTAGGACTTCTGCTCTGGGTGTGCTACTTTGCCCTAGAGCTGAAAGGCGCAACGTGCAGACTTCTTTCCAAAGGGCGAGTTGGGCCCCACAGCATCTTGCTTAGAGCTCTTGGCGAACCTAAGAAACAACTCGCTCTGCACAGTGCTCTTACAGCCTACCGGGAACATCTCTTCCAAAGGACCGTGAAACGCTGTTTCTTTGCAGGCCTGATCTGGCTGAAGTAGGACTTCTGCTCTGGGTGTGCTACTTTGCCCTAGAGCTGAAAGGCGCAACGTGCAGACTTCTTTCCAAAGGGCGAGTTGGGCCCCACAGCATCTTGCTTCCAGCTCTTTGGGAAGCTAAGAAACATCTCGCTCTGCTCAGTGCTCTTACAGCCTACCGGGAACATCTCTTCCAAAGGCCTGTGAAACGCAGTTTCTTTGCAGGCCTGATCTGGCTGAAGTAGGACTTCTGCTCCGGGTGTGCTACATTGCCCTAGAGCTGAAAGGCACAACATGCAGGCTTCTTTCCAAAGGGCGAGTTGGGCCCCACAGCATCTTGCTTCCAGCTCTTTGGGAAGCTAAGAAACAACTGCTCTGCACAGTGCTCTTACAGCCTACCGGGAATATCTCTTACAAAGGCCTGTGAAACGCAGTTTCTTTGCAGGCCTGATCTGGCTGAAGTAGGACTTCTGCTCTGGGTGTGCTACTTTGCCCTAGAGCTGAAAGGCACAACGTGCAGTCTTCTTTCCAAAGGGCGAGTTGGGCCCCACAGCATCTTGCTTCCAGCTCTTTGCGAACCTAAGAAACAACTCGCTCTGCACAGTGCTCTTACAGCCTACCGGGAACATCTCTTCCAAAGGCCCGTGAAACGCTGTTTCTTTGCAGGCCTGATCTGGCTGTAGTAGGACTTCTGCTCTGGGTGTGCTACTTTGCCCTAGAGCTGAAAGGCACAACGTGCAGGCTTCTTTCCAAAGGGCGAGTTGGGCCCCACAGCATCTTGCTTCCAGCTCTTTGGGAAGCTAAGAAACAACTCGCTCTGCGCAGTGCTCTTACAGCCTACCGGGAACATCTCTTCCAAAGGCCTGTGAAACGCAGTTTCTTTGCAGGCCTGATCTGGCTGACGTAGGACTTCTGTTCTGGGTGTGCTACATTGCTCTAGAGCTGAAAGGCACAACGTGCAGGCTTCTTTCCAAAGGGCGAGTTGGGCCCCACAGCATCTTGCTTCCAGCTCTTTGGGAAGCTAAGAAACAACTCGCTCTGCACAGTGCTCTTACAGCCTACCGGGAACATCTCTTCCAAAGGCCTGTGAAACGCAGTTTCTTTGCAGGCCTGATCTGGCTGAAGTAGGACTTCTGCCCTGGGTGTGATACTTTGCCGTACAGCTGAAAGGCACAACGTGCAGGCTTCTTTCCAAAGGGCGAGTTGGGCCCCACAGCATCTTGCTTCCAGCTCTTTGGGAAGCTAAGAAACAGCTCGCTCTGCACAGTGCTCTTACAGCCTACCGGGAACATCTCTTCCAAAGGCCTGTGAAACGCAGTGTGTTTGCAGGCATGATCTGGCTGAAGTAGGACTTCTGCTCTGGGTGTGCTACATTGCCCTAGAGCTGAAAGGCACAACGTGCAGGCTTCTTTCCAAAGGGCGAGTTGGGCCCCACAGCATCTTGCTTCCAGCTCTTTGGGAATCTAAGAAACAACTCGATCAGCACAGTGCTCTTACAGCCTACAGGGAACATCTCTTCCAAAGGCCTGTGAAACGCAGTTTCTTTGCAGGCCTGATCTGGCTGAAGTAGCACTTCTGCTCTGGGTGTGCTATATTGCCCTCGAGCTGCAAGGCACAAAGTGCTGTCTTCTTTCCAAAGGGCGATTTGGGCCCCAAGGCATCTTGCTTCCAGCTCTTTGGAAAGCTAAGAAACAACTCGCTCTGAAAAGTGCTTTTACAGCATACCGGGAACATCTCTTACAAAGGCCTGTGAAACGCAGTTTCGTTGCAGGCCTGATCTGGCTGAAGTAGAACTTCTGCTCCGGGTGTGCTACATTGTCCTAGAGCTGAAAGGCACAACGTGCAGGCCTGATCTGGCTGAAGTAGAACTTCTGCTCTGGGTGTGCTACTATGCCCTAGAGATGAAAGGCACAACGTGCAGGCTTCTTTCCAAAGGGTGAGTGGGGCCCCACAGCATCTTGCTTCCAGCTCTTTGCGAACCTAAGAAACAACTCGCTCTGCACAGTGCTCTTACAGCCTACCGGGAACATCTCTTCCAAAGGCCCGTGAAACGCTGTTTCTTTGCAGGCCTGATCTGGCTGAAGTAGGACTTCTGCTCTGGGTGTGCTACATTGCCCTAGAGCTGAAAGGCACAACGTGCAGACTTCTTTCCAAAGGGCGAGTTGGGCCCCACAGCATCTTGCTTCCAGCTCTTTGGGAAGCTAAGAAACAGCTCGCTCTGCCCAGTGCTCTTACAGCCTACCGGGAACATCTCTTCCAAAGGCCTGTGAAACGCAGTTTCTTTGCAGGCCTGATCTGGCTGAAGTAGGACTTCTGCTCTGGGTGTGCTACTTTGCCCTAGAGCTGAAAGGCACAACGTGCAGTCCTGATCTGGTTGAAGTAGAACTTCTGCTCTGGGTGTGCTACATTGCCCTAGAGCTGAAAGGCACAACGTGCAGGAATCTTTCCAAAGGGCGAGTTGGGCCCAAGAGCATCTTGCTTCCACCTCTTTGGGAAGCTAAGAAACAAGTCGCTCTGCACAGTGCTCTTACAGCCTACCGGGAACATCTCTTACAAAGGCCTGTGAAACGCAGTTTCTTTGAAGGCCTGATCTGGCTGAATACAACTTCTGCACTGGGTGTGCTACATTGCCCTAGAGCTGAAAGGCACAACGTGCAGGCTGCTTTCAATAGGGCGAGTTTGCCCCACAGCATCTTGCTTCCAGCTCGTTGGGAAGCTAAGAAACAGCTCTCTCTGCCCAGTGCTCTTACAGCCTACCCGGAACATCTCTATAAAGGCCTGTGAAACGCAGTGTCTTTGCAGGCCTGATCTGGCTGAAGTAGGACTTCTGCTCTGGGTGTGCTACATTGCCCTAGAGCTGAAAGGCACAACGTGCAGGCTTCTTTACAAAGGGCGAGTTGGCCCCCACAGCATCTTGCTTCCAGCTCTTTGGGAAGCTAAGAAACAACTCGCTCTGCACAGTGCTCTTACAGCCTACACGGAACATCTCTTCCAAAGGCCTGTGAAACGCAGTTTCTTTGCAGGCCTGATCTGGCTGAAGTAGGACGTCTGCTCTGGTTTGCTATTTTGCCCTAGAGCTGAAAGGCACAACGTGCAGGCTTCTTTCCAAAGGGCGAGTTGGGCCCCACCGCATCTTGCTTTCAGCTCTTTGGGAGGCTAAGAAACAACTCGCTCTGCACAGTGCTCTTACAGCGTACCGGGAACATCTCTTCGAAAGGCCTGTGAAACGCAGTTTCTTTGCAGGCCTGATCTGGCTGAAGTAGGACTTCTGCTCTGGGTGTGCTACTTTGCCCTAGAGCTGAAATGCACAGTGTGCAGGCTTCTTTACAAAGGGCGAGTTGGTCCCCACAGCATCTTGCTTCCAGCTCTTTGGGAAGCTAAGAAACAACTCGCTCTGCACAGTGCTCTTACAGCCTACCGGGAACATCTCTTCCAAAGGCCTGTGAAACGCAGTTTCTTTGCAGGCCTGATCTGGCTGAAGTAGGACTTTTGCTCTGGGTGTGATACTTTGCCGTACAGCTGAAAGGCACAGCGTGCAGGCTTCTTTCCAAAGGGCGAGTTGGGCCCTACAGCATCTTGCTTCCAGCTCTTTGGGAAGCTAAGAAACAACTCGCTCTGCACAGTGCTCTTACAGCGTACCGGGAACATCTCTTCCAAAGGCCTGTGAAACGCAGTGTCTTTGCAGGCCTGATCTGGCTGAAGTAGGACTTCTGCTCTGGGTGTGCTACATTGCCCTAGAGCTGAAAGGCCCAACGTGCAGGCTTCTTTCCAAAGGGCGAGTTGGGCCCCACAGCATCTTGCTTCCAGCTCTTTGGGAAGCTAAGAAACAGCTCGCTCTGCACAGTGCTCTTACAGCCTACCGGGAACATCTCTTCCAAAGGCCTGTGAAACGCAGTGTGCTTGCAGGCATGATCTGGCTGAAGTAGGACTTCTGCTCTGGGTGTGCTACATTGCCCTAGAGCTGAAAGGCACAACGTGCAGGCTTCTTTCCAAAGGGCGAGTTGGGCCCCACAGCATCTTGCTTCCAGCTCTTTGGGAAGCTAAGAAACAACTCGATCAGCACAGTGCTCTTAGAGCCTACCGGGAACATCTCTTCCAAAGGCCTGTGAAACGCAGTTTCTTTGCAGGCCTGATCTGGCTGAAGTAGGACTTCTGCTCTGGGTGTGCTACTTTGCCCTAGAGCTGAAAGGCACAACGTGCGGGCTTCTTTCCAAAGGGCAAGTTGGGCCCCACAGCATCTTCCTTCCAGCTCTTTGGGAAGCTAAGAAACAACTCGCTCTGCACAGTGCTCTTACAGCCTACCGGGAACATCTCTTCCAAAGGCCCTTGAAACGCAGTGTCTTTGCAGGCCTGATCTGGCTGAAGTAGGACTTCTGCTCTGGGTGTGCTACATTGCCCTAGAGCTGAAAGGCACAAGGTGCAGGCTTCTTTCAAAAGGGCGATTTGGGCCCCACAGCATCTTGCTTCCAGCTCTTTGGGAAGCTAAGAAACAACTCGCTCTGCACAGTGCTCTTACAGCCTACCGGGAACATCTCTTCCAAAGGCCCGTGAAACGCTGTTTCTTTGCACGCCTGATCTGGCTGAAGTAGGACTTCTGCTCTGGGTGTGCTACTTTGCCCTAGAGCTGAAAGGCACAACGCGCAGACTTCTTTCCAAAGGGCGAGTTGGGCCGCACAGCATCTTGCTTCCAGCTCTTTGGGAAGCTAAGAAACAACTCGCTCTGCCCAGTGCACTTACAGCCTACCGGGAACATCTCTTCGAAAGGCCTGTGAAACGCAGTTTCTTTGCAGGCCTGATCTGGCTGAAGTAGGACTTCTGCTCTGGGTGTGCTACATTGCCCTAGAGCTGAAAGGCACAACGTGCAGGCTTCTTTCCAAAGGGCGAGTTGGGCCCCACAGCATCTTGCTTCGAGCTCTTTGGGAAGCGAAGAAACAACTCGCTCTGCACAGTGCTCTTACAGCCTACCGGGAACATCTCTTCCAAAGGCCTGTGAAACGCAGTGTCTTTGCAGGCCTGATCTGGCTGAAATAGGACTTCTGCTCTGGGTGTGCTACATTGCCCTAGAGCTGAAAGGGACAACGTGCAGGCTTATTTCCAAAGGGCGAGTTTGCCCCACAGCATCTTGCTTCCAGCTCGCTGGGAAGCTAAGAATCAGCTCTCTCTGCCCAGTGCTCTTACAGCCTACCCGGAACATCTCTTCCAAAGGCCTGTGAAACGCAGTGTCTTTGCAGGCCTGATCTGGCTGAAGTAGGACTTCTGCTCTGAGTGTGCTACTTTGCCCTAGAGCTGAAAGGCCCAACGTGCAGGCTTCTTTCCAAAGGGCGAGTTGGGCCCCACAGCATCTTGCTTCCAGCTCTTTGGGAAGCTAAGAAACAACTCGCTCTGCACAGTGCTCTTACAGTCTACCGGGAACATCTCTTCCACAGGCCTGTGAAACGCAGTGTGTTTGCAGGCCTGATCTGGCTGAAGTAGAACTTCTGCACTGGGTGTGCTACATTGCCCTAGAGCTGAAAGGCACAACGTGCAGGCTTCTTTCCAAAGGTCGAGTTGGGCCCCACAGCATCTTGCTTCCAGCTCTTTGGGAAGCTAAGAAACAACTCGCTCTGCACAGTGCTCTTACAGCCTACCGGGAACATCTCTTCCAAAGGCCTGTGAAACGCAGTGTCTTTGCAGGCCTGATCTGGCTGAAGTAGGACTTCTGCTCTGAGTGTGCTACGTTGCCCTAGAGCTGAAAGGCACAACGTGCAGGCTTCTTTCCAAAGGGTGAGTTGGGACCCACAGCATCATGCTTCCAGCTCTTTGCAAACCTAAGAAACAACTCGCTCTGCACAGTGCTCTTACCGCCTACCGGGAACATCTCTTCCAAAGGCCTGTGAAACGCTGTTTCTTTGCAGGCCTGATCTGGCTGAAGTAGGACTTTTGCTCTTGGTGTGATACTTTGCCGTACAGCTGAAAGGCACAACGTGCAGGCTTCTTTCCAAAGGGCGAGTTGGGCCCCACAGCATCTTGCTTCCAGCTCTTTGGGAAGCTAAGAAACAATCGCTCTGCACAGTGCTCTTACTGCCTACCCGGAATATCTCTTCCAAAGGCCTGTGAAACGCAGTTTCTTTGCACGCCTGATCTGGCTGAAGTAGGACTTCTGCTCTGGGTGTGCTACATTGCCCTAGAGCTGAAAGTCACAACGTACAGGCTTCTTTCCAAAGGGCGAGTTGGGCCCCACAGCATCTTGCTTCCAGCTCTTTGGGAAGCTAAGAAAAAACTCGCTCTGCACAGTGCCCTTACAGCCTACCAGGAACATCTCTTCCAAAGGCCTGTGAATCGCAGTGTCTTTGCAGGCCTGATCTGGCTGAAGTAGGACTTCTGCTCTGAGTGTGCTACTTTGCCCTAGAGCTGAAAGGCACAACGTGCAGGCTTCTTTCCAAAGGGCGAGTTGGGCCCCACAGCATCTTGCTTCCAGCTCTTTGCGGACCTAAGAAACAACTCGCTCTGCACAGTGCTCTTACAGCCTACCGGGAACATCTCTTCCAAAGGCCTGTGAAACGCAGTTTCTTAGCAGGCCTGATCTGGCTGAAGTAGGACTTCTGCTCTGGGTGTGCTACTTTGCCCTAGAGCTGAAAGGCACAACGTGCAGGCCTGATCTGGCTGAAGTAGAACTTCTGCTCTGGGTGTGCTACATTGCCCTAGAGCTGAAACCACAACGTGCAGGAATCTTTCCAAAGGGCGAGTTGGGCCCAAAAGCATCTTGCTTCCAGCTCTTTGGGAAGCTAAGAAACAAGTCGCTCTGCACAGTGCTCTTACAGCCTACCGAGAACATCTCTTACAAAGGCCTGTGAAACGCAGTTTCTTTGAAGGCCTGATCTGGCTGAATACAACTTCTGCACTGGGTGTGCTACATTGCCCTAGAGCTGAAAGGCACAACGTGCAGGCTGCTTTCAATAGGGCGAGTTTGCCCCACAGCATCTTGCTTCCAGCTCGTTGGGAAGCTAAGACACAGCTCTCTCTGCCCAGTGCTCTTACAGCCTACCCGGAACATCTCTATAAAGGCCTGTGAAACGCAGTGTCTTTGCAGGCCTGATCTGGCTGAAGTAGGACTTCTGCTCTGGGTGTGCTACATTGCC
Organism: Equus przewalskii; assembly: GCF_037783145.1. NCBI lineage: Eukaryota > Metazoa > Chordata > Mammalia > Perissodactyla > Equidae > Equus > Equus przewalskii. The sequence goes on along the minus strand of NW_027228657.1, from coordinate 196,438 downwards.
CTAGAGCTGAAAGGCACAACGTGCAGGCTTCTTTCCAAAGGGCGAGTTGGGCCCCACAGCATCTTGCTTCCAGCTCTTTGGGAAGCTAAGACACAACTCGCTCTGCACAGTGCTCTTACAGCCTACACGGAACATCTCTTCCAAAGGCCTGTGAAACGCAGTTTCTTTGCAGGCCTGATCTGGCTGAAGTAGGACGTCTGCTCTGGTTTGCTATTTTGCCCTAGAGCTGAAAGGCACAACGTGCAGGCTTCTTTCCAAAGGGCGAGTTGGGCCCCACCGCATCTTGCTTCCAGATCTTTGGGAAGCTAAGAAACAACTCGCTCTGCACAGTGCTCTTACAGCGTACCGGGAACATCTCTTCGAAAGGCCTGTGAAACGCAGTTTCTTTGCAGACCTGATCTGGCTGAAGTAGGACTTCTGCTCTGGGTGTGCTACTTTGCCCTAGAGCTGAAATGCACAGTGTGCAGGCTTCTTTCCAAAGGGCGAGTTGGTCCCCACAGCATCTTGCTTCCAGCTCTTTGGGAAGCTAAGAAACAACTCGCTCTGCACAGTGCTCTTACAGCCTACCGGGAACATCTCTTCCAAAGGCCTGTGAAACGCAGTTTCTTTGCAGGCCTGATCTGGCTGAAGTAGGACTTTTGCTCTGGGTGTGATACTTTGCCGTACAGCTGAAAGGCACAGCGTGCAGGCTTCTTTCCAAAGGGCGAGTTGGGCCCCACAGCATCTTGCTTCCAGCTCTTTGGGAAGCTAAGAAACAACTAGCTCTGCACAGTTCTCTTACAGCGTACCGGGAACATCTCTTCCAAAGGCCTGTGAAACGCAGTGTCTTTGCAGGCCTGATCTGGCTGAAGTAGGACTTCTGCTCTGGGTGTGCTACATTGCCCTAGAGCTGAAAGGCCCAACGTGCAGGCTTCTTTCCAAAGGGCGAGTTGGGCCCCACAGCATCTTGCTTCCAGCTCTTTGGGAAGCTAAGAAACAGCTCGCTCTGCACAGTGCTCTTACAGCCTACCGGGAACATCTCTTCCAAAGGCCTGTGAAACGCAGTTTCTTTGCAGGCCTGATCTGGCTGAAGTAGGACTTCTGCTCCGGGTGTGCTACTTTGCCCTAGAGCTGAAAGGCACAACGTGCAGGCTTCTTTCCAAAGGGCAAGTTGGGCCCCACAGCATCTTCCTTCCAGCTCTTTGGGAAGCTAAGAAACAACTCGCTCTGCTCAGTGCTCTTACAGCCTAGTGGGAACATCTCTTCCAAAGGAATGTGTAACGCAGTTTCTTTGCAGGCCTGATCTGGCTGATGTAGGACTTCTGCTCTGGGTGTGCTACTTTGCCATAGAGCTGAAAGGCACAACGTGCAGGCTTCTTTCCAAAGGGCGAGTTGGGCCCCACAGCATCTTGCTTCCAGCTGTTTGGGAAGCTAAGAAACAACTCGCTCTGCACAGTGCTCTTACAGCCTAACGGGAACATCTCTTCGAAAGGCCTGTGAAACGCAGTTTCTTTGCAGGCCTGATCTGGCTGAAGTAGGACTTCTGCTCTGGGTGTGCTACTTTGCCCTCGAGCTGAAAGGCACAACGTGCAGGCTTCTTTCCAAAGGCCGAGTTGGGCCCCTCAGCATCTTGCTTCCAGCTCTTTGGGAAGCTAAGAAACAACTCGCTCTGCACAGTGCTCTTACAGCCTACCGGGAATATCTCTTCCAAAGTCCTGTGAAACACAGTTTCTTTGCAGGCCTGATCTGGCTGAAGTAGGACTTCTGCTATGGGTGTGCTACATTGCCCTACAGCTGAAAGTCACAACGTGCAGGCTTCTTTCCAAAGGGCGAGTTGGGCCCCACAGCATCTTCCTTCCAGCTCTTTGGGAAGCTAAGAAACAACTCGCTCTGCACAGTGCTCTTACAGCCTACCAGGAACATCTCTTCCAAAGGCCTGTGAAACGCAGTTTCTTTGCAGGCCTGATCTGGCTGAAGTAGGACTTCTGCTCTTTGTGTGCTACATTGACCTAGAGCTGAAAGGCACAACGTGCAGGCTTCTTTCCAAAGGGCGAGTTGGGCCCGACAGCATGTTGCTTCCAGCTCTTTGGGAAGCTAAGCAACAACTCGCTCTGCTCAGTGCTCTTACAGCCTACCGGGAACATCTCTTCCAAAGGCCTGTGAAACGCAGTTTCTTTGCAGGCCAGATCTGGCTGAAGTAGGACTTCTGCTCTGGGTGTGCTACATTGCCCTAGCGCTGAAAGGCACAACGTGCAGGCTTCTATCCAAAGGGCGAGTTGGGCCCCACAGCATCTTGCTTCCAGCTCTTTGGGAAGCGAAGAAACAACTCGCTCTGCACAGTGCTCTTACAGCCTACCGGGTACATCTCTTCCAAAGGCCTGTGAAACACAGTGTCTTTGCAGGCCTGATCTGGCTGAAGTAGGACTTCTGCTCTGGTTGTGCTACATTGCCCTATAGGTGAAAGGCACAACGTGCAGGCTTCTTTCCAAAGGGTGAGTGGGGCCCCACAGCATCTTGCTTCCAGCTCTTTGGGAAGCTAAGAAACAACTCGCTCTGCACAGTGCTCTTACAGCCTACCCGGAACATCTCTTCCAAAGGCCTGGAAACGCAGTTTCTTTGCAGGCCTGATCTGGCTGAAGCAGGACTTCTGCTCTGGTTTGCTATTTTGCCCTAGAGCTGAAAGGCACAACGTGCAGGCTTCTTTCCAAAGGGCGAGTTGGGCCCCACCGCATCTTGCTTCCAGATATTTGGGAAGCTAAGAAACAACTCGCTCTGCACAGTGCTCTTACAGCGTACCGGGAACATCTCTTCGAAAGGCCTGTGAAACGCAGTTTCTTTGCAGGCCTGATATGGCTGAAGTAGCACTTCTGCTCTGGGTGTGCTATATTGCCCTCGAGCTGCAAGGCACAAAGTGCTGTCTTCTTTCCAAAGGGCGATTTGGGCCCCAAGGCATCTTGCTTCCAGCTCTTTGGAAAGCTAAGAAACAACTCGCTCTGAAAAGTGCTTTTACAGCATACCGGGAACATCTCTTACAAAGGCCTGTGAAACGCAGTTTCTTTGCAGGCCTGATCTGGCTGAAGTGGGACTTCTGCTCTGGGTGTGCTACATTGCCCTAGAGCTGAAAGGCACAACGTGCAGGCATCTTTCCAAAGGCGAGTTGGGCCCCACAGCATCTTGCTTCCAGCTCTTTGGGAAGCTAAGAAACAACTCGCTCTGCACAGTGCTCTTACTGCCTACCCGGAATATCTCTTCCAAAGGCCTGTGAAACGCAGTTTCTTTGCACGCCTGATCTGGCTGAAGTAGGACTTCTGCTCTGGGTGTGCTACTTTGCCCTAGAGCTGAAAGTCACAACGTACAGGCTTCTTTCCAAAGGGCGAGTTGGGCCCCACAGCATCTTGCTTCCAGCTCTTTGGGAAGCTAAGAAACAACTCGCTCTGCACAGTGCCCTTACAGCCTACCAGGAACATCTCTTCCAAAGGCCTGTGAATCGCAGTGTCTTTGCAGGCCTGATCTGGCTGAAGTAGGACTTCTGCTCTGAGTGTGCTACTTTGCCCTAGAGCTGAAAGGCACAACGTGCAGGCTTCTTTCCAAAGGGCGAGTTGGGCCCCACAGCATCTTGCTTCCAGCTCTTTGCGGACCTAAGAAACAACTCGCTCTGCACAGTGCTCTTACAGCCTACCGGGAACATCTCTTCCAAAGGCCTGTGAAACGCAGTTTCTTAGCAGGCCTGATCTGGCTGAAGTAGGACTTCTGCTCTGGCTGTGCTACTTTGCCCTAGAGCTGAAAGGCACAACGTGCAGGCCTGATCTGGCTGAAGTAGAACTTCTGCTCTGGGTGTGCTACATTGCCCTAGAGCTGAAACCACAACGTGCAGGAATCTTTCCAAAGGGCGAGTTGGGCCCAAAAGCATCTTGCTTCCAGCTCTTTGGGAAGCTAAGAAACAAGTCGCTCTGCACAGTGCTCTTACAGCCTACCGGGAACACCTCTTACAAAGGCCTGTGAAACGCAGTTTCTTTGAAGGCCTGATCTGGCTGAATACAACTTCTGCACTGGGTGTGCTACATTGCCCTAGAGCTGAAATGCACAGTGTGCAGGCTTCTTTCCAAAGGGCGAGTTTGCCCCACAGCATCTTGCTTCCAGCTCTTTGGGAAGCTAAGAAACAACTCGCTCTGCACAGTGCTCTTACAGCCTACCGGGAACATCTCTTCCAAAGGCCTGTGAAACGCAGTGTCTTTGCAGGCCTGATCTGGCTGAAGTAGGACTTCTGCTCTGGGTGTGCTACATTGCCCTAGTGCTGAAAGGCCCAACGTGCAGGCTTCTTTCCAAAGGGCGAGTTGGGCCCCACAGCATCTTGCTTCCAGCTCTTTAGGAAGCTAAGAAACAGCTCGCTCTGCACAGTGCTCTTACAGCCTACTGGGAACATCTCTTCCAAAGGCCTGTGAAATGCCCTGTGTTTGCAGGCATGATCTGGCTGAAGTAGGACTTCTGCTCTGGGTGTGCTACATTGCCCTAGAGCTGAAAGGCACAACGTGCAGGCTTCTTTCCAAAGGGCAAGTTGGGCCCCACAGCATCTTCCTTCCAGCTCTTTGGGAAGCTAAGAAACAACTCGCTCTGCTCAGTGCTCTTACAGCCTAGTGGGAACATCTCTTCCAAAGGAATGTGTAACGCAGTTTCTTTGCAGGCCTGATCTGGCTGATGTAGGACTTCTGCTCTGGGTGTGCTACTTTGCCCTAGAGCTGAAAGGCACAACGTGCAGGCTTCTTTCCAAAGGGCGAGTTGGGCCCCACAGCATCTTGCTTCCAGCTGTTTGGGAAGCTAAGAAACAACTCGCTCTGCACAGTGCTCTTACAGCCTAACGGGAACATCTCTTCGAAAGGCCTGTGAAACGCAGTTTCTTTGCAGGCCTGATCTGGCTGAAGTAGGACTTCTGCTCTGGGTGTGCTACTTTGCCCTAGAGCTGAAAGGCACAACGTGCAGGCTTCTTTCCAAAGGCCGAGTTGGGCCCCACAGCATCTTGCTTCCAGCTCTTTGGGAAGCTAAGAAACAACTCGCTCTGCACAGTGCTCTTACAGCCTATCGGGAATATCTCTTCCAAAGGCCTGTGAAACGCAGTTTCTTTGCAGGCCTGATCTGGCTGAAGTAGGACTTCTGCTCTGGGTGTGCTACATTGCCCTACAGCTGAAAGTCACAACGTACAGGCTTCTTTCCAAAGGGCGAGTTGGGCCCCACAGCATCTTGCTTCCAGCTCTTTGGGAAGCTAAGAAACAACTCGCTCTGCACAGTGCTCTTACAGCCTACCAGGAACATCTCTTCCAAAGGCCTGTGAAACGCAGTTTCTTTGCAGGCCTGATCTGGCTGAAGTAGGACTTCTGCTCTTTGTGTGCTACATTGACCTAGAGCTGAAAGGAACAACGTGCAGGCTTCTTTCCAAAGGGCGAGTTGGGCCCGACAGCATCTTGCTTCCAGCTCTTTGGGAAGCTAAGAAACAACTCGCTCTGCTCAGTGCTCTTACAGCCTACCGGGAACATCTCTTCCAAAGGCCTGTGAAACGCAGTTTCTTTGCAGGCCAGATCTGGCTGAAGTAGGACTTCTGCTCTGGGTGTGCTACATTGCCCTAGCGCTGAAAGGCCCAACGTGCAGGCTTCTATCCAAAGGGCGAGTTGGGCCCCACAGCATCTTGCTTCCAGCTCTTTGGGAAGCTAAGAAACAACTCGCTCTGCACAGTGCTCTTACAGCCTACCGGGTGCATCTCTTCCAAAGGCCTGTGAAACACAGTGTCTTTGCAGGCCTGATCTGGCTGAAGTAGGACTTCTGCTCTGGTTGTGCTACATTGCCCTATAGGTGAAAGGCACAACGTGCAGGCTTCTTTCCAAAGGGTGAGTGGGGCCCCACAGCATCTTGCTTCCAGCTCTTTTGGAAGCTAAGAAACAACTCGCTCTGCACAGTGCTCTTACAGCCTACCCGGAACATCTCTTCCAAAGGCCTGGAAACGCAGTTTCTTTGCAGGCCTGATCTGGCTGAAGTAGGACTTCTGCTCTGGGTGTGCTACTTTGCCCTAGAGCTGAAAGGCCCAACGTGCATGCCTCTTTCCAAAGGGCGAGTTGGTCCCCACAGCATCTTGCTTCCAGCTCTTTGGGAAGCTAAGAAACAACTCGCTCTGCACAGTGCTCTTACAGCTTACCGGGAACATCTCTTCGAAAGGCCTGTGAAACGCAGTTTCTTTGCAGGTCTGATCTGGCTGAAGTTGGACTTTTGCTCTGGGTGTGATACTTTGCCATACAGCTGAAAGGCACAGCGTGCAGGCTTCTTTCCAAAGGGCGAGTTGGGCCCCACAGCATCTTGCTTCCAGCTCTTTGGGAAGCTAAGAAACAACTCGCTCTGCTCAGTGCTCTTACAGCCTAGTGGGAACATCTCTTCCAAAGGAATGTGTAACGCAGTTTCTTTGCAGGCCTGATCTGGCTGATGTAGGACTTCTGCTCTGGGTGTGCTACTTTGCCCTAGAGCTGAAAGGCACAACGTGCAGGCTTCTTTCCAAAGGGCGAGTTGGGCCCCACAGCATCTTGCTTCCAGCTGTTTGGGAAGCTAAGAAACAACTCGCTCTGCACAGTGCTCTTACAGCCTAACGGGAACATCTCTTCGAAAGGCCTGTGAAACGCAGTTTCTTTGCAGGCCTGATCTGGCTGAAGTAGGACTTCTGCTCTGGGTGTGCTACTTTGCCCTAGAGCTGAAAGGCACAACGTGCAGGCTTCTTTCCAAAGGCCGAGTTGGGCCCCACAGCATCTTGCTTCCAGCTCTTTGGGAAGCTAAGAAACAACTCGCTCTGCACAGTGCTCTTACAGCCTATCGGGAATATCTCTTCCAAAGGCCTGTGAAACGCAGTTTCTTTGCAGGCCTGATCTGGCTGAAGTAGGACTTCTGCTCTGGGTGTGCTACATTGCCCTACAGCTGAAAGTCACAACGTACAGGCTTCTTTCCAAAGGGCGAGTTGGGCCCCACAGCATCTTGCTTCCAGCTCTTTGGGAAGCTAAGAAACAACTCGCTCTGCACAGTGCTCTTACAGCCTACCAGGAACATCTCTTCCAAAGGCCTGTGAAACGCAGTTTCTTTGCAGGCCTGATCTGGCTGAAGTAGGACTTCTGCTCTTTGTGTGCTACATTGACCTAGAGCTGAAAGGAACAACGTGCAGGCTTCTTTCCAAAGGGCGAGTTGGGCCCGACAGCATCTTGCTTCCAGCTCTTTGGGAAGCTAAGAAACAACTCGCTCTGCTCAGTGCTCTTACAGCCTACCGGGAACATCTCTTCCAAAGGCCTGTGAAACGCAGTTTCTTTGCAGGCCAGATCTGGCTGAAGTAGGACTTCTGCTCTGGGTGTGCTACATTGCCCTAGCGCTGAAAGGCCCAACGTGCAGGCTTCTATCCAAAGGGCGAGTTGGGCCCCACAGCATCTTGCTTCCAGCTCTTTGGGAAGCTAAGAAACAACTCGCTCTGCACAGTGCTCTTACAGCCTACCGGGTGCATCTCTTCCAAAGGCCTGTGAAACACAGTGTCTTTGCAGGCCTGATCTGGCTGAAGTAGGACTTCTGCTCTGGTTGTGCTACATTGCCCTATAGGTGAAAGGCACAACGTGCAGGCTTCTTTCCAAAGGGTGAGTGGGGCCCCACAGCATCTTGCTTCCAGCTCTTTTGGAAGCTAAGAAACAACTCGCTCTGCACAGTGCTCTTACAGCCTACCCGGAACATCTCTTCCAAAGGCCTGGAAACGCAGTTTCTTTGCAGGCCTGATCTGGCTGAAGTAGGACTTCTGCTCTGGGTGTGCTACTTTGCCCTAGAGCTGAAAGGCCCAACGTGCATGCCTCTTTCCAAAGGGCGAGTTGGTCCCCACAGCATCTTGCTTCCAGCTCTTTGGGAAGCTAAGAAACAACTCGCTCTGCACAGTGCTCTTACAGCTTACCGGGAACATCTCTTCGAAAGGCCTGTGAAACGCAGTTTCTTTGCAGGTCTGATCTGGCTGAAGTTGGACTTTTGCTCTGGGTGTGATACTTTGCCATACAGCTGAAAGGCACAGCGTGCAGGCTTCTTTCCAAAGGGCGAGTTGGGCCCCACAGCATCTTGCTTCCAGCTCTTTGGGAAGCTAAGAAACAACTCGCTCTGCACAGTGCTCTTACAGCCTACCGGGAACATCTCTTCCAAAGGCCTGTGAAACGCAGTGTCTTTGCAGGCCTGATATGGCTGAAGTAGGACTTCTGCTCTGGGTGTGCTACTTTGCCCTAGAGCTGAAAGGCACAACGTGCAGGCTTTTTTCCAAAGGGCAAGTTGGGCCCCACAGCATCTTCCTTCCAGCTCTTTGGGAAGCTAAGAAACAACTCGCTCTGCTCAGTGCTCTTACAGCCTACCCGGAACATCTCTTCCAAAGGCCTGGAAACGCAGTTTCTTTGCAGGCCTGATCTGGCTGAAGCAGGACTTCTGCTCTGGTTTGCTATTTTGCCCTAGAGCTGAAAGGCACAACGTGCAGGCTTCTTTCCAAAGGGCGAGTTGGGCCCCACCGCATCTTGCTTCCAGCTCTTTGCGAACCTAAGAAACAACTCGCTGTGCACAGTGCTCTTACAGCCTACCGGGAACATCTCTTCGAAAGGCCTGTGAAACGCAGTTTCTTTGCAGGTCTGATCTGGCTGAAGTTGGACTTTTGCTCTGGGTGTGATACTTTGCCATACAGCTGAAAGGCACAGCGTGCAGGCTTCTTTCCAAAGGGCGAGTTGGGCCCCACAGCATCTTGCTTCCAGCTCTTTGGGAAGCTAAGAAACAACTCGCTCTGCACAGTGCTCTTACAGCCTACCGGGAACATCTCTTCCAAAGGCCTGTGAAACGCAGTGTCTTTGCAGGCCTGATCTGGCTGAAGTAGGACTTCTGCTCTGGGTGTGCTACTTTGCCCTAGAGCTGAAAGGCACAACGTGCAGGCTTCTTTCCAATGGGCAAGTTCGGCCCCACAGCATCTTCCTTCCAGCTCTTTGGGAAGCTAAGAAACAACTCGCTCTGCTCAGTGCTCTTACAGCCTACCCGGAACATCTCTTCCAAAGGCCTGGAAACGCAGTTTCTTTGCAGGCCTGATCTGGCTGAAGCAGGACTTCTGCTCTGGTTTGCTATTTTGCCCTAGAGCTGAAAGGCACAACGTGCAGGCTTCTTTCCAAAGGGCGAGTTGGGCCCCACCGCATCTTGCTTCCAGCTCTTTGCGAACCTAAGAAACAACTCGCTCTGCACAGTGCTCTTACAGCCTACCGGGAACATCTCTTCGAAAGGCCTGTGAAACGCAGTTTCTTTGCAGGCCTGATCTGGCTGAAGTAGGACTTCTGCTCTGGGTGTGCTACTTTGCCCTAGAGCTGAAAGGCCCAACGTGCAGGCTTCTTTCCAAAGGGCGAGTTGGTCCCCACAGCATCTTGCTTCCAGCTCTTTGGGAAGCTAAGAAACAACTCGCTCTGCACAGTGCTCTTACAGCCTACCGGGAACATCTCTTCCAAAGGCCTGTGAAACGCAGTTTCTTTGCAGGCCTGATCTGGCTGAAGTAGGACTTTTGCTCTGGGTGTGATACTTTGCCGTACAGCTGAAAGGCACAGCGTGCAGGCTTCTTTCCAAATGGCGAGTTGGGCCCCACAGCATCTTGCTTCCAGCTCTTTGGGAAGCTAAGAAACAGCTCGCTCTGCACAGTGCTCTTACAGCTTACCGGGAACATCTCTTCCAAAGGCCTGTGAAACGCAGTGTGTTTGCAGGCATGATCTGGCTGAAGTAGGACTTCTGCTCTGGGTGTGCTACATTGCCCTAGAGCTGAAAGGCACAACGTGCAGGCTTCTTTCCAAAGGGCGAGTTGGGCCCCACAGCATCTTGCTTCCAGCTCTTTGGGAAGCTAAGAAACAACTCGATCAGCACAGTGCTCTTACAGCCTACCGGGAACATCTCTTCCAAAGGCCTGTGAAACGCAGTTTCTTTGCAGGCCTGATCTGGCTGAAGTAGGACTTCTGCTCTGGGTGTGCTACTTTGCCATAGAGCTGAAAGGCACAACGTGCAGGCTTCTTTCCAAAGGGCAAGTTGGGCCCCACAGCATCTTCCTTCCAGCTCTTTGGGAAGCTAAGAAACAACTCGCTCTGCTCAGTGCTCTTACAGCCTAGTGGGAACATCTCTTCTAAAGGAATGTGTAACGCAGTTTCTTTGCAGGCCCGATCTGGCTGATGTAGGACTTCTGCTCTGGGTGTGCTACTTTGCCCTAGAGCTGAAAGGCACAACGTGGAGGCTTCTTTCCAAAGGGCGAGTTGGGCCCGACAGCATCTTGCTTCCAGCTCTTTGGGAAGCTAAGAAACAACTCGCTCTGCTCAGTGCTCTTACAGCCTACCGGGAACATCTCTTCCAAAGGCCTGTGAAACGCAGTTTCTTTGCAGGCCAGATCTGGCTGAAGTAGGACTTCTGCTCTGGGTGTGCTACATTGCCCTAGCGCTGAAAGGCACAACGTGTAGGCTTCTTTCCAAAGGGCGAGTTGGGCCCCACAGCATCTTGCTTCCAGCTCTTTGGGAAGCGAAGAAACAACTCGCTCTGCACAGTGCTCTTACAGCCTACCGGGTACATCTCTTCCAAAGGCCTGTGAAACACAGTGTCTTTGCAGGCCTGATCTGGCTGAAGTAGGACTTCTGCTCTGGTTGTGCTACATTGCCCTACAGGTGAAAGGCACAACGTGCAGGCTTCTTTCCAAAGGGGGAGTGGGGCCCCACAGCATCTTGCTTCCAGCTCTTTGGGAAGCTAAGAAACAACTCGCTCTGCACAGTGCTCTTACAGCCTACCCGGAACATCTCTTCCAAAGGCCTGGAAACGCAGTTTCTTTGCAGGCCTGATCTGGCTGAAGCAGGACTTCTGCTCTGGTTTGCTATTTTGCCCTAGAGCTGAAAGGCACAACGTGCAGGCTTCTTTCCAAAGGGCGAGTTGGGCCCCACTGCATCTTGCTTCCAGCTCTTTGCGAACCTAAGAAACAACTCGCTCTGCACAGTGCTCTTACAGCCTACCGGGAACATCTCTTCCAAAGGCCTGTTAAACGCAGTGTCTTTGCAGGCCTGATCTGGCTGAAGTAGGACTTCTGCTCTGGGTGTGCTACATTGCCCTAGAGCTGAAAGGCACAACGTGCAGGCTGCTTTCCAAAGGGCGAGTTGGGTCCCACAGCATCTTGCTTCCAGCTCTTTGGGAAGCTAAGAATCAGCTCTCTCTGCCCAGTGCTCTTACAGCCTACCCGGAACATCTCTTCCAAAGGCCTGTGAAACGCAGTTTCTTTGCAGGCCTGATCTGGCTGAAGTAGGACTTCTGCTCTGGGTGTGCTACTTTGCCCTAGAGCTGAAAGGCACAACGCGCAGGCTTCTTTCCAAAGGGCGAGTTGGGCCCCACAGCATCTTGCTTCCAGCTCTTTGGGAAGCTAAGAAACAACTCGCTCTGCACAGTGCTCTTACAGCCTACCGGGAACATCTCTTCCACAGGCCTGTGAAACGCAGTGTGTTTGCAAGCCTGATCTGGCTGAAGTAGGACTTCTGCTCTGGGTGTGTGACATTGCCCTAGAGATGAAAAGCTCAACGTGCAGGCTTCGTTCCAAAGAGCGAGTTGGTCCCCACAGCATCTTGCTTCCAGCTCTTTGGGAAGCTAAGAAACAACTCGCTCTGCACAGTGCTCTTACACCCCACCGGGAACATCTCTTCCAAGGGCCTGTGAAACGCAGTGTGTTTGCAGGCCTGATCTGGCTGAAGTAGGACTTCTGCTCTGGGTGTGCTACATTGCCCTAGAGCTGAAAGGCCCAACGTGCAGGCTTCTTTCCAAAGGGCGAGTTGGGCCCCACAGCATCTTGCTTCCAGCTCTTTGGGAAGCTAAGAAACAACTCGCTCTGCACAGTGCTCTTACAGCCTACCGGGAACAACTCTTCCAAAGGCCCTTGAAACGCAGTGTCTTTGCAGGCCTGATCTGGCTGAAGTAGGACTTCTGCTCTGGGTGTGCTACTTTGCCCTAGAGCTGAAAGGCACAAGGTGCAGGCTTCTTTCAAAAGGGCGATTTGGGCCCCAAGGCATCTTGCTTCCAGCTCTTTGGGAAGCTAAGAAACAACTCGCTCTGCACAGTGTTCTTACAGCCTACCGGGAACATCTCTTCGAAAGGCCTGTGAAACGCAGTTTCTTTGCAGGTCTGATCTGGCTGAAGTTGGACTTTTGCTCTGGGTGTGATACTTTGCCATACAGCTGAAAGGCACAGCGTGCAGGCTTCTTTCCAAAGGGCGAGTTGGGCCCCACAGCATCTTGCTTCCAGCTCTTTGGGAAGCTAAGAAACAACTCGCTCTGCACAGTGCTCTTACAGCCTACCGGGAACATCTCTTCCAAAGGCCTGTGAAACGCAGTGTCTTTGCAGGCCTGATATGGCTGAAGTAGGACTTCTGCTCTGGGTGTGCTACATTGCCCTAGAGCTGAAAGGCACAACGTGCAGGCTTCTTTCCAAAGGGCGAGTTGGGCCCCACAGCATCTTGCTTCCAGCTCTTTGGGAAGCTAAGAAACAACTCGCTCTGCACAGTGCTCTTACAGCCTACCGGGAACATCTCTTCTAAAGGCCTGTGAAACGCAGTTTCTTTGCAGGCCAGATCTGGCTGAAGTAGGACTTCTGCTCTGGGTGTGCTACATTGCCCTAGAGCTGAAAGGCACAACGTGCAGCCTTCTTTCCAAAGGGCGAGTTGGGCCCCACAGCATCTTGCTTCCAGCTCTTTGGGAATCTAAGAAACAACTCGCTGTGCACAGTGCTCTTACAGCCTACCGGGTACATCTCTTCCAAAGGCCTGTGAAACGCAGTGTCTTTGCAGGCCTGATCTGGCTGAAGTAGGACTTCTGCTCTGTTTGTGCTACGTTGCCCTAGAGCTGAAAGGCACAACGTGCAGGCTTCTGTCCAAAGGGTGAGTGGGGCCCCACAGCATCTTGCTTCCAGCTCTTTGGGAAGCTAAGAAACAACTCGCTCTGCACAGTGCTCTTACAGCCTACCGGGAACATCTCTTCCACAGGCCTGTGAAACGCAGTGTGTTTGCAAGCCTGATCTGGCTGAAGTAGAACTTCTGCACTGCGTGTGCTACATTGCCCTAGAGCTGAAAGGCACAACGTGCAGGCTTCTTTCCAAAGGGCGAGTTGGGCCCCACAGCATCTTGCTTCCAGCTCTTTGGGAAGCTAAGAAACAACTCGCTCTGCACAGTGCTCTTACAACCCCACCGGGAACATCTCTTCCAAGGGCCTGTGAAACGCAGTGTGTTTGCAGGCCTGATCTGGCTGAAGTAGGACTTCTGCTCTGGGTGTGCTACATTGCCCTAGAGCTGAAAGGCACAACGTGCAGGCTTCTTTCAAAAGGGCGACTTGGGTCCCACAGCATCTTGCTTCCAGCTCTTTGGGAAGCTAAGAAACAACTCGCTCTGCACAGTGCTCTTACAGCCTACCGGGAACATCTCTTCCAAAGGCCCTTGAAACGCAGTGTCTTTGCAGGCCTGATCTGGCTGAAGTAGGACTTCTGCTCTGGGTGTGCTACATTGCCCTAGAGCTGAAAGGCACAAGGTGCAGGCTTCTTTCAAAAGGGCGATTTGGGCCCCACAGCATCTTGCTTCCAGCTCTTTGGGAAGCTAAGAAACAACTCGCTCTGCACAGTGCTCTTACAGCCTACCGGGAACATCTCTTCCAAAGGCCTGTGAAACGCTGTTTCTTTGCACGCCTGATCTGGCTGAAGTAGGACTTCTGCTCTGGGTGTGCTACTTTGCCCTAGAGCTGAAAGGCACAACGCGCAGACTTCTTTCCAAAGGGCGAGTTGGGCCCCACAGCATCTTGCTTCCAGCTCTTTGGGAAGCTAAGAAACAACTCGCTCTGCCCAGTGCTCTTACAGCCTACCGGGAACATCTCTTCCAAAGGCCTGTGAAACGCAGTTTCTTTGCAGGCCTGATCTGGCTGAAGTTGGACTTCTGCTCTGGGTGTGCTACATTGCCCTAGAGCTGAAAGGCACAACGTGCAGGCTTCTTTCCAAAGGGCGAGTTGGGCCCCACAGCATCTTGCTTCGAGCTCTTTGGGAAGCGAAGAAACAACTCGCTCTGCACAGTGCTCTTACAGCCTACCGGGAACATCTCTTCCAAATGCCTGTGAAACGCAGTGTCTTTGCAGGCCTGTACTGGCTGAAATAGGACTTCTGCTCTGGGTGTGCTACATTGCCCTAGAGCTGAAAGGGACAACGTGCAGGCTTATTTCCAAAGGGCGAGTTTGCCCCACAGCATCTTGCTTCCAGCTCGCTGGGAAGCTAAGAATCAGCTCTCTCTGCCCAGTGCTCTTAAAGCCTACCCGGAACATCTCTTCCAAAGGCCTGTGAAATGCAGTTTCTTTGCAGGCCTGATCTGGCTGAAGTAGGACTTCTGCTCTGAGTGTGCTACTTTGCCCTAGAGCTGAAAGGCACAACGTGCAGGCTTCTTTCCAAAGGGCGAGTTGGGCCCCACAGCATCTTGCTTCCAGCTCTTTGGGAAGCTAAGAAACAACTCGCTCTGCACAGTGCTCTTACAGCCTACCGGGAACATCTCTTCCACAGGCCTGTGAAACGCAGTGTGTTTGCAGGCCTGATCTGGCTGAAGTAGAACTTCTGCACTGGGTGTGCTACATTGCCCTAGAGCTGAAAGGCACAACGTGCAGGCTTCTTTCCAAAGGGCGAGTTGGGCCCCACAGCATCTTGCTTCCAGCTCTTTGGGAAGCTAAGAAACAACTCGCTCTGCACAGTGCTCTTACAGCCTACCGGGAACATCTCTTCCAAAGGCCTGTGAAACGCAGTGTCTTTGCAGGCCTGATCTGGCTGAAGTAGGACTTCTGCTCTGAGTGTGCTACGTTGCCCTAGAGCTGAAAGGCACAACGTGCAGGCTTCTTTCCAAAGGGCGAGTTGGGACCCACAGCATCATGCTTCCAGCTCTTTGCAAACCTACGAAACAACTCGCTCTGCACAGTGCTCTTACAGCCTACCGGGAACATCTCTTCCAAAGGCCTGTGAAACGCAGTTTCTTTGCAGGCCTGATCTGGCTGATGTAGGACTTCTGCTCTGGGTGTGCTACATTGCCCTAGAGCTGAAAGGCATAACTTGCAGGCTTCTTTCCAAAGGGCGAGTTGGGCCCCACAGCATCTTGCTTCCAGTTCTTTGGGAAGCGAAGAAACAATTCGCTCTGCACAGTGCTCTTACAGCCTACCCGGAATATCTCTTCCACAGGCCTGTGAAACGCAGTTTCTTTGCAGGCCAGATCTGGCTGAAGTAGGACGTCTGCTCTGGTTTGCTATTTTGCCCTAGAGCTGAAAGGGACAACGTGCAGGCTTCTTTCCAAAGGGCGAGTTTGCCCCACAGCATCTTGCTTCCAGCTCTTTGGGAAGCTAAGAAACAACTCGCTCTGCACAGTGCTCTTAAAGCCTACCCGGAACATCTCTTCCAAAGGCCTGTGAAACGCAGTGTCTTTGCAGGCCTGATCTGGCTGAAGTAGGACTTCTGCTCTGGGTGTGCTACATTGCCCTAGAGCTGAAAGGCACAACGTGCAGGCTTCTTTCCAAAGGGCGAGTTGGGCCCCACAGCATCTTGCTTCCAGCTCTTTGGGAAGCTAAGAAACAACTCGTTCTGCACAGTGCTCTTACAGCCTACCCGGAACATCTCTTCCAAAGGCCTGTGAAACGCAGTTTCTTTGCAGGCCTGATGTGGCTGAAGTAGGACTTCTGCTCTGGTTGGCTATATTGCCCCAGAGCTGAAAGGCACAACGTGCAGGCTTCTTTCCAAAGGGCGAGTTGGGCCCCACAGCATCTTGCTTCCAGCTCTTTGGGAAGCTAAGAAACAACTCTCTCTGCACAGTGCTCTTACAGCCTACCGGGAACATCTCTTCGAAAGGCCTGTGAAACGCAGTTTCTTTGCAGGCCTGATCTGGCTGAAGTAGGACTTCTGCTCTGGGTGTGCTACTTTGCCCTAGAGCTGAAAGGCACAACGTGCAGGCTTCTTTCCAAAGGGCGAGTTGGGCCCCACAGCATCTTGCTTCCAGCTCTTTGGGAAGCTAAGAAACAACTCGCTCTGCACAGTGCTCTTACAGCCTACCGGGAACATCTCTTCCAAAGGCCTGTGAAACGCAGTTTCTTTGCAGGCCTGATCTGGCTGAAGTAGGACTTCTGCTCTTGGTGTGATACTTTGCCGTACAGCTGAAAGGCACAACGTCCAGGCTTCTTTCCAAAGGGCGAGTTGGGCCCCACAGCATCTTGCTTCCAGCTCTTTGGGAAGCTAAGAAACAACTCGCTCTGCTCAGTGCTCTTACAGCCTACCGGGAACATCTCTTCCAAAGGCCTGTGAGACGCAGTTTCTTTGCAGGCCTGATCTGGCTGAAGTAGGACTTCTGCTCTGGGTGTGCTACATTGCCCTAGAGCTGAAAGGCACAACGTGCAGGCTTCTTTCCAAAGGGCGAGTTGGGCCCCACAGCATCTTCCTTCCAGCTCTTTGGGAAGTTAAGAAACAACTCGCTCTGCTCAGTGCTCTTACAGCCTAGTGGGAACATCTCTTCCAAAGGCATGTGTAATGCAGTGTCTTTGCAGGCCTGATCTGGCTGAAGTAGGACTTCTGCTCTGGGTGTGCTACTTTGCCCTAGAGCTGAAAGGCACAACGTGCAGGCTTCTTTCCAAAGGGCGAGTTGGGCCCCACAGCATCTTTCTTCCAGCTCTTTGCAAACCTAAGAAACAACTCGCTCTGCACAGTGCTCTTACAGCCTACCGGGAACATCTCTTCCAAAGGCCTGTGAAACGCTGTTTCTTTGCAGGCCTGATCTGGCTGAAGTAGGACTTCTGCTCTGGGTGTGCTACATTGCCCTAGAGCTGAAAGGCACAACGTGCAGGCTTCTTTCCAAAGGGCGAGTTGGGCCCCACAGCATCTTGCTTCCAGCTCTTTGGGAAGCTAAGAAACAACTCGCTCTGCTCAGTGCTCTTACAGCCTACCGGGAACATCTCTTCCAAAGGCCTGTGAAACGCAGTTTCTTTGCAGGCCTGATCTGGCTGAAGTAGGACTTCTGCTCTGGGTGTGCTACATTGCCCTAGAGCTGAAAGGCATAACGTGCAGGCTTCTTTCCAAAGGGCGAGTTGGGCCCCACAGCATCTTGCTTCCAGTTCTTTGGGAAGCTAAGAAACAACTCGCTCTGCACAGTGCTCTTACAGCCTACCGGGTACATCTCTTCCAAAGGCCTGTGAAATGCAGTGTCTTTGCAGGCCTGATCTGGCTGAAGTAGGACTTCTGCTCTGGTTGTGCTACATTGCCCTACAGCTGAAAGGCACAACGTGCAGGCTTCTTTCCAAAGGGGGTGTGGGGCCCCACAGCATCTTGCTTCCAGCTCTTTGGGAAGCTAAGAAACAACTCGCTCTGCACAGTGCTCTTACAGCCTACCCGGAATATCTCTTCCAAAGGCCTGGAAACGCAGTTTCTTTGCAGGTCTGATCTGGCTGAAGTTGGACTTTTGCTCTGGGTGTGATACTTTGCCATACAGCTGAAAGGCACAGCGTGCAGGCTTCTTTCCAAAGGGCGAGTTGGGCCCCACAGCATCTTGCTTCCAGCTCTTTGGGAAGCTAAGAAACAACTCGCTCTGCACAGTGCTCTTACAGCCTACCGGGAACATCTCTTCCAAAGGCCTGTGAAACGCAGTGTCTTTGCAGGCCTGATATGGCTGAAGTAGGACTTCTGCTCTGGGTGTGCTACATTGCCCTAGAGCTGAAAGGCACAACGTGCAGGCTTCTTTCCAAAGGGCGAGTTGGGCCCCACAGCATCTTGCTTCCAGCTCTTTGGGAAGCTAAGAAACAACTCGCTCTGCACAGTGCTCTTACAGCCTACCGGGAACATCTCTTCTAAAGGCCTGTGAAACGCAGTTTCTTTGCAGGCCAGATCTGGCTGAAGTAGGACTTCTGCTCTGGGTGTGCTACATTGCCCTAGAGCTGAAAGGCACAACGTGCAGCCTTCTTTCCAAAGGGCGAGTTGGGCCCCACAGCATCTTGCTTCCAGCTCTTTGGGAATCGAAGAAACAACTCGCTGTGCACAGTGCTCTTACAGCCTACCGGGTACATCTCTTCCAAAGGCCTGTGAAACGCAGTGTCTTTGCAGGCCTGATCTGGCTGAAGTAGGACTTCTGCTCTGTTTGTGCTACATTGCCCTAGAGCTGAAAGGCACAACGTGCAGGCTTCTGTCCATAGGGTGAGTGGGGCCCCACAGCATCTTGCTTCCAGCTCTTTGGGAAGCTAAGAAACAACTCGCTCTGCACAGTGCTCTTACAGCCTACCGGGAACATCTCTTCCACAGGCCAGTGAAACGCAGTGTGTTTGCAAGCCTGATCTGGCTGAAGTAGAACTTCTGCACTGCGTGTGCTACATTGCCCTAGAGCTGAAAGGCACAACGTGCAGGCTTCTTTCCAAAGGGCGAGTTGGGCCCCACAGCATCTTGCTTCCAGCTCTTTGGGAAGCTAAGAAACAACTCGCTCTGCACAGTGCTCTTACAGCCTACCCGGAACATCTCTTCCAAAGGCCTGTGAAACGCAGTTTCTTTGCAGGCCTGATGTGGCTGAAGTAGGACTTCTGCTCTGGTTGGCTATTTTGCCCCAGAGCTGAAAGGCACAACGTGCAGGCTTCTTTCCAAAGGGCGAGTTGGGCCCCACAGCATCTTGCTTCCAGCTCTTTGGGAAGCTAAGAAACAACTCTCTCTGCACAGTGCTCTTACAGCCTACCGGGAACATCTCTTCGAAAGGCCTGTGAAACGCAGTTTCTTTGCAGGCCTGATCTGGCTGAAGTAGGACTTCTGCTCTGGGTGTGCTACTTTGCCCTAGAGCTGAAAGGCACAACGTGCAGGCTTCTTTCCAAAGGGCGAGTTGGGCCCCACAGCATCTTGCTTCCAGCTCTTTGGGAAGCTAAGAAAGAACTCGCTCTGCACAGTGCTCTTACAGCCTACCGGGAACACTTCTTCCAAAGGCCTGTGAAACGCAGTTTCTTTGCAGGCCTGATCTGGCTGAAGTAGGACTTCTGCTCTTGGTGTGATACTTTGCCGTACAGCTGAAAGGCACAACGTCCAGGCTTCTTTCCAAAGGGCGAGTTGGGCCCCACAGCATCTTGCTTCTAGCTCTTTGGGAAGCTAAGAAACAACTCGCTCTGCTCAGTGCTCTTACAGCCTACCGGGAACATCTCTTCCAAAGGCCTGTGAGACGCAGTTGCTTTGCAGGCCTGATCTGGCTGAAGTAGGACTTCTGCTCTGGGTGTGCTACATTGCCCTAGAGCTGAAAGGCACAACGTGCAGGCTTCTTTCCAAAGGGCGAGTTGGGCCCCACAGCATCTTCCTTCCAGCTCTTTGGGAAGTTAAGAAACAACTCGCTCTGCTCAGTGCTCTTCCAACCAAGTGAGAACATCTCTTCCAAAGGCATGTGTAATGCAGTGTCTTTGCAGGCCTGATCTGGCTGAAGTAGGACTTCTGCTCTGGGTGTGCTACTTTGCCCTAGAGCTGAAAGGCAAAACGTGCAGGCTTCTTTCCAAAGGGCGAGTTGGGCCCCACAGCATCTTTCTTCCAGCTCTTTGCAAACCTAAGAAACAACTCGCTCTGCACAGTGCTCTTACAGCCTACCGGGAACATCTCTTCCAAAGGCCTGTGAAACGCTGTTTCTTTGCAGGCCTGATCTGGCTGAAGTAGGACTTCTGCTCTGGGTGTGCTACATTGCCCTAGAGCTGAAAGGCACAACGTGCAGGCTTCTTTCCAAAGGGCGAGTTGGGCCCCACAGCATCTTGCTTCCAGCTCTTTGGGAAGCTAAGAAACAACTCGCTCTGCTCAGTGCTCTTACAGCCTACCGGGAACATCTCTTCCAAAGGCCTGTGAAACGCAGTTTCTTTGCAGGCCTGATCTGGCTGATGTAGGACTTCTGCTCTGGGTGTGCTACATTGCCCTAGAGCTGAAAGGCATAACGTGCAGGCTTCTTTCCAAAGGGCGAGTTGGGCCCCACAGCATCTTGCTTCCAGTTCTTTGGGAAGCTAAGAAACAACTCGCTCTGCACAGTGCTCTTACAGCCTACCGGGTACATCTCTTCCAAAGGCCTTTGAAATGCAGTGTCTTTGCAGGCCTGATCTGGCTGAAGTAGGACTTCTGCTCTGGTTGTGCTACATTGCCCTACAGCTGAAAGGCACAACGTGCAGGCTTCTTTCCAAAGGGGGTGTGGGGCCCCACAGCATCTTGCTTCCAGCTCTTTGGGAAGCTAAGAAACAACTCGCTCTGCACAGTGCTCTTACAGCCTACCCGGAATATCTCTTCCAAAGGCCTGGAAACGCAGTTTCTTTGCAGGCCTGATCTGGCTGAAGTAGGACTTCTGCTCTGGTTTGCTATTTTGCCCTAGAGCTGAAAGGCACAACGTGCAGGCTTCTTTCCAAAGGGCGAGTTGGGCCCCACAGCATCTTGCTTCCAGCTCTTTGGGAAGCTAAGAAACAACTCGCTCAGCACAGTGCTCTTACAGCCTACCGGGAACATCTCTTCCAAAGGCCTGTGAAACGCAGTTTCTTTGCAGGCCTGATATAGCTGAAGTAGGATTTCTGCTCTGGGTGAGCTACATTGCCCTAGAGCTGAAAGGCACAACGTGCAGGCTTCTTTCCAAAGGGCGAGTTGGGCCCCACAGCATCTTGCTTCCAGCTCTTTGGGAAGCTAAGAAACAACTCGCTCTGCACAGTGCTCTTAAATCCTACCGGGAACATCTCTTCCAAAGGCCTGTGAAACGCAGTTTCTTTGCAGGCCTGATCTGGCTGAAGTAGGACTTCTGCTCTGGATGTGCTACATTGCCCTAGAGCTGAAAGGCACAACGTGCAGGCTGCTTTCCAAAGGGCGAGTTTGCCCCACATCATCTTGCTTCCAGCTCGTTGGGAATCTAAGAAACAGCTCTCTCTGCACAGTGCTCTTACAGCCTACCCGGAACATCTCTTCCAAAGGCCTGTGAAACGCAGTGTCTTTGCAGGCCTGATCTGGCTGAAGTAGGACTTCTGCTCTGGGTGTGCTACATTGCCCTAGAGCTGAAAGGCACAACGTGCAGGCTTCTTTCCAAAGGGCGAGTTGGGCCACACAGCATCTTGCTTCCAGCTCTTTGGGAAGCTAAGAAACAACTCGCTCTGCACAGTGCTCTTACAGCCTACCCGGAACATCTCTTCCAAAGGCCTGTGAAACGCAGTTTCCTTGCAGGCCTGATCTGGCTGAAGTAGCACGTCTGCTCTGGTTTGCTATTTTGCCCTAGAGCTGAAAGGCACAACGTGCAGGCTTCTTTCCAAAGGGCGAGTTGGGCCACACAGCATCTTGCTTCCAGCTCTTTGGGAAGCTAAGAAACAACTCGCTCTGCACAGTGCTCTTACAGCCTACCGGGAACATCTCTTCCAAAGGCTTGTGAAACGCAGTTTCTTTGCAGGCCTGATCTGGCTGAAGTAGGACTTTTGCTCTGGGTGTGATACTTTGCCGTACAGCTGAAAGGCACAGCGTGCAGGCTTCTTTCCAAAGGGCGAGTTGGGCCCCACAGCATCTTGCTTCCAGCTCTTTAGGAAGCTAAGAAACAACTCGCTCTGCACAGTGCTCTTACAGCCTACCGGGAACATCTCTTCCAAAGGCCTGTGAAACGCAGTGTCTTTGCAGGCCTGATCTGGCTGAAGTAGGACGTCTGCTCTGGGTGTGCTACATTGCCCTAGAGGTGAAAGGCACAACGTGCAGTCTTCTTTCCAAAGGGCGAGTTGGGCCACACAGCATCTTGCTTCCAGCTCTTTGGGAAGCTAAGAAACAACTCGCTCTGCACAGTGCTCTTACAGCCTACCCGGAACATCTCTTCCAAAGGCCTGTGAAACGCAGTTTCTTTGCAGGCCTGATCTGGCTGAAGTAGGACGTCTGCTCTGGTTTGCTATTTTGCCCTAGAGCTGAAAGGCACAACGTGCAGGCTTCTTTCCAAAGGGCGAGTTGGGCCCCACAGCATCTTGCTTCCAGCTCTTTGGGAAGCTACGAAACAACTCGCTCTGCACAGTGCTCTTACAGCCTACCGGGAACATCTCTTCCAAAGGCCTGTGAAACGCTGTTTCTTTGCAGGCCTGATCTGGCGGAAGTAGGACTTTTGCTCTTGGTGTGATACTTTGCCGTACAGCTGAAAGGCACAACGTGCAGGCTTCTTTCCAAAGGGCGAGTTGGGCCCCACAGCATCTTTCTTCCAGCTCTTTGGGAAGCTAAGAAACAACTCGCTCTGCTCAGTGCTCTTACACCCCCCCGGGAACATCTCTTCCAAAGGCCTGTGAAACGCAGTTTCTTATCAGGCCTGATATGGCTGAAGTAGGATTTCTGCTCTGGGTGTGCTACATTGCCCTAGAGCTGAAAGGCACAACGTGCAGGCTTCTTTCCAAGGGGCGAGTTGGGCCCCACAGCATCTTGCTTCCAGCTCTTTGGGAAGCTAAGAAACAACTCGCTCTGCACAGTGCTCTTAAAGCCTACCGGGAACATCTCTTCCAAAGGCCTGTGAAACGCAGTTTCCTTGCAGGCCTGATCTGGCTGAAGTAGGACTTCTGCTCTGGGTGTGCTACATTGCCCTAGAGCTGAAAGGCACAACGTGCAGGCTGCTTTCCAAAGGGCGAGTTTGCCCCACAGCATCATGCTTCCAGCTCGTTGGGAAGCTAAGAAACAGCTCTGTCTGCCCAGTGCTCTTACAGCCTACCCGGAACATCTCTTCCAAAGGCCTGTGAAATGCAGTGTCTTTGCAGGCCTGATCTGGCTGAAGTAGGACTTCTGCTCTACGTGTGCTACATTGCCCTAGAGCTGAAAGGCACAACGTGCAGGCTTCTTTCCAAAGGGCGAGTTGGGCCACACAGCATCTTGCTTCCAGCTCTTTGAGAAGCTAAGAAACAACTCGCTCAGCACAGTGCTCTTACAGCCTACCCGGAACATCTCTTCCAAAGGCCTGTGAAACGCAGTTTCCTTGCAGGCCTGATCTGGCTGAAGCAGGACGTCTGCTCTGGTTTGCTATTTTGCCCTAGAGCTGAAAGGCACAACGTGCAGGCTTCTTTCCAATGGGCGAGTTGGGCCACACAGCATCTTGCTTCCAGCTCTTTGGGAAGCTAAGAAAGAACTCGCTCTGCACAGTGCTCTTACAGCCTACCGGGAACATCTCTTCCAAAGGCTTGTGAAACGCAGTTTCTTTGCAGGCCTGATCTGGCTGAAGTAGGACTTTTGCTCTGGGTGTGATACTTTGCCGTACAGCTGAAAGGCACAGCGTGCAGGCTTCTTTCCAATGGGCGAGTTGGGCCCCACAGCATCTTGCTTCCAGCTCTTTAGGAAGCTAAGAAACAACTCGCTCTGCACAGTGCTCTTACAGCCTACCGGGAACATCTCTTCCAAAGGCCTGTGAAACGCAGTGTCTTTGCAGGCCTGATATGGCTGAAGTAGGACTTCAGCTCTGGGTGTGCTACATTGCCCTAGAGCTGAAAGGCACAACGTGCAGGCTTCTTTCCAAAGGGCGAGTTGGGCCACACAGCATCTTGCTTCCAGCTCTTTGGGAAGCTAAGAAACAACTCGCTCTGCACAGTGCTCTTACAGCCTACCGGGAACATCTCTGCCAAAGGCCTGTGAAACGCAGTTTCTTTGCAGGCCTGATCTGGCTGAAGTAGGACGTCTGCTCTGGTTTGCTATTTTGCCCTAGCGCTGAAAGGCACAACGTGCAGGCTTCTTTCCAAAGGGCGAGTTGGCCCCCACAGCATCTTGCTTTCAGCTCTTTGCGAACCTAAGAAACAACTCGCTCTGCACAGTGCTCTTACAGCCTACCGGGAACATCTCTTCCAAAGGCCTGTGAAACGCAGTTTCTTTGCAGGCCTGATCTGGCTGAAGTAGGACTTCTGCTCTGGGTGTGCTACATTGCCCTAGAGCTGAAAGACACAGTGTGCAGGCTTCTTTCCAAACGGCGAGTTGGTCCCCACAGCATCTTGCTTCCAGCTCTTTGGGAAGCTAAGAAACAACTCGCTCTGCACAGTGCTCTTACAGCCTACCGGGAACATCTCTTCCAAAGGCCTGTGAAACGCAGTGTCTTTGCAGGCCTGATCTGGCTGAAGTAGGACTTCTGCTCTGAGTGTGCTACGTTGCCCTAGAGCTGAAAGGCACAACGTGCAGGCTTCTTTCCAAAGGGCGAGTTGGGCCCCACAGCATCTTGCTTCCAGCTCGTTGGGAAGCTAAGAAACAGCTCTCTCTGCCCAGTGCTCTTACAGCCTACCCGGAACATCTCTATAAAGGCCTGTGAAACGCAGTGTCCTTGCAGGCCTGATCTGGCTGAAGAAGGACTTCTGCTCTGGGGGTGCTACATTGCCCTAGAGCTGAAAGGCACAACGTGCAGGCTTCTTTCCAAAGGGCGAGTTGGGCCCCACAGCATCTTGCTTCCAGCTCTTTGGGAAGCTAAGAAACAACTCGCTCTGCACAGTGCTCTTACAGCCTACCGGGAACATCTCTTCCAAAGGCCTGTGAAACGCAGTGTCTTTGCAGGCCTGATCTGGCTGAAGTAGGACTTCTGCTCTGAGTGTGCTACGTTGCCCTAGAGCTGAAAGGCACAACGTGCAGGCTTCTTTCCAAAGGGCGAGTTGGGACCCACAGCATCATGCTTCCAGCTCTTTGCAAACCTACGAAACAACTCGCTCTGCACAGTGCTCTTACAGCCTACCGGGAACATCTCTTCCAAAGGCCTGTGAAACGCAGTTTCTTTGCAGGCCTGATCTGGCTGATGTAGGACTTCTGCTCTGGGTGTGCTACATTGCCCTAGAGCTGAAAGGCATAACTTGCAGGCTTCTTTCCAAAGGGCGAGTTGGGCCCCACAGCATCTTGCTTCCAGTTCTTTGGGAAGCGAAGAAACAATTCGCTCTGCACAGTGCTCTTACAGCCTACCCGGAATATCTCTTCCACAGGCCTGTGAAACGCAGTTTCTTTGCAGGCCAGATCTGGCTGAAGTAGGACGTCTGCTCTGGTTTGCTATTTTGCCCTAGAGCTGAAAGGGACAACGTGCAGGCTTCTTTCCAAAGGGCGAGTTTGCCCCACAGCATCTTGCTTCCAGCTCTTTGGGAAGCTAAGAAACAACTCGCTCTGCACAGTGCTCTTAAAGCCTACCCGGAACATCTCTTCCAAAGGCCTGTGAAACGCAGTGTCTTTGCAGGCCTGATCTGGCTGAAGTAGGACTTCTGCTCTGGGTGTGCTACATTGCCCTAGAGCTGAAAGGCACAACGTGCAGGCTTCTTTCCAAAGGGCGAGTTGGGCCCCACAGCATCTTGCTTCCAGCTCTTTGGGAAGCTAAGAAACAACTCGTTCTGCACAGTGCTCTTACAGCCTACCCGGAACATCTCTTCCAAAGGCCTGTGAAACGCAGTTTCTTTGCAGGCCTGATGTGGCTGAAGTAGGACTTCTGCTCTGGTTGGCTATATTGCCCCAGAGCTGAAAGGCACAACGTGCAGGCTTCTTTCCAAAGGGCGAGTTGGGCCCCACAGCATCTTGCTTCCAGCTCTTTGGGAAGCTAAGAAACAACTCTCTCTGCACAGTGCTCTTACAGCCTACCGGGAACATCTCTTCGAAAGGCCTGTGAAACGCAGTTTCTTTGCAGGCCTGATCTGGCTGAAGTAGGACTTCTGCTCTGGGTGTGCTACTTTGCCCTAGAGCTGAAAGGCACAACGTGCAGGCTTCTTTCCAAAGGGCGAGTTGGGCCCCACAGCATCTTGCTTCCAGCTCTTTGGGAAGCTAAGAAACAACTCGCTCTGCACAGTGCTCTTACAGCCTACCGGGAACATCTCTTCCAAAGGCCTGTGAAACGCAGTTTCTTTGCAGGCCTGATCTGGCTGAAGTAGGACTTCTGCTCTTGGTGTGATACTTTGCCGTACAGCTGAAAGGCACAACGTCCAGGCTTCTTTCCAAAGGGCGAGTTGGGCCCCACAGCATCTTGCTTCCAGCTCTTTGGGAAGCTAAGAAACAACTCGCTCTGCTCAGTGCTCTTACAGCCTACCGGGAACATCTCTTCCAAAGGCCTGTGAGACGCAGTTTCTTTGCAGGCCTGATCTGGCTGAAGTAGGACTTCTGCTCTGGGTGTGCTACATTGCCCTAGAGCTGAAAGGCACAACGTGCAGGCTTCTTTCCAAAGGGCGAGTTGGGCCCCACAGCATCTTCCTTCCAGCTCTTTGGGAAGTTAAGAAACAACTCGCTCTGCTCAGTGCTCTTACAGCCTAGTGGGAACATCTCTTCCAAAGGCATGTGTAATGCAGTGTCTTTGCAGGCCTGATCTGGCTGAAGTAGGACTTCTGCTCTGGGTGTGCTACTTTGCCCTAGAGCTGAAAGGCACAACGTGCAGGCTTCTTTCCAAAGGGCGAGTTGGGCCCC
Source organism: Equus przewalskii (assembly GCF_037783145.1). Taxonomy (NCBI): domain Eukaryota; kingdom Metazoa; phylum Chordata; class Mammalia; order Perissodactyla; family Equidae; genus Equus; species Equus przewalskii. Next base: position 170,041 of record NW_027228657.1, on the reverse strand, counting down.
ACAGCATCTTTCTTCCAGCTCTTTGCAAACCTAAGAAACAACTCGCTCTGCACAGTGCTCTTACAGCCTACCGGGAACATCTCTTCCAAAGGCCTGTGAAACGCTGTTTCTTTGCAGGCCTGATCTGGCTGAAGTAGGACTTCTGCTCTGGGTGTGCTACATTGCCCTAGAGCTGAAAGGCACAACGTGCAGGCTTCTTTCCAAAGGGCGAGTTGGGCCCCACAGCATCTTGCTTCCAGCTCTTTGGGAAGCTAAGAAACAACTCGCTCTGCTCAGTGCTCTTACAGCCTACCGGGAACATCTCTTCCAAAGGCCTGTGAAACGCAGTTTCTTTGCAGGCCTGATCTGGCTGAAGTAGGACTTCTGCTCTGGGTGTGCTACATTGCCCTAGAGCTGAAAGGCATAACGTGCAGGCTTCTTTCCAAAGGGCGAGTTGGGCCCCACAGCATCTTGCTTCCAGTTCTTTGGGAAGCTAAGAAACAACTCGCTCTGCACAGTGCTCTTACAGCCTACCGGGTACATCTCTTCCAAAGGCCTGTGAAATGCAGTGTCTTTGCAGGCCTGATCTGGCTGAAGTAGGACTTCTGCTCTGGTTGTGCTACATTGCCCTACAGCTGAAAGGCACAACGTGCAGGCTTCTTTCCAAAGGGGGTGTGGGGCCCCACAGCATCTTGCTTCCAGCTCTTTGGGAAGCTAAGAAACAACTCGCTCTGCACAGTGCTCTTACAGCCTACCCGGAATATCTCTTCCAAAGGCCTGGAAACGCAGTTTCTTTGCAGGTCTGATCTGGCTGAAGTTGGACTTTTGCTCTGGGTGTGATACTTTGCCATACAGCTGAAAGGCACAGCGTGCAGGCTTCTTTCCAAAGGGCGAGTTGGGCCCCACAGCATCTTGCTTCCAGCTCTTTGGGAAGCTAAGAAACAACTCGCTCTGCACAGTGCTCTTACAGCCTACCGGGAACATCTCTTCCAAAGGCCTGTGAAACGCAGTGTCTTTGCAGGCCTGATATGGCTGAAGTAGGACTTCTGCTCTGGGTGTGCTACATTGCCCTAGAGCTGAAAGGCACAACGTGCAGGCTTCTTTCCAAAGGGCGAGTTGGGCCCCACAGCATCTTGCTTCCAGCTCTTTGGGAAGCTAAGAAACAACTCGCTCTGCACAGTGCTCTTACAGCCTACCGGGAACATCTCTTCTAAAGGCCTGTGAAACGCAGTTTCTTTGCAGGCCAGATCTGGCTGAAGTAGGACTTCTGCTCTGGGTGTGCTACATTGCCCTAGAGCTGAAAGGCACAACGTGCAGCCTTCTTTCCAAAGGGCGAGTTGGGCCCCACAGCATCTTGCTTCCAGCTCTTTGGGAATCGAAGAAACAACTCGCTGTGCACAGTGCTCTTACAGCCTACCGGGTACATCTCTTCCAAAGGCCTGTGAAACGCAGTGTCTTTGCAGGCCTGATCTGGCTGAAGTAGGACTTCTGCTCTGTTTGTGCTACATTGCCCTAGAGCTGAAAGGCACAACGTGCAGGCTTCTGTCCATAGGGTGAGTGGGGCCCCACAGCATCTTGCTTCCAGCTCTTTGGGAAGCTAAGAAACAACTCGCTCTGCACAGTGCTCTTACAGCCTACCGGGAACATCTCTTCCACAGGCCAGTGAAACGCAGTGTGTTTGCAAGCCTGATCTGGCTGAAGTAGAACTTCTGCACTGCGTGTGCTACATTGCCCTAGAGCTGAAAGGCACAACGTGCAGGCTTCTTTCCAAAGGGCGAGTTGGGCCCCACAGCATCTTGCTTCCAGCTCTTTGGGAAGCTAAGAAACAACTCGCTCTGCACAGTGCTCTTACACCCCACCGGGAACATCTCTTCCAAGGGCCTGTGAAACGCAGTGTGTTTGCAGGCCTGATCTGGCGGAAGTAGGACTTCTGCTCTGGGTGTGCTACATTGCCCTAGAGCTGAAAGGCACAACGTGCAGGCTTCTTTCAAAAGGGCGACTTGGGTCCCACAGCATCTTGCTTCCAGCTCTTTGGGAAGCTAAGAAACAACTCGCTCTGCACAGTGCTCTTACAGCCTACCGGGAACATCTCTTCCAAAGGCCCTTGAAACGCAGTGTCTTTGCAGGCCTGATCTGGCTGAAGTAGGACTTCTGCTCTGGGTGTGCTACATTGCCCTAGAGCTGAAAGGCACAAGGTGCAGGCTTCTTTCAAAAGGGCGATTTGGGCCCCACAGCATCTTGCTTCCAGCTCTTTGGGAAGCTAAGAAACAACTCGCTCTGCACAGTGCTCTTACAGCCTACCGGGATCATCTCTTCCAAAGGCTCGTGAAACGCTGTTTCTTTGCACGCCTGATCTGGCTGAAGTAGGACTTCTGCTCTGGGTGTGCTACTTTGCCCTAGAGCTGAAAGGCACAACGCGCAGACTTCTTTCCAAAGGGCGAGTTGGGCCCCACAGCATCTTGCTTCCAGCTCTTTGGGAAGCTAAGAAACAACTCGCTCTGCCCAGTGCTCTTACAGCCTACCGGGAACATCTCTTCCAAAGGCCTGTGAAACGCAGTTTCTTTGCAGGCCTGATCTGGCTGAAGTAGGACTTCTGCTCTGGGTGTGCTACATTGCCCTAGAGCTGAAAGGCACAACGTGCAGGCTTCTTTCCAAAGGGCGAGTTGGGCCCCACAGCATCTTGCTTCGAGCTCTTTGGGAAGCGAAGAAACAACTCGCTCTGCACAGTGCTCTTACAGCCTACCGGGAACATCTCTTCCAAATGCCTGTGAAACGCAGTGTCTTTGCAGGCCTGAACTGGCTGAAATAGGACTTCTGCTCTGGGTGTGCTACATTGCCCTAGAGCTGAAAGGGACAACGTGCAGGCTTATTTCCAAAGGGCGAGTTTGCCCCACAGCATCTTGCTTCCAGCTCGCTGGGAAGCTAAGAATCAGCTCTCTCTGCCCAGTGCTCTTAAAGCCTACCCGGAACATCTCTTCCAAAGGACTGTGAAACGCAGTGTCTTTGCAGGCCTGATCTGGCTGAAGTAGGACTTCTGCTCTGAGTGTGCTACGTTGCCCTAGAGCTGAAAGGCACAACGTGCAGGCTTCTTTCCAAAGGGCGAGTTGGGACCCACAGCATCTTGCTTCCAGTTCTTTGGGAAGCGAAGAAACAATTCGCTCTGCACAGTGCTCTTACAGCCTACCCGGAATATCTCTTCCACAGGCCTGTGAAACGCAGTTTCTTTGCAGGCCAGATCTGGCTGAAGTAGGACGTCTGCTCTGGTTTGCTATTTTGCCCTAGAGCTGAAAGGGACAACGTGCAGGCTTCTTTCCAAAGGGCGAGTTTGCCCCACAGCATCTTGCTTCCAGCTCTTTGGGAAGCTAAGAAACAACTCGCTCTGCACAGTGCTCTTAAAGCCTACCCGGAACATCTCTTCCAAAGGCCTGTGAAACGCAGTGTCTTTGCAGGCCTGATCTGGCTGAAGTAGGACTTCTGCTCTGGGTGTGCTACATTGCCCTAGAGCTGAAAGGCACAACGTGCAGGCTTCTTTCCAAAGGGCGAGTTGGGCCCCACAGCATCTTGCTTCCAGCTCTTTGGGAAGCTAAGAAACAACTCGCTCTGCACAGTGCTCTTACAGCCTACCCGGAACATCTCTTCCAAAGGCCTGTGAAACGCAGTTTCTTTGCAGGCCTGATGTGGCTGAAGTAGGACTTCTGCTCTGGTTGGCTATTTTGCCCCAGAGCTGAAAGGCACAACGTGCAGGCTTCTTTCCAAAGGGCGAGTTGGGCCCCACAGCATCTTGCTTCCAGCTCTTTGGGAAGCTAAGAAAGAACTCGCTCTGCACAGTGCTCTTACAGCCTACCGGGAACACTTCTTCCAAAGGCCTGTGAAACGCAGTTTCTTTGCAGGCCTGATCTGGCTGAAGTAGGACTTCTGCTCTTGGTGTGATACTTTGCCGTACAGCTGAAAGGCACAACGTCCAGGCTTCTTTCCAAAGGGCGAGTTGGGCCCCACAGCATCTTGCTTCTAGCTCTTTGGGAAGCTAAGAAACAACTCGCTCTGCTCAGTGCTCTTACAGCCTACCGGGAACATCTCTTCCAAAGGCCTGTGAGACGCAGTTTCTTTGCAGGCCTGATCTGGCTGAAGTAGGACTTCTGCTCTGGGTGTGCTACATTGCCCTAGAGCTGAAAGGCACAACGTGCAGGCTTCTTTCCAAAGGGCGAGTTGGGCCCCACAGCATCTTCCTTCCAGCTCTTTGGGAAGTTAAGAAACAACTCGCTCTGCTCAGTGCTCTTCCAACCAAGTGAGAACATCTCTTCCAAAGGCATGTGTAATGCAGTGTCTTTGCAGGCCTGATCTGGCTGAAGTAGGACTTCTGCTCTGGGTGTGCTACTTTGCCCTAGAGCTGAAAGGCAAAACGTGCAGGCTTCTTTCCAAAGGGCGAGTTGGGCCCCACAGCATCTTTCTTCCAGCTCTTTGCAAACCTAAGAAACAACTCGCTCTGCACAGTGCTCTTACAGCCTACCGGGAACATCTCTTCCAAAGGCCTGTGAAACGCTGTTTCTTTGCAGGCCTGATCTGGCTGAAGTAGGACTTCTGCTCTGGGTGTGCTACATTGCCCTAGAGCTGAAAGGCACAACGTGCAGGCTTCTTTCCAAAGGGCGAGTTGGGCCCCACAGCATCTTGCTTCCAGCTCTTTGGGAAGCTAAGAAACAACTCGCTCTGCTCAGTGCTCTTACAGCCTACCGGGAACATCTCTTCCAAAGGCCTGTGAAACGCAGTTTCTTTGCAGGCCTGATCTGGCTGATGTAGGACTTCTGCTCTGGGTGTGCTACATTGCCCTAGAGCTGAAAGGCATAACGTGCAGGCTTCTTTCCAAAGGGCGAGTTGGGCCCCACAGCATCTTGCTTCCAGTTCTTTGGGAAGCTAAGAAACAACTCGCTCTGCACAGTGCTCTTACAGCCTACCGGGTACATCTCTTCCAAAGGCCTTTGAAATGCAGTGTCTTTGCAGGCCTGATCTGGCTGAAGTAGGACTTCTGCTCTGGTTGTGCTACATTGCCCTACAGCTGAAAGGCACAACGTGCAGGCTTCTTTCCAAAGGGGGTGTGGGGCCCCACAGCATCTTGCTTCCAGCTCTTTGGGAAGCTAAGAAACAACTCGCTCTGCACAGTGCTCTTACAGCCTACCCGGAATATCTCTTCCAAAGGCCTGGAAACGCAGTTTCTTTGCAGGCCTGATCTGGCTGAAGTAGGACTTCTGCTCTGGTTTGCTATTTTGCCCTAGAGCAGAAAGGCACAACGTGCAGGCTTCTTTCCAAAGGGCGAGTTGGGCCCCACAGCATCTTGCTTCCAGCTCTTTGGGAAGCTAAGAAACAACTCGCTCAGCACAGTGCTCTTACAGCCTACCGGGAACATCTCTTCCAAAGGCCTGTGAAACGCAGTTTCTTTGCAGGCCTGATATAGCTGAAGTAGGATTTCTGCTCTGGGTGAGCTACATTGCCCTAGAGCTGAAAGGCACAACGTGCAGGCTTCTTTCCAAAGGGCGAGTTGGGCCCCACAGCATCTTGCTTCCAGCTCTTTGGGAAGCTAAGAAACAACTCGCTCTGCACAGTGCTCTTAAATCCTACCGGGAACATCTCTTCCAAAGGCCTGTGAAACGCAGTTTCTTTGCAGGCCTGATCTGGCTGAAGTAGGACTTCTGCTCTGGATGTGCTACATTGCCCTAGAGCTGAAAGGCACAACGTGCAGGCTGCTTTCCAAAGGGCGAGTTTGCCCCACATCATCTTGCTTCCAGCTCGTTGGGAATCTAAGAAACAGCTCTCTCTGCACAGTGCTCTTACAGCCTACCCGGAACATCTCTTCCAAAGGCCTGTGAAACGCAGTGTCTTTGCAGGCCTGATCTGGCTGAAGTAGGACTTCTGCTCTGGGTGTGCTACATTGCCCTAGAGCTGAAAGGCACAACGTGCAGGCTTCTTTCCAAAGGGCGAGTTGGGCCACACAGCATCTTGCTTCCAGCTCTTTGGGAAGCTAAGAAACAACTCGCTCTGCACAGTGCTCTTACAGCCTACCCGGAACATCTCTTCCAAAGGCCTGTGAAACGCAGTTTCCTTGCAGGCCTGATCTGGCTGAAGTAGCACGTCTGCTCTGGTTTGCTATTTTGCCCTAGAGCTGAAAGGCACAACGTGCAGGCTTCTTTCCAAAGGGCGAGTTGGGCCACACAGCATCTTGCTTCCAGCTCTTTGGGAAGCTAAGAAACAACTCGCTCTGCACAGTGCTCTTACAGCCTACCGGGAACATCTCTTCCAAAGGCTTGTGAAACGCAGTTTCTTTGCAGGCCTGATCTGGCTGAAGTAGGACTTTTGCTCTGGGTGTGATACTTTGCCGTACAGCTGAAAGGCACAGCGTGCAGGCTTCTTTCCAAAGGGCGAGTTGGGCCCCACAGCATCTTGCTTCCAGCTCTTTAGGAAGCTAAGAAACAACTCGCTCTGCACAGTGCTCTTACAGCCTACCGGGAACATCTCTTCCAAAGGCCTGTGAAACGCAGTGTCTTTGCAGGCCTGATCTGGCTGAAGTAGGACGTCTGCTCTGGGTGTGCTACATTGCCCTAGAGGTGAAAGGCACAACGTGCAGTCTTCTTTCCAAAGGGCGAGTTGGGCCACACAGCATCTTGCTTCCAGCTCTTTGGGAAGCTAAGAAACAACTCGCTCTGCACAGTGCTCTTACAGCCTACCCGGAACATCTCTTCCAAAGGCCTGTGAAACGCAGTTTCTTTGCAGGCCTGATCTGGCTGAAGTAGGACGTCTGCTCTGGTTTGCTATTTTGCCCTAGAGCTGAAAGGCACAACGTGCAGGCTTCTTTCCAAAGGGCGAGTTGGGCCCCACAGCATCTTGCTTCCAGCTCTTTGGGAAGCTACGAAACAACTCGCTCTGCACAGTGCTCTTACAGCCTACCGGGAACATCTCTTCCAAAGGCCTGTGAAACGCTGTTTCTTTGCAGGCCTGATCTGGCGGAAGTAGGACTTTTGCTCTTGGTGTGATACTTTGCCGTACAGCTGAAAGGCACAACGTGCAGGCTTCTTTCCAAAGGGCGAGTTGGGCCCCACAGCATCTTTCTTCCAGCTCTTTGGGAAGCTAAGAAACAACTCGCTCTGCTCAGTGCTCTTACACCCCCCCGGGAACATCTCTTCCAAAGGCCTGTGAAACGCAGTTTCTTATCAGGCCTGATATGGCTGAAGTAGGATTTCTGCTCTGGGTGTGCTACATTGCCCTAGAGCTGAAAGGCACAACGTGCAGGCTTCTTTCCAAGGGGCGAGTTGGGCCCCACAGCATCTTGCTTCCAGCTCTTTGGGAAGCTAAGAAACAACTCGCTCTGCACAGTGCTCTTAAAGCCTACCGGGAACATCTCTTCCAAAGGCCTGTGAAACGCAGTTTCCTTGCAGGCCTGATCTGGCTGAAGTAGGACTTCTGCTCTGGGTGTGCTACATTGCCCTAGAGCTGAAAGGCACAACGTGCAGGCTGCTTTCCAAAGGGCGAGTTTGCCCCACAGCATCATGCTTCCAGCTCGTTGGGAAGCTAAGAAACAGCTCTGTCTGCCCAGTGCTCTTACAGCCTACCCGGAACATCTCTTCCAAAGGCCTGTGAAATGCAGTGTCTTTGCAGGCCTGATCTGGCTGAAGTAGGACTTCTGCTCTACGTGTGCTACATTGCCCTAGAGCTGAAAGGCACAACGTGCAGGCTTCTTTCCAAAGGGCGAGTTGGGCCACACAGCATCTTGCTTCCAGCTCTTTGAGAAGCTAAGAAACAACTCGCTCAGCACAGTGCTCTTACAGCCTACCCGGAACATCTCTTCCAAAGGCCTGTGAAACGCAGTTTCCTTGCAGGCCTGATCTGGCTGAAGCAGGACGTCTGCTCTGGTTTGCTATTTTGCCCTAGAGCTGAAAGGCACAACGTGCAGGCTTCTTTCCAATGGGCGAGTTGGGCCACACAGCATCTTGCTTCCAGCTCTTTGGGAAGCTAAGAAAGAACTCGCTCTGCACAGTGCTCTTACAGCCTACCGGGAACATCTCTTCCAAAGGCTTGTGAAACGCAGTTTCTTTGCAGGCCTGATCTGGCTGAAGTAGGACTTTTGCTCTGGGTGTGATACTTTGCCGTACAGCTGAAAGGCACAGCGTGCAGGCTTCTTTCCAATGGGCGAGTTGGGCCCCACAGCATCTTGCTTCCAGCTCTTTAGGAAGCTAAGAAACAACTCGCTCTGCACAGTGCTCTTACAGCCTACCGGGAACATCTCTTCCAAAGGCCTGTGAAACGCAGTGTCTTTGCAGGCCTGATATGGCTGAAGTAGGACTTCAGCTCTGGGTGTGCTACATTGCCCTAGAGCTGAAAGGCACAACGTGCAGGCTTCTTTCCAAAGGGCGAGTTGGGCCACACAGCATCTTGCTTCCAGCTCTTTGGGAAGCTAAGAAACAACTCGCTCTGCACAGTGCTCTTACAGCCTACCGGGAACATCTCTGCCAAAGGCCTGTGAAACGCAGTTTCTTTGCAGGCCTGATCTGGCTGAAGTAGGACGTCTGCTCTGGTTTGCTATTTTGCCCTAGCGCTGAAAGGCACAACGTGCAGGCTTCTTTCCAAAGGGCGAGTTGGCCCCCACAGCATCTTGCTTTCAGCTCTTTGCGAACCTAAGAAACAACTCGCTCTGCACAGTGCTCTTACAGCCTACCGGGAACATCTCTTCCAAAGGCCTGTGAAACGCAGTTTCTTTGCAGGCCTGATCTGGCTGAAGTAGGACTTCTGCTCTGGGTGTGCTACATTGCCCTAGAGCTGAAAGACACAGTGTGCAGGCTTCTTTCCAAACGGTGAGTTGGTCCCCACAGCATCTTGCTTCCAGCTCTTTGGGAAGCTAAGAAACAACTCGCTCTGCACAGTGCTCTTACAGCCTACCGGGAACATCTCTTCCAAAGGCCTGTGAAACGCAGTGTCTTTGCAGGCCTGATCTGGCTGAAGTAGGACTTCTGCTCTGAGTGTGCTACGTTGCCCTAGAGCTGAAAGGCACAACGTGCAGGCTTCTTTCCAAAGGGCGAGTTGGGCCCCACAGCATCTTGCTTCCAGCTCGTTGGGAAGCTAAGAAACAGCTCTCTCTGCCCAGTGCTCTTACAGCCTACCCGGAACATCTCTATAAAGGCCTGTGAAACGCAGTGTCCTTGCAGGCCTGATCTGGCTGAAGTAGGACTTCTGCTCTGGGGGTGCTACATTGCCCTAGAGCTGAAAGGCACAACGTGCAGGCTTCTTTCCAAAGGGCGAGTTGGGCCCCACAGCATCTTGCTTCCAGCTCTTTGGGAAGCTAAGAAACAACTCGCTCTGCACAGTGCTCTTACAGCCTACCCGGAACATCTCTTCCAAAGGCCTGTGAAACGCAGTTTCTTTGCAGGCCTGATCTGGCTGAAGTAGGACGTCTGCTCTGGTTTGCCATTTTGCCCTAGAGCTGAAAGGCACAACGTGCAGGCTTCTTTCCAAAGGGCGAGTTGGGCCCCAGCGCATCTTGCTTCCAGATCTTTGCGAAGCTAAGAAACAACTCGCTCTGCACAGTGCTCTTACAGCCTACCGGGAACATCTCTTCCAAATGCCTGTGAAACGCAGTTTCTTTGCAGGCCTGATCTGGCTGAAGTAGGACTTCTGCTCTGGGTGTGCTACATTGCCCTAGAGCTGAAAGGCACAGTGTGCAGGCTTCTTTCGAAAGGGCGAGTTGGTCCCCACAGCATCTTGCTTCCAGCTCTTTGGGAAGCTAAGAGACAACTCGCTCTGCACAGTGCTCTTACAGCCTACCCGGAACATCTCTTCCAAAGGCCTGTGAAACGCAGTGTCTATGCAGGCCTGATCTGGCTGAAGTAGGACTTCTGCTCTGGTGTGTGACATTGCCCTAGAGCTGAAAGGCCCAACGTGCAGGCTTCTTTCCAAAGGGCGAGTTGGTCCCCACAGCATCTTGCTTTCAGCTCTTTGGGAAGCTAAGAAACAACTCGCTCTGCACAGTGCTCTTACACCCCACCGGGAACATCTCTTCCAAAGGCCTGTGAAACGCAGTTTCTTTGCAGGCCTGATATGGCTGAAGTAGGATTTCTGCTCTGGGTGAGCTACATTGCCCTAGAGCTGAAAGGCACAACGTGCAGGCTTCTTTCCAAGGGGCGAGTTGGGCCCCACAGCATCTTGCTTCCAGCTCTTTGGGAAGCTAAGAAACAACTCGCTCTGCACAGTGCTCTTAACGCCTACCGGGAACATCTCTTCCAAAGGCCTGTGAAACGCAGTTTCTTTGCAGGCCTGATCTGGCTGAAGTAGGACTTCTGCTCTGGATGTGCTACATTGCCCTGGAACTGAAAGGCACAACGTGCAGGCTGCTTTCCAAAGGGCGAGTTTGCCCCACAGCATCTTGCTTCCAGCTCGTTGGGAATCTAAGAAACAGCTCTCCCTGCCCAGTGCTCTTACAGCCTACCCGGAACATCTCTTCCAAAGGCCTGTGAAACGCAGTGTCTTTGCAGGCCTGATCTGGCTGAAGCAGGACTTCTGCTCTGGGTGTGCTACATTGCCCTAGAGCTGAAAGGCACAACGTGCAGGCTTCTTTCCAAAGGGCGAGTTGGGCCCCACAGCATCTTGCTTCCAGCTCTTTGGGAAGCTAAGAAACAACTCGCTCTGCACAGTGCTCTTACACCCCACCGGGAACATCTCTTCCAAAGGCCTGTGAAACGCAGTTTCTTTGCAGGCCTGATATGGCTGAAGTAGGATTTCTGCTCTGGGTGAGCTACATTGCCCTAGAGCTGAAAGGCACAAGTGCAGGCTTCTTTCCAAGGGGCGAGTTGGGCCCCACAGCATCTTGCTTCCAGCTCTTTGGGAAGCTAAGAAACAACTCGCTCTGCACAGTGCTCTTAACGCCTACCGGGAACATCTCTTCCAAAGGCCTGTGAAACGCAGTTTCTTTGCAGGCCTGATCTGGCTGAAGTAGGACTTCTGCTCTGGGTGTGCTACTTTGCCCTAAAGCTGAAAGGCACAACGTGCAGGCTTCTTTCCAAAGGGCGAGTTGGGCCCCACCGCATCTTGCTTCCAGATCTTTGGGAAGCTAAGAAACAACTGGCTCTGCACAGTGCTCTTACAGCCTACCGGGAACATCTCTTCCAAAGGCCTGTGAAACGCAGTTTTTTGCAGGCCTGATCTTGCTGAAGTAGGACTTCTTCTCTGGGTGTGCTACTTTGCCCTAGAGCTGAAAGGCACAACGTGCAGGCTGCTTTCCAAAGGGCGAGTTTGCCCCACAGCATCTTGCTTCCAGCTCGTTGGGAAGCTAAGAAACAGCTCTCTCTGCCCAGTGCTCTTACAGCCTACCCGGAACATCTCTATAAAGGCCTGTGAAACGCAGTGTCCTTGCAGGCCTGATCTGGCTGAAGTAGGACTTCTGCTCTGGGTGTGCTACATTGCCCTAGAGCTGAAAGGCACAAGTGCAGGCTTCTTTCCAAGGGGCGAGTTGGGCCCCACAGCATCTTGCTTCCAGCTCTTTGGGAAGCTAAGAAACAACTCGCTCTGCACAGTGCTCTTACAGCCTACCGGGAACATCTCTTCCAAAGGCCTGTGAAACGCAGTTTCTTTGCAGGCCTGATCTGGCTGAAGTAGGACTTCTGCTCTGGGTGTGCTACATTGCCCTAGAGCTGAAAGGCACAACGTGCAGGCTTCTTTCCAGAGGGAGAGTTTGCCCCACAGCATCTTGCTTCCAGCTCGTTGGGAAGCTAAGAAACAGCTCTCTCTGCCCAGTGCTCTTACAGCCTACCCGGAACATCTCTATAAAGGCCTGTGAAACGCACTGTCTTTGCAGGCCTGATCTGGCTGAAGTAGGACTTCTGCTCTGGGTGTGCTACATTGCCCTAGAGCTGAAAGGCACAACGTGCAGGCTTCTTTCCAAAGGGCGAGTTGGGCCACACAGCATCTTGCTTCCAGCTCTTTGGGAAGCTAAGAAACAACTCGCTCTGCACAGTGCTGTTACAGCCTACCCGGAACATCTCTTCCAAAGGCCTGTGAAACGCAGTTTCTTTGCAGGCCTGATCTGGCTGAAGTAGGACGTCTGCTCTGGTTTGCTATTTTGCCCTAGAGCTGAAAGGCACAACGTGCAGGCTTTTTTCCAAAGGGCGAGTTGGGCCCCACCGCATCTTGCTTCCAGATCTTTGGGAAGCTAAGAAACAACTCGTTCTGCACAGTGCTCTTACAGTCTACCGGGAACATCTCTTCCACAGGCCTGTGAAACGCAGTGTGTTTGCAGGGCTGATCTGGCTGAAGTAGGACTTCTGCTCTGGATGTGCTACATTGCCCTAGAGCTGAAAGGCACAACGTGCAGGCTGCTTTCCAAAGGGCGAGTTTGCCCCACAGCATCTTGCTTAAATCTCGTTGGGAATCTAAGAAACAGCTCTCTCTGCCCAGTGCTCTTACAGCCTACCCGGAACATCTCTTCCAAAGGCCTGTGAAACGCAGTGTCTTTGCAGGCCTGATCTGGCTGAAGTAGGACTTCTGCTCTGGGTGTGCTACATTGCCCTAGAGCTGAAAGGCACAGTGTGCAGGCTTCTTTCCAAACGGCGAGTTGGTCCCCACAGCATCTTGCTTCCAGCTCTTTGGGAAGCTAAGAAACAACTCGCTCTGCACAGTGCTCTTACAGCCTACCGGGAACATCTCTTCCAAAGGCCTGTGAAACGCAGTGTCTTTGCAGGCCTGATCTGGCTGAAGTAGGACTTCTGCTCTGAGTGTGCTACGTTGCCCTAGAGCTGAAAGGCACAACGTGCAGGCTTCTTTCCAAAGGGCGAGTTGGGCCCCACAGCATCTTGCTTCCAGCTCGTTGGGAAGCTAAGAAACAGCTCTCTCTGCCCAGTGCTCTTACAGCCTACCCGGAACATCTCTATAAAGGCCTGTGAAACGCAGTGTCCTTGCAGGCCTGATCTGGCTGAAGTAGGACTTCTGCTCTGGGGGTGCTACATTGCCCTAGAGCTGAAAGGCACAACGTGCAGGCTTCTTTCCAAAGGGCGAGTTGGGCCCCACAGCATCTTGCTTCCAGCTCTTTGGGAAGCTAAGAAACAACTCGCTCTGCACAGTGCTCTTACAGCCTACCCGGAACATCTCTTCCAAAGGCCTGTGAAACGCAGTTTCTTTGCAGGCCTGATCTGGCTGAAGTAGGACGTCTGCTCTGGTTTGCCATTTTGCCCTAGAGCTGAAAGGCACAACGTGCAGGCTTCTTTCCAAAGGGCGAGTTGGGCCCCAGCGCATCTTGCTTCCAGATCTTTGCGAAGCTAAGAAACAACTCGCTCTGCACAGTGCTCTTACAGCCTACCGGGAACATCTCTTCCAAATGCCTGTGAAACGCAGTTTCTTTGCAGGCCTGATCTGGCTGAAGTAGGACTTCTGCTCTGGGTGTGCTACATTGCCCTAGAGCTGAAAGGCACAGTGTGCAGGCTTCTTTCGAAAGGGCGAGTTGGTCCCCACAGCATCTTGCTTCCAGCTCTTTGGGAAGCTAAGAGACAACTCGCTCTGCACAGTGCTCTTACAGCCTACCCGGAACATCTCTTCCAAAGGCCTGTGAAACGCAGTGTCTATGCAGGCCTGATCTGGCTGAAGTAGGACTTCTGCTCTGGTGTGTGACATTGCCCTAGAGCTGAAAGGCCCAACGTGCAGGCTTCTTTCGAAAGGGCGAGTTGGTCCCCACAGCATCTTGCTTCCAGCTCTTTGGGAAGCTAAGAAACAACTCGCTCTGCACAGTGCTCTTACACCCCACCGGGAACATCTCTTCCAAAGGCCTGTGAAACGCAGTTTCTTTGCAGGCCTGATATGGCTGAAGTAGGATTTCTGCTCTGGGTGAGCTACATTGCCCTAGAGCTGAAAGGCACAACGTGCAGGCTTCTTTCCAAGGGGCGAGTTGGGCCCCACAGCATCTTGCTTCCAGCTCTTTGGGAAGCTAAGAAACAACTCGCTCTGCACAGTGCTCTTAACGCCTACCGGGAACATCTCTTCCAAAGGCCTGTGAAACGCAGTTTCTTTGCAGGCCTGATCTGGCTGAAGTAGGACTTCTGCTCTGGATGTGCTTCATTGCCCTGGAACTGAAAGGCACAACGTGCAGGCTGCTTTCCAAAGGGCGAGTTTGCCCCACAGCATCTTGCTTCCAGCTCGTTGGGAATCTAAGAAACAGCTCTCCCTGCCCAGTGCTCTTACAGCCTACCCGGAACATCTCTTCCAAAGGCCTGTGAAACGCAGTGTCTTTGCAGGCCTGATCTGGCTGAAGCAGGACTTCTGCTCTGGGTGTGCTACATTGCCCTAGAGCTGAAAGGCACAACGTGCAGGCTTCTTTCCAAAGGGCGAGTTGGGCCCCACAGCATCTTGCTTCCAGCTCTTTGGGAAGCTAAGAAACAACTCGCTCTGCACAGTGCTCTTACACCCCACCGGGAACATCTCTTCCAAAGGCCTGTGAAACGCAGTTTCTTTGCAGGCCTGATATGGCTGAAGTAGGATTTCTGCTCTGGGTGAGCTACATTGCCCTAGAGCTGAAAGGCACAAGTGCAGGCTTCTTTCCAAGGGGCGAGTTGGGCCCCACAGCATCTTGCTTCCAGCTCTTTGGGAAGCTAAGAAACAACTCGCTCTGCACAGTGCTCTTAACGCCTACCGGGAACATCTCTTCCAAAGGCCTGTGAAACGCAGTTTCTTTGCAGGCCTGATCTGGCTGAAGTAGGACTTCTGCTCTGGGTGTGCTACTTTGCCCTAAAGCTGAAAGGCACAACGTGCAGGCTTCTTTCCAAAGGGCGAGTTGGGCCCCACCGCATCTTGCTTCCAGATCTTTGGGAAGCTAAGAAACAACTCGCTCTGCACAGTGCTCTTACAGCCTACCGGGAACATCTCTTCCAAAGGCCTGTGAAACGCAGTTTTTTGCAGGCCTGATCTTGCTGAAGTAGGACTTCTTCTCTGGGTGTGCTACTTTGCCCTAGAGCTGAAAGGCACAACGTGCAGGCTGCTTTCCAAAGGGCGAGTTTGCCCCACAGCATCTTGCTTCCAGCTCGTTGGGAAGCTAAGAAACAGCTCTCTCTGCCCAGTGCTCTTACAGCCTACCCGGAACATCTCTATAAAGGCCTGTGAAACGCAGTGTCCTTGCAGGCCTGATCTGGCTGAAGTAGGACTTCTGCTCTGGGTGTGCTACATTGCCCTGGAGCTGAAAGGCACAAGTGCAGGCTTCTTTCCAAGGGGCGAGTTGGGCCCCACAGCATCTTGCTTCCAGCTCTTTGGGAAGCTAAGAAACAACTCGCTCTGCACAGTGCTCTTACAGCCTACCGGGAACATCTCTTCCAAAGGCCTGTGAAACGCAGTTTCTTTGCAGGCCTGATCTGGCTGAAGTAGGACTTCTGCTCTGGGTGTGCTACATTGCCCTAGAGCTGAAAGGCACAACGTGCAGGCTTCTTTCCAGAGGGAGTTTGCCCCACAGCATCTTGCTTCCAGCTCGTTGGGAAGCTAAGAAACAGCTCTCTCTGCCCAGTGCTCTTACAGCCTACCCGGAACATCTCTATAAAGGCCTGTGAAACGCACTGTCTTTGCAGGCCTGATCTGGCTGAAGTAGGACTTCTGCTCTGGGTGTGCTACATTGCCCTAGAGCTGAAAGGCACAACGTGCAGGCTTCTTTCCAAAGGGCGAGTTGGGCCACACAGCATCTTGCTTCCAGCTCTTTGGGAAGCTAAGAAACAACTCGCTCTGCACAGTGCTGTTACAGCCTACCCGGAACATCTCTTCCAAAGGCCTGTGAAACGCAGTTTCTTTGCAGGCCTGATCTGGCTGAAGTAGGACGTCTGCTCTGGTTTGCTATTTTGCCCTAGACCTGAAAGACACAACGTGCAGGCTTTTTTCCAAAGGGCGAGTTGGGCCCCACCGCATCTTGCTTCCAGATCTTTGGGAAGCTAAGAAACAACTCGTTCTGCACAGTGCTCTTACAGTCTACCGGGAACATCTCTTCCACAGGCCTGTGAAACGCAGTGTGTTTGCAGGGCTGATCTGGCTGAAGTAGGACTTCTGCTCTGGATGTGCTACATTGCCCTAGAGCTGAAAGGCACAACGTGCAGGCTGCTTTCCAAAGGGCGAGTTTGCCCCACAGCATCTTGCTTAAATCTCGTTGGGAATCTAAGAAACAGCTCTCTCTGCCCAGTGCTCTTACAGCCTACCCGGAACATCTCTTCCAAAGGCCTGTGAAACGCAGTGTCTTTGCAGGCCTGATCTGGCTGAAGTAGGACTTCTGCTCTGGGTGTGCTACATTGCCCTAGAGCTGAAAGGCACAGTGTGCAGGCTTCTTTCGAAAGGGCGAGTTGGTCCCCACAGCATCTTGCTTCCAGCTCTTTGGGAAGCTAAGAGACAACTCGCTCTGCACAGTGCTCTTACAGCCTACCCGGAACATCTCTTCCAAAGGCCTGTGAAACGCAGTGTCTATGCAGGCCTGATCTGGCTGAAGTAGGACTTCTGCTCTGGTGTGTGACATTGCCCTAGAGCTGAAAGGCCCAACGTGCAGGCTTCTTTCCAAAGGGCGAGTTGGTCCCCACAGCATCTTGCTTCCAGCTCTTTGGGAAGCTAAGAAACAACTCGCTCTGCACAGTGCTCTTACACCCCACCGGGAACATCTCTTCCAAAGGCCTGTGAAACGCAGTTTCTTTGCAGGCCTGATATGGCTGAAGTAGGATTTCTGCTCTGGGTGAGCTACATTGCCCTAGAGCTGAAAGGCACAACGTGCAGGCTTCTTTCCAAGGGGCGAGTTGGGCCCCACAGCATCTTGCTTCCAGCTCTTTGGGAAGCTAAGAAACAACTCGCTCTGCACAGTGCTCTTAACGCCTACCGGGAACATCTCTTCCAAAGGCCTGTGAAACGCAGTTTCTTTGCAGGCCTGATCTGGCTGAAGTAGGACTTCTGCTCTGGATGTGCTACATTGCCCTGGAATTGAAAGGCACAACGTGCTGGCTGCTTTCCAAAGGGCGAGTTTGCCCCACAGCATCTTGCTTCCAGCTCGTTGGGAATCTAAGAAACAGCTCTCCCTGCCCAGTGCTCTTACAGCCTACCCGGAACATCTCTTCCAAAGGCCTGTGAAACGCAGTGTCTTTGCAGACCTGATCTGGCTGAAGCAGGACTTCTGCTCTGGGTGTGCTACATTGCCCTAGAGCTGAAAGGCACAACGTGCAGGCTTCTTTCCAAAGGGCGAGTTTGGCCACACAGCATCTTGCTTCCAGCTCTTTGGGAAGCTAAGAAACAACTCGCTCTGCACAGTGCTCTTACAGCCTACCCGGAACATCTCTTCCAAAGGCCTTTGAAACGCAGTTTCCTTGCAGGCCTGATCTGGCTGAAGTAGGACGTCTGCTCTGGTTTGCTATTTTGCCCTAGAGCTGAAAGGCACAACGTGCAGGCTTCTTTCCAAAGGGCGAGTTGGGCCACACAGCATCTTGCTTCCAGCTCTTTGGGAAGCTAAGAAACAACTCGCTCTGCACAGTGCTCTTACAGCCTACCGGGAACATCTCTTCCAAAGGCTTGTGAAACGCAGTTTCTTTGCAGGCCTGATCTGGCTGAAGTAGGACTTTTGCTCTGGGTGTGATACTTTGCCGTACAGCTGAAAGGCACAGCGTGCAGGCTTCTTTCCAAAGGGCGAGTTGGGCCCCACAGCATCTTGCTTCCAGCTCTTTGGGAAGCTAAGAAACAACTCGCTGTGCTCAGTGCTCTTACAGCCTACCGGGAACATCTCTTCCAAAGGCCTGTGAAACGCAGTGTCTTTGCAGGCCTGATCTGGCTGAAGTAGGACTTCTGCTCTGAGTGTGCTACTTTGCCCTAGAGCTGAAATGCACAACGTGCAGGCTTCTTTCCAAAGGGCGAGTTGGGCCCCACCGCATCTTGCTTCCAGCTCTTTACGAACCTAAGAAACAACTCGCTCTGCACAGTGCTCTTACAGCCTACCGGGAACATCTCTTCCAAAGGCCTGTGAAACGCAGTTTCTTTGCAGGCCTGATCTGGCTGAAGTAGGACTTCTGCTCTGGGTGTGCTACATTGCCCTAGAGCTGAAAGGCACAACGTGCAGGCTGCTTTCCAGAGGGCGAGTTTGCCCCACAGCATCTTGCTTCCAGCTCGTTGGGAAGCTAAGAAACAGCTCTCTCTGCCCAGTGCTCTTACAGCCTAACCGGAACATCTCTATAAAGGCCTGTGAAACGCACTGTCTTTGCAGGCCTGATCTGGCTGAAGTAGGACTTCTGCTCTGGGTGTGCTACATTGCCCTAGAGCTGAAAGGCACAACGTGCAGGCTTCTTTCCAAAGGGCGAGTTGGGCCACACAGCATCTTGCTTCCAGCTCTTTGGGAAGCTAAGAAACAACTCGCTCTGCACAGTGCTGTTACAGCTTACCCGGAACATCTCTTCCAAAGGCCTGTGAAACGCAGTTTCTTTGCAGGCCTGATCTGGCTGAAGTAGGACTTCTGCTCTGGGTGTGCTACATTGCCCTAGAGCTGAAAGGCACAGTGTGCAGGCTTCTTTCGAAAGGGCGAGTTGGTCCCCACAGCATCTTGCTTCCAGCTCTTTGGGAAGCTAAGAGACAACTCGCTCTGCACAGTGCTCTTACAGCCTACCCGGAACATCTCTTCCAAAGGCCTGTGAAACGCAGTGTCTATGCAGGCCTGATCTGGCTGAAGTAGGACTTCTGCTCTGGTGTGTGACATTGCCCTAGAGCTGAAAGGCCCAACGTGCAGGCTTCTTTCCAAAGGGCGAGTTGGTCCCCACAGCATCTTGCTTCCAGCTCTTTGGGAAGCTAAGAAACAACTCGCTCTGCACAGTGCTCTTACACCCCACCGGGAACATCTCTTCCAAAGGCCTGTGAAACGCAGTTTCTTTGCAGGCCTGATATGGCTGAAGTAGGATTTCTGCTCTGGGTGAGCTACATTGCCCTAGAGCTGAAAGGCACAACGTGCAGGCTTCTTTCCAAGGGGCGAGTTGGGCCCCACAGCATCTTGCTTCCAGCTCTTTGGGAAGCTAAGAAACAACTCGCTCTGCACAGTGCTCTTAACGCCTACCGGGAACATCTCTTCCAAAGGCCTGTGAAACGCAGTTTCTTTGCAGGCCTGATCTGGCTGAAGTAGGACTTCTGCTCTGGATGTGCTACATTGCCCTGGAACTGAAAGGCACAACGTGCAGGCTGCTTTCCAAAGGGCGAGTTTGCCCCACAGCATCTTGCTTACAGCTCGTTGGGAATCTAAGAAACAGCTCTCCCTGCCCAGTGCTCTTACAGCCTACCGGGAACATCTCTTCCAAAGGCCTGTGAAACGCAGTGTCTTTGCAGGCCTGATCTGGCTGAAGCAGGACTTCTGCTCTGGGTGTGCTACATTGCCCTAGAGCTGAAAGGCACAACGTGCAGGCTTCTTTCCAAAGGGCGAGTTGGTCCCCACAGCATCTTGCTTCCAGCTCTTTGGGAAGCTAAGAAACAACTCGCTCTGCACAGTGCTCTTACAGCCTACCGGGAACATCTCTTCCAAAGGCCTGTGAAACGCAGTTTCTTTGCAGGCCTGATATGGCTGAAGTAGGATTTCTGCTCTGGGTGAGCTACATTGCCCTAGAGCTGAAAGGCACAACGTGCAGGCTTCTTTCCAAGGGGCGAGTTGGGCCCCACAGCATCTTGCTTCCAGCTCTTTGGGAAGCTAAGAAACAACTCGCTCTGCACAGTGCTCTTAACGCCTACCGGGAACATCTCTTCCAAAGGCCTGTGAAACGCAGTTTCTTTGCAGGCCTGATCTGGCTGAAGTAGGACTTCTGCTCTGGATGTGCTACATTGCCCTGGAACTGAAAGGCACAACGTGCAGGCTGCTTTCCAAAGGGCGAGTTTGCCCCACAGCATCTTGCTTCCAGCTCGTTGGGAATCTAAGAAACAGCTCTCCCTGCCCAGTGCTCTTACAGCCTACCCGGAACATCTCTTCCAAAGGCCTGTGAAACGCAGTGCCTTTGCAGACCTGATCTGGCTGAAGCAGGACTTCTGCTCTGGGTGTGCTACATTGCCCTAGAGCTGAAAGGCACAACGTGCAGGCTTCTTTCCAAAGGGCGAGTTGGGCCACACAGCATCTTGCTTCCAGCTCTTTGGGAAGCTAAGAAACAACTCGCTCTGCACAGTGCTCTTACAGCCTACCCGGAACATCTCTTCCAAAGGCCTTTGAAACGCAGTTTCCTTGCAGGCCTGATCTGGCTGAAGTAGGACGTCTGCTCTGGTTTGCTATTTTGCCCTAGAGCTGAAAGGCACAACGTGCAGGCTTCTTTCCAAAGGGCGAGTTGGGCCACACAGCATCTTGCTTCCAGCTCTTTGGGAAGCTAAGAAACAACTCGCTCTGCACAGTGCTCTTACAGCCTACCGGGAACATCTCTTCCAAAGGCTTGTGAAACGCAGTTTCTTTGCAGGCCTGATCTGGCTGAAGTAGGACTTTTGCTCTGGGTGTGATACTTTGCCGTACAGCTGAAAGGCACAACGTGCAGGCTTCTTTCCAAAGGGCGAGTTGGGCCCCACAGCATCTTGCTTCCAGCTCTTTGGGAAGCTAAGAAACAACTCGCTGTGCTCAGTGCTCTTACAGCCTACCGGGAACATCTCTTCCAAAGGCCTGTGAAACGCAGTGTCTTTGCAGGCCTGATCTGGCTGAAGTAGGACTTCTGCTCTGAGTGTGCTACTTTGCCCTAGAGCTGAAAGGCACAACGTGCAGGCTTCTTTCCAAAGGGCGAGTTGGGCCCCACCGCATCTTGCTTCCAGTTCTTTACGAACCTAAGAAACAACTCGCTCTGCACAGTGCTCTTACAGCCTACCGGGAACATCTCTTCCAAAGGCCTGTGAAACGCAGTTTCTTTGCAGGCCTGATCTGGCTGAAGTAGGACTTCTGCTCTGGGTGTGCTACATTGCCCTAGAGCTGAAAGGCACAACGTGCAGGCTGCTTTCCAGAGGGAGAGTTTGCCCCACAGCATCTTGCTTCCAGCTCGTTGGGAAGCTAAGAAACAGCTCTCTCTGCCCAGTGCTCTTACAGCCTACCCGGAACATCTCTATAAAGGCCTGTGAAACGCACTGTCTTTGCAGGCCTGATCTGGCTGAAGTAGGACTTCTGCTCTGGGTGTGCTACATTGCCCTAGAGCTGAAAGGCACAACGTGCAGGCTTCTTTCCAAAGGGCGAGTTGGGCCACACAGCATCTTGCTTCCAGCTCTTTGGGAAGCTAAGAAACAACTCGCTCTGCACAGTGCTGTTACAGCCTACCCGGAACATCTCTTCCAAAGGCCTGTGAAACGCAGTTTCTTTGCAGGCCTGATCTGGCTGAAGTAGGACGTCTGCTCTGGTTTGCTATTTTGCCCTAGAGCTGAAAGGCACAACGTGCAGGCTTTTTTCCAAAGGGCGAGTTGGGCCCCACCGCATCTTGCTTCCAGATCTTTGGGAAGCTAAGAAACAACTCGTTCTGCACAGTGCTCTTACAGTCTACCGGGAACATCTCTTCCACAGGCCTGTGAAACGCAGTGTGTTTGCAGGGCTGATCTGGCTGAAGTAGGACTTCTGCTCTGGATGTGCTACATTGCCCTAGAGCTGAAAGGCACAACGTGCAGGCTGCTTTCCAAAGGGCGAGTTTGCCCCACAGCATCTTGCTTAAATCTCGTTGGGAATCTAAGAAACAGCTCTCTCTGCCCAGTGCTCTTACAGCCTACCCGGAACATCTCTTCCAAAGGCCTGTGAAACGCAGTGTCTTTGCAGGCCTGATCTGGCTGAAGTAGGACTTCTGCTCTGGGTGTGCTACATTGCCCTAGAGCTGAAAGGCACAGTGTGCAGGCTTCTTTCGAAAGGGCGAGTTGGTCCCCACAGCATCTTGCTTCCAGCTCTTTGGGAAGCTATGAGACAACTCGCTCTGCACAGTGCTCTTACAGCCTACCCGGAACATCTCTTCCAAAGGCCTGTGAAACGCAGTGTCTATGCAGGCCTGATCTGGCTGAAGTAGGACTTCTGCTCTGGTGTGTGACATTGCCCTAGAGCTGAAAGGCCCAACGTGCAGGCTTCTTTCCAAAGGGCGAGTTGGTCCCCACAGCATCTTGCTTCCAGCTCTTTGGGAAGCTAAGAAACAACTCGCTCTGCACAGTGCTCTTACACCCCACCGGGAACATCTCTTCCAAAGGCCTGTGAAACGCAGTTTCTTTGCAGGCCTGATCTGGCTGAAGTAGGACTTCTGCTCTGGATGTGCTACATTGCCCTGGAACTGAAAGGCACAACGTGCAGGCTGCTTTCCAAAGGGCGAGTTTGCCCCACAGCATCTTGCTTCCAGCTCGTTGGGAATCTAAGAAACAGCTCTCCCTGCCCAGTGCTCTTACAGCCTACCCGGAACATCTCTTCCAAAGGCCTGTGAAACGCAGTGTCTTTGCAGGACTGATCTGGCTGAAGCAGGACTTCTGCTCTGGGTGTGCTACATTGCCCTAGAGCTGAAAGGCACAACGTGCAGGCTTCTTTCCAAAGGGCGAGTTGGGCCCCATAGCATCTTGCTTCCAGCTCTTTGGGAAGCTAAGAAACAACTCGCTCTGCACAGTGCTCTTACACCCCACCGGGAACATCTCTTCCAAAGGCCTGTGAAACGCAGTTTCTTTGCAGGCCTGATATGGCTGAAGTAGGATTTCTGCTCTGGGTGAGCTACATTGCCCTAGAGCTGAAAGGCACAAGTGCAGGCTTCTTTCCAAGGGGCGAGTTGGGCCCCACAGCATCTTGCTTCCAGCTCTTTGGGAAGCTAAGAAACAACTCGCTCTGCACAGTGCTCTTAACGCCTACCGGGAACATCTCTTCCAAAGGCCTGTGAAACGCAGTTTCTTTGCAGGCCTGATCTGGCTGAAGTAGGACTTCTGCTCTGGGTGTGCTACTTTGCCCTAAAGCTGAAAGGCACAACGTGCAGGCTTCTTTCCAAAGGGCGAGTTGGCCCCCACAGCATCTTGCTTCCAGCTCTTTGCGAACCTAAGAAACAACTCGCTCTGCACAGTGCTCTTACAGCCTACCGGGAACATCTCTTCCAAATGCCTGTGAAACGCAGTTTCTTTGCAGGCCTGATCTGGCTGAAGTAGGACTTCTGCTCTGGGTGTGCTACATTGCCCTACAGCTGAAAGACACAGTGTGCAGGCTTCTTTCCAAACGGCGAGTTGGTCCCCACAGCATCTTGCTTCCAGCTCTTTGGGAAGCTAAGAAACAACTCGCTCTGCACAGTGCTCTTACAGCCTACCGGGAACATCTCTTCCAAAGGCCTGTGAAACGCAGTGTCTTTGCAGGCCTGATCTGGCTGAAGTAGGACTTCTGCTCTGGGTGTGCTACATTGCCCTAGAGCTGAAAGGCACAACGTGCAGGCTTCTTTCCAAAGGGCGAGTTGGGCCCCACAGCATCTTGCTTCCAGCTCTTTGGGAAGCTAAGAAACAACTCGCTCTGCACAGTGCTCTTACAGCCTAACGGGAACATCTCTTCCAAAGGCCTGTGAAACGCAGTGTCTTTGCAGGCCTGATCTGGCTGAAGTAGGACTTCTGCTCTGAGTGTGCTACGTTGCCCTAGAGCTGAAAGGCACAACGTGCAGGCTTCTTTCCAAAGAGCGAGTTGGACCCCACAGCATCTTGCTTCCAGCTCTTTGCGAACCTAAGAAAGAACTCGCTCTGCACAGTGCTCTTACAGCCTACCGGGAACATCTCTTCCAACGGCCCGTGAAACGCTGTTTCTTTGCAGGCCTGATCTGGCTGAAGTAGGACTTCTGCTCTGGGTGTGCTACTTTGCCCTAGAGCTGAAAGGCACAACGTGCAGGCTTCTTTCCAAAGGGCGAGTTGGGCCCCACAGCATCTTGCTTCCAGCTCTTTGGGAAGCTAAGAAACAACTCGCTCTGCACAGTGCTCTTACAGCCTACCGGGAATACTTCTTCCAAAGCCCTGTGAAACGCAGTTTCTTTGCAGGCCTGATCTGGCTGAAGTAGGACTTCTGCTCTGGGTGTGCTACATTGCCCTAGAGCTGAAAGGCACAACGTGCAGGCTTCTTTCCAAAGGGCGAGTTGGGCCCCACAGCATCTTGCTTCCAGCTCTTTGGGAAGCGAAGAAACAACTCGCTCTGCACAGTGCTCTTACAGCCTACCGGGTACATCTCTTCCAAAGGCCTGTGAAACGCAGTGTCTTTGCAGGCCTGATCTGGCTGAAGTAGGACTTCTGCTCTGGTTGTGCTACATTGCCCTACAGCTGAAGGCACAACGTGCAGGCTTCTTTCCAAAGGGTGAGTGGGGCCCCACAGCATCTTGCTTCCAGCTCTTTGGGAAGCTAAGAAACAACTCGCTCTGCATAGTGCTCTTACAGCCTACCCGGAACATCTCTTCCAAAGGCCTGGAAACGCAGTTTCTTTGCAGAACTGATCTGGCTGAAGTAGGTCTTCTGCTCTGGTTTGCTATTTTGCCCTAGAGCTGAAAGGCACAACGTGCAGGCTTCTTTCCAAAGGGCGAGTTGGGCCCCACCGCATCTTGCTTCCAGATCTTTGGGAAGCTAAGAAACAACTCGCTCTGCACAGTGCTCTTACAGCCTACCGGGAACATCTCTTCCAAAGGCCTGTGAAACGCAGTTTTTTGCAGGCCTGATCTTGCTGAAGTAGGACTTCTTCTCTGGGTGTGCTACTTTGCCCTAGAGCTGAAAGGCACAACGTGCAGGCTGCTTTCCAAAGGGCGAGTTTGCCCCACAGCATCTTGCTTCCAGCTCGTTGGGAAGCTAAGAAACAGCTCTCTCTGCCCAGTGCTCTTACAGCCTACCCGGAACATCTCTATAAAGGCCTGTGAAACGCAGTGTCCTTGCAGGCCTGATCTGGCTGAAGTAGGACTTCTGCTCTGGGTGTGCTACATTGCCCTAGAGCTGAAAGGCACAACGTGCAGGCTTCTTTCCAAAGGGCGAGTTGGGCCCCACCGCATCTTGCTTCCAGCTCTTTACGAACCTAAGAAACAACTCGCTCTGCACAGTGCTCTTACAGCCTACCGGGAACATCTCTTCCAAAGGCCTGTGAAACGCAGTTTCTTTGCAGGCCTGATCTGGCTGAAGTAGGACTTCTGCTCTGGGTGTGCTACATTGCCCTAGAGCTGAAAGGCACAACGTGCAGGCTGCTTTCCAGAGGGCGAGTTTGCCCCACAGCATCTTGCTTCCAGCTCGTTGGGAAGCTAAGAAACAGCTCTCTCTGCCCAGTGCTCTTACAGCCTACCCGGAACATCTCTATAAAGGCCTGTGAAACGCACTGTCTTTGCAGGCCTGATCTGGCTGAAGTAGGACTTCTGCTCTGGGTGTGCTACATTGCCCTAGAGCTGAAAGGCACAACGTGCAGGCTTCTTTCCAAAGGGCGAGTTGGGCCACACAGCATCTTGCTTCCAGCTCTTTGGGAAGCTAAGAAACAACTCGCTCTGCACAGTGCTGTTACAGCCTACCCGGAACATCTCTTCCAAAGGCCTGTGAAACGCAGTTTCTTTGCAGGCCTGATCTGGCTGAAGTAGGACGTCTGCTCTGGGTTGCTATTTTGCCCTAGAGCTGAAAGGCACAACGTGCAGGCTTTTTTCCAAAGGGCGAGTTGGGCCCCACCGCATCTTGCTTCCAGATCTTTGGGAAGCTAAGAAACAACTCGTTCTGCACAGTGCTCTTACAGTCTACCGGGAACATCTCTTCCACAGGCCTGTGAAACGCAGTGTGTTTGCAGGGCTGATCTGGCTGAAGTAGGACTTCTGCTCTGGATGTGCTACATTGCCCTAGAGCTGAAAGGCACAACGTGCAGGCTGCTTTCCAAAGGGCGAGTTTGCCCCACAGCATCTTGCTTAAAGCTCGTTGGGAATCTAAGAAACAGCTCTCTCTGCCCAGTGCTCTTACAGCCTACCCGGAACATCTCTTCCAAAGGCCTGTGAAACGCAGTGTCTTTGCAGGCCTGATCTGGCTGAAGTAGGACTTCTGCTCTGGGTGTGCTACATTGCCCTAGAGCTGAAAGGCACAGTGTGCAGGCTTCTTTCGAAAGGGCGAGTTGGTCCCCACAGCATCTTGCTTCCAGCTCTTTGGGAAGCTATGAGACAACTCGCTCTGCACAGTGCTCTTACAGCCTACCCGGAACATCTCTTCCAAAGGCCTGTGAAACGCAGTGTCTATGCAGGCCTGATCTGGCTGAAGTAGGACTTCTGCTCTGGTGTGTGACATTGCCCTAGAGCTGAAAGGCCCAACGTGCAGGCTTCTTTCCAAAGGGCGAGTTGGTCCCCACAGCATCTTGCTTCCAGCTCTTTGGGAAGCTAAGAAACAACTCGCTCTGCACAGTGCTCTTACACCCCACCGGGAACATCTCTTCCAAAGGCCTGTGAAACGCAGTTTCTTTGCAGGCCTGATATGGCTGAAGTAGGATTTCTGCTCTGGGTGAGCTACATTGCCCTAGAGCTGAAAGGCACAACGTGCAGGCTTCTTTCCAAGGGGCGAGTTGGGCCCCACAGCATCTTGCTTCCAGCTCTTTGGGAAGCTAAGAAACAACTCGCTCTGCACAGTGCTCTTAACGCCTACCTGGAACATCTCTTCCAAAGGCCTGTGAAACGCAGTTTCTTTGCAGGCCTGATCTGGCTGAAGTAGGACTTCTGCTCTGGATGTGCTACATTGCCCTGGAACTGAAAGGCACAACGTGCAGGCTGCTTTCCAAAGGGCGAGTTTGCCCCACAGCATCTTGCTTCCAGCTCGTTGGGAATCTAAGAAACAGCTCTCCCTGCCCAGTGCTCTTACAGCCTACCCGGAACATCTCTTCCAAAGGCCTGTGAAACGCAGTGTCTTTGCAGGCCTGATCTGGCTGAAGCAGGACTTCTGCTCTGGGTGTGCTACATTGCCCTAGAGCTGAAAGGCACAACGTGCAGGCTTCTTCCAAAGGGCGAGTTGGTCCCCACAGCATCTTGCTTCCAGCTCTTTGGGAAGCTAAGAAACAACTCGCTCTGCACAGTGCTCTTACACCCCACCGGGAACATCTCTTCCAAAGGCCTGTGAAACGCAGTTTCTTTGCAGGCCTGATATGGCTGAAGTAGGATTTCTGCTCTGGGTGAGCTACATTGCCCTAGAGCTGAAAGGCACAAGTGCAGGCTTCTTTCCAAGGGGCGAGTTGGGCCCCACAGCATCTTGCTTCCAGCTCTTTGGGAAGCTAAGAAACAACTCGCTCTGCACAGTGCTCTTAACGCCTACCGGGAACATCTCTTCCAAAGGCCTGTGAAACGCAGTTTCTTTGCAGGCCTGATCTGGCTGAAGTAGGACTTCTGCTCTGGGTGTGCTACTTTGCCCTAAAGCTGAAAGGCACAACGTGCAGGCTTCTTTCCAAAGGGCGAGTTGGCCCCCACAGCATCTTGCTTCCAGCTCTTTGCGAACCTAAGAAACAACTCGCTCTGCACAGTGCTCTTACAGCCTACCGGGAACATCTCTTCCAAATGCCTGTGAAACGCAGTTTCTTTGCAGGCCTGATCTGGCTGAAGTAGGACTTCTGCTCTGGGTGTGCTACATTGCCCTACAGCTGAAAGACACAGTGTGCAGGCTTCTTTCCAAACGGCGAGTTGGTCCCCACAGCATCTTGCTTCCAGCTCTTTGGGAAGCTAAGAAACAACTCGCTCTGCACAGTGCTCTTACAGCCTACCGGGAACATCTCTTCCAAAGGCCTGTGAAACGCAGTGTCTTTGCAGGCCTGATCTGGCTGAAGTAGGACTTCTGCTCTGGGTGTGCTACATTGCCCTAGAGCTGAAAGGCACAACGTGCAGGCTTCTTTCCAAAGGGCGAGTTGGGCCCCACAGCATCTTGCTTCCAGCTCTTTGGGAAGCTAAGAAACAACTCGCTCTGCACAGTGCTCTTACAGCCTAACGGGAACATCTCTTCCAAAGGCCTGTGAAACGCAGTGTCTTTGCAGGCCTGATCTGGCTGAAGTAGGACTTCTGCTCTGAGTGTGCTACGTTGCCCTAGAGCTGAAAGGCACAACGTGCAGGCTTCTTTCCAAAGAGCGAGTTGGACCCCACAGCATCTTGCTTCCAGCTCTTTGCGAACCTAAGAAAGAACTCGCTCTGCACAGTTCTCTTACAGCCTACCGGGAACATCTCTTCCAACGGCCCGTGAAACGCTGTTTCTTTGCAGGCCTGATCTGGCTGAAGTAGGACTTCTGCTCTGGGTGTGCTACTTTGCCCTAGAGCTGAAAGGCACAACGTGCAGGCTTCTTTCCAAAGGGCGAGTTGGGCCCCACAGCATCTTGCTTCCAGCTCTTTGGGAAGCTAAGAAACAACTCGCTCTGCACAGTGCTCTTACAGCCTACCGGGAACATCTCTTCCAAAGGCCTGTGAAACGCAGTTTCTTTGCAGGCCTGATCTGGCTGAAGTAGGACTTCTGCTCTGGGTGTGCTACATTGCCCTAGAGCTGAAAGGCACAACGTGCAGGCTTCTTTCCAAAGGGCGAGTTGGGCCCCACAGCATCTTGCTTCCAGCTCTTTGGGAAGCGAAGAAACAACTCGCTCTGCACAGTGCTCTTACAGCCTACCGGGTACATCTCTTCCAAAGGCCTGTGAAACGCAGTGTCTTTGCAGGCCTGATCTGGCTGAAGTAGGACTTCTGCTCTGGTTGTGCTACATTGCCCTACAGCTGAAGGCACAACGTGCAGGCTTCTTTCCAAAGGGTGAGTGGGGCCCCACAGCATCTTGCTTCCAGCTCTTTGGGAAGCTAAGAAACAACTCGCTCTGCATAGTGCTCTTACAGCCTACCCGGAACATCTCTTCCAAAGGCCTGGAAACGCAGTTTCTTTGCAGAACTGATCTGGCTGAAGTAGGTCTTCTGCTCTGGTTTGCTATTTTGCCCTAGAGCTGAAAGGCACAACGTGCAGGCTTCTTTCCAAAGGGCGAGTTGGGCCCCACCGCATCTTGCTTCCAGATCTTTGGGAAGCTAAGAAACAACTCGCTCTGCACAGTGCTCTTACAGCCTACCGGGAACATCTCTTCCAAAGGCCTGTGAAACGCAGTTTTTTGCAGGCCTGATCTTGCTGAAGTAGGACTTCTTCTCTGGGTGTGCTACTTTGCCCTAGAGCTGAAAGGCACAACGTGCAGGCTGCTTTCCAAAGGGCGAGTTTGCCCCACAGCATCTTGCTTCCAGCTCGTTGGGAAGCTAAGAAACAGCTCTCTCTGCCCAGTGCTCTTACAGCCTACCCGGAACATCTCTATAAAGGCCTGTGAAACGCAGTGTCCTTGCAGGCCTGATCTGGCTGAAGTAGGACGTCTGCTCTGGGTTGCTATTTTGCCCTAGAGCTGAAAGGCACAACGTGCAGGCTTTTTTCCAAAGGGCGAGTTGGGCCCCACCGCATCTTGCTTCCAGATCTTTGGGAAGCTAAGAAACAACTCGTTCTGCACAGTGCTCTTACAGTCTACCGGGAACATCTCTTCCACAGGCCTGTGAAACGCAGTGTGTTTGCAGGGCTGATCTGGCTGAAGTAGGACTTCTGCTCTGGATGTGCTACATTGCCCTAGAGCTGAAAGGCACAACGTGCAGGCTGCTTTCCAAAGGGCGAGTTTGCCCCACAGCATCTTGCTTAAAGCTCGTTGGGAATCTAAGAAACAGCTCTCTCTGCCCAGTGCTCTTACAGCCTACCCGGAACATCTCTTCCAAAGGCCTGTGAAACGCAGTGTCTTTGCAGGCCTGATCTGGCTGAAGTAGGACTTCTGCTCTGGGTGTGCTACATTGCCCTAGAGCTGAAAGGCACAGTGTGCAGGCTTCTTTCGAAAGGGCGAGTTGGTCCCCACAGCATCTTGCTTCCAGCTCTTTGGGAAGCTATGAGACAACTCGCTCGGCACAGTGCTCTTACAGCCTACCCGGAACATCTCTTCCAAAGGCCTGTGAAACGCAGTGTCTATGCAGGCCTGATCTGGCTGAAGTAGGACTTCTGCTCTGGTGTGTGACATTGCCCTAGAGCTGAAAGGCCCAACGTGCAGGCTTCTTTCCAAAGGGCGAGTTGGTCCCCACAGCATCTTGCTTCCAGCTCTTTGGGAAGCTAAGAAACAACTCGCTCTGCACAGTGCTCTTACACCCCACCGGGAACATCTCTTCCAAAGGCCTGTGAAACGCAGTTTCTTTGCAGGCCTGATATGGCTGAAGTAGGATTTCTGCTCTGGGTGAGCTACATTGCCCTAGAGCTGAAAGGCACAACGTGCAGGCTTCTTTCCAAGGGGCGAGTTGGGCCCCACAGCATCTTGCTTCCAGCTCTTTGGGAAGCTAAGAAACAACTCGCTCTGCACAGTGCTCTTAACGCCTACCTGGAACATCTCTTCCAAAGGCCTGTGAAACGCAGTTTCTTTGCAGGCCTGATCTGGCTGAAGTAGGACTTCTGCTCTGGATGTGCTACATTGCCCTGGAACTGAAAGGCACAACGTGCAGGCTGCTTTCCAAAGGGCGAGTTTGCCCCACAGCATCTTGCTTCCAGCTCGTTGGGAATCTAAGAAACAGCTCTCCCTGCCCAGTGCTCTTACAGCCTACCCGGAACATCTCTTCCAAAGGCCTGTGAAACGCAGTGTCTTTGCAGGCCTGATCTGGCTGAAGCAGGACTTCTGCTCTGGGTGTGCTACATTGCCCTAGAGCTGAAAGGCACAACGTGCAGGCTTCTTTCCAAAGGGCGAGTTGGTCCCCACAGCATCTTGCTTCCAGCTCTTTGGGAAGCTAAGAAACAACTCGCTCTGCACAGTGCTCTTACACCCCACCGGGAACATCTCTTCCAAAGGCCTGTGAAACGCAGTTTCTTTGCAGGCCTGATATGGCTGAAGTAGGATTTCTGCTCTGGGTGAGCTACATTGCCCTAGAGCTGAAAGGCACAAGTGCAGGCTTCTTTCCAAGGGGCGAGTTGGGCCCCACAGCATCTTGCTTCCAGCTCTTTGGGAAGCTAAGAAACAACTCGCTCTGCACAGTGCTCTTAACGCCTACCGGGAAC
Source organism: Equus przewalskii (assembly GCF_037783145.1). Taxonomy (NCBI): domain Eukaryota; kingdom Metazoa; phylum Chordata; class Mammalia; order Perissodactyla; family Equidae; genus Equus; species Equus przewalskii. Next base: position 139,105 of record NW_027228657.1, on the reverse strand, counting down.
ATCTCTTCCAAAGGCCTGTGAAACGCAGTTTCTTTGCAGGCCTGATCTGGCTGAAGTAGGACTTCTGCTCTGGGTGTGCTACTTTGCCCTAAAGCTGAAAGGCACAACGTGCAGGCTTCTTTCCAAAGGGCGAGTTGGCCCCCACAGCATCTTGCTTCCAGCTCTTTGCGAACCTAAGAAACAACTCGCTCTGCACAGTGCTCTTACAGCCTACCGGGAACATCTCTTCCAAATGCCTGTGAAACGCAGTTTCTTTGCAGGCCTGATCTGGCTGAAGTAGGACTTCTGCTCTGGGTGTGCTACATTGCCCTACAGCTGAAAGACACAGTGTGCAGGCTTCTTTCCAAACGGCGAGTTGGTCCCCACAGCATCTTGCTTCCAGCTCTTTGGGAAGCTAAGAAACAACTCGCTCTGCACAGTGCTCTTACAGCCTACCGGGAACATCTCTTCCAAAGGCCTGTGAAACGCAGTGTCTTTGCAGGCCTGATCTGGCTGAAGTAGGACTTCTGCTCTGGGTGTGCTACATTGCCCTAGAGCTGAAAGGCACAACGTGCAGGCTTCTTTCCAAAGGGCGAGTTGGGCCCCACAGCATCTTGCTTCCAGCTCTTTGGGAAGCTAAGAAACAACTCGCTCTGCACAGTGCTCTTACAGCCTAACGGGAACATCTCTTCCAAAGGCCTGTGAAACGCAGTGTCTTTGCAGGCCTGATCTGGCTGAAGTAGGACTTCTGCTCTGAGTGTGCTACGTTGCCCTAGAGCTGAAAGGCACAACGTGCAGGCTTCTTTCCAAAGAGCGAGTTGGACCCCACAGCATCTTGCTTCCAGCTCTTTGCGAACCTAAGAAAGAACTCGCTCTGCACAGTTCTCTTACAGCCTACCGGGAACATCTCTTCCAACGGCCCGTGAAACGCTGTTTCTTTGCAGGCCTGATCTGGCTGAAGTAGGACTTCTGCTCTGGGTGTGCTACTTTGCCCTAGAGCTGAAAGGCACAACGTGCAGGCTTCTTTCCAAAGGGCGAGTTGGGCCCCACAGCATCTTGCTTCCAGCTCTTTGGGAAGCTAAGAAACAACTCGCTCTGCACAGTGCTCTTACAGCCTACCGGGAACATCTCTTCCAAAGGCCTGTGAAACGCAGTTTCTTTGCAGGCCTGATCTGGCTGAAGTAGGACTTCTGCTCTGGGTGTGCTACATTGCCCTAGAGCTGAAAGGCACAACGTGCAGGCTTCTTTCCAAAGGGCGAGTTGGGCCCCACAGCATCTTGCTTCCAGCTCTTTGGGAAGCGAAGAAACAACTCGCTCTGCACAGTGCTCTTACAGCCTACCGGGTACATCTCTTCCAAAGGCCTGTGAAACGCAGTGTCTTTGCAGGCCTGATCTGGCTGAAGTAGGACTTCTGCTCTGGTTGTGCTACATTGCCCTACAGCTGAAGGCACAACGTGCAGGCTTCTTTCCAAAGGGTGAGTGGGGCCCCACAGCATCTTGCTTCCAGCTCTTTGGGAAGCTAAGAAACAACTCGCTCTGCATAGTGCTCTTACAGCCTACCCGGAACATCTCTTCCAAAGGCCTGGAAACGCAGTTTCTTTGCAGAACTGATCTGGCTGAAGTAGGTCTTCTGCTCTGGTTTGCTATTTTGCCCTAGAGCTGAAAGGCACAACGTGCAGGCTTCTTTCCAAAGGGCGAGTTGGGCCCCACCGCATCTTGCTTCCAGATCTTTGGGAAGCTAAGAAACAACTCGCTCTGCACAGTGCTCTTACAGCCTACCGGGAACATCTCTTCCAAAGGCCTGTGAAACGCAGTTTTTTGCAGGCCTGATCTTGCTGAAGTAGGACTTCTTCTCTGGGTGTGCTACTTTGCCCTAGAGCTGAAAGGCACAACGTGCAGGCTGCTTTCCAAAGGGCGAGTTTGCCCCACAGCATCTTGCTTCCAGCTCGTTGGGAAGCTAAGAAACAGCTCTCTCTGCCCAGTGCTCTTACAGCCTACCCGGAACATCTCTATAAAGGCCTGTGAAACGCAGTGTCCTTGCAGGCCTGATCTGGCTGAAGTAGGACTTCTGCTCTGAGTGTGCTACGTTGCCCTAGAGCTGAAAGGCACAACGTGCAGGCTTCTTTCCAAAGAGCGAGTTGGACCCCACAGCATCTTGCTTCCAGCTCTTTGCGAACCTAAGAAAGAACTCGCTCTGCACAGTTCTCTTACAGCCTACCGGGAACATCTCTTCCAACGGCCCGTGAAACGCTGTTTCTTTGCAGGCCTGATCTGGCTGAAGTAGGACTTCTGCTCTGGGTGTGCTACTTTGCCCTAGAGCTGAAAGGCACAACGTGCAGGCTTCTTTCCAAAGGGCGAGTTGGGCCCCACAGCATCTTGCTTCCAGCTCTTTGGGAAGCTAAGAAACAACTCGCTCTGCACAGTGCTCTTACAGCCTACCGGGAACATCTCTTCCAAAGGCCTGTGAAACGCAGTTTCTTTGCAGGCCTGATCTGGCTGAAGTAGGACTTCTGCTCTGGGTGTGCTACATTGCCCTAGAGCTGAAAGGCACAACGTGCAGGCTTCTTTCCAAAGGGCGAGTTGGGCCCCACAGCATCTTGCTTCCAGCTCTTTGGGAAGCGAAGAAACAACTCGCTCTGCACAGTGCTCTTACAGCCTACCGGGTACATCTCTTCCAAAGGCCTGTGAAACGCAGTGTCTTTGCAGGCCTGATCTGGCTGAAGTAGGACTTCTGCTCTGGTTGTGCTACATTGCCCTACAGCTGAAGGCACAACGTGCAGGCTTCTTTCCAAAGGGTGAGTGGGGCCCCACAGCATCTTGCTTCCAGCTCTTTGGGAAGCTAAGAAACAACTCGCTCTGCATAGTGCTCTTACAGCCTACCCGGAACATCTCTTCCAAAGGCCTGGAAACGCAGTTTCTTTGCAGAACTGATCTGGCTGAAGTAGGTCTTCTGCTCTGGTTTGCTATTTTGCCCTAGAGCTGAAAGGCACAACGTGCAGGCTTCTTTCCAAAGGGCGAGTTGGGCCCCACCGCATCTTGCTTCCAGATCTTTGGGAAGCTAAGAAACAACTCGCTCTGCACAGTGCTCTTACAGCCTACCGGGAACATCTCTTCCAAAGGCCTGTGAAACGCAGTTTTTTGCAGGCCTGATCTTGCTGAAGTAGGACTTCTTCTCTGGGTGTGCTACTTTGCCCTAGAGCTGAAAGGCACAACGTGCAGGCTGCTTTCCAAAGGGCGAGTTTGCCCCACAGCATCTTGCTTCCAGCTCGTTGGGAAGCTAAGAAACAGCTCTCTCTGCCCAGTGCTCTTACAGCCTACCCGGAACATCTCTATAAAGGCCTGTGAAACGCAGTGTCCTTGCAGGCCTGATCTGGCTGAAGTAGGACTTCTGCTCTGGGTGTGCTACATTGCCCTAGAGCTGAAAGGGACAACGTGCAGGCTTCTTTCCAAAGGGCGAGTTGGGCCCCACAGCATCTTGCTTCCAGCTCTTTGGGAAGCTAAGAAACAACTCGCTCTGCACAGTGCTCTTACAGCCTACCCGGAACATCTCTTCCAAAGGCCTGTGAAACGCAGTTTCTTTGCAGGCCTGATCTGGCTGAAGTAGGACGTCTGCTCTGGTTTGCTATTTTGCCCTAGAGCTGAAAGGCACAACGTGCAGGCTTCTTTCCAAAGGGCGAGTTGGGCCCCAGCGCATCTTGCTTCCAGATCTTTGCGAAGCTAAGAAAAAACTCGCTCTGCACAGTGCTCTTACAGCCTACCGGGAACATCTCTTCCAAATGCCTGTGAAACGCAGTTTCTTTGCAGGCCTGATCTGGCTGAAGTAGGACTTCTGCTCTGGGTGTGCTACATTGCCCTAGAGCTGAAAGGCACAGTGTGCAGGCTTCTTTCGAAAGGGCGAGTTGGTCCCCACAGCATCTTGCTTCCAGCTCTTTGGGAAGCTAAGAAACAACTCGCTCTGCACAGTGCTCTTACAGCCTACCGGGAACATCTCTTCCAAAGGCCTGTGAAACGCAGTGTCTTTGCAGGCCTGATCTGGCTGAAGTAGGACTTCTGCTCTGGTGTGTGACATTGCCCTAGAGCTGAAAGGCCCAACGTGAAGGCTTCTTTCCAAAGGGCGAGTTGGTCCCCACAGCATCTTGCTTCCAGCTCTTTGGGAAGCTAAGAAACAACTCGCTCTGCACAGTGCTCTTACACCCCCCCGGGAACATCTCTTCCAAAGGCCTGTGAAACGCAGTTTCTTTGCAGGCCTGATATGGCTGAAGTAGGATTTCTGCTCTGGGTGAGCTACATTGCCCTAGAGCTGAAAGGCACAACGTGCAGGCTTCTTTCCAAGGGGCGAGTTGGGCCCCACAGAATCTTGCTTCCAGCTCTTTGGGAAGCTAAGAAACAACTCGCTCTGCACAGTGCTCTTAACGCCTACCGGGAACATCTCTTCCAAAGGCCTGTGAAACGCAGTTTCTTTGCAAGCCTGATCTGGCTGAAGTAGGACTTCTGCTCTGGATGTGCTACATTGCCCTAGAGCTGAAAGGCACAACGTGCAGGCTGCTTTCCAAAGGGCGAGTTTGCCCCACAGCATCTTGCTTCCAGCTCGTTGGGAATCTAAGAAACAGCTCTCCCTGCCCAGTGCTCTTACAGCCTACCCGGAACATCTCTTCCAAAGGCCTGTGAAACGCAGTGTCTTTGCAGGCCTGATCTGGCTGAAGTAGGACTTCTGCTCTGGGTGTGCTACATTGCCCTAGAGCTGAAAGGCACAACGTGCAGGCTTCTTTCCAAAGGGCGAGTTGGGCCACACAGCATCTTGCTTCCAGCTCTTTGGGAAGCTAAGAAACAACTCGCTCTGCACAGTGCTCTTACAGCCTACCCGGAACATCTCTTCCAAAGGCCTGTGAAACGCAGTTTCCTTGCAGGCCTGATCTGGCTGAAGTAGGACGTCTGCTCTGGTTTGCTATTTTGCCCTAGAGCTGAAAGGCACAACGTGCAGGCTTCTTTCCAAAGGGCGAGTTGGGCCACACAGCATCTTGCTTCCAGCTCTTTGTGAAGCTAAGAAACAACTCGCTCTGCACAGTGCTCTTACAGCCTACCGGGAACATCTCTTCCAAAGGCCTGTGAAACGCAGTTTCTTTGCAGGCCTGATCTGGCTGAAGTAGGACTTCTGCTCTGGGTGTGCTACTTTGCCCTAAAGCTGAAAGGCACAACGTGCAGGCTTCTTTCCAAAGGGCGAGTTGGGCCCCACAGCATCTTGCTTTCAGCTCTTTGCGAACCTAAGAAACAACTCGCTCTGCACAGTGCTCTTACAGCCTACCGGGAACATCTCTTCCAAATGCCTGTGAAACGCAGTTTCTTGCAGGCCTGATCTGGCTGAAGTAGGACTTCTGCTCTGGGTGTGCTACATTGCCCTAGAGTTGAAAGACACAGTGTGCAGGCTTCTTTCCAAACGGCGAGTTGGTCCCCACAGCATCTTGCTTCCAGCTCTTTGGGAAGCTAAGAAACAACTCGCTCTGCACAGTGCTCTTACAGCCTACCGGGAACATCTCTTCCAAAGGCCTGTGAAACGCAGTGTCTTTGCAGGCCTGATCTGGCTGAAGTAGGACTTCTGCTCTGGGTGTGCTACTTTGCCCTAAAGCTGAAAGGCACAACGTGCAGGCTTCTTTCCAAAGGGCGAGTTGGGCCCCACAGCATCTTGCTTTCAGCTCTTTGCGAACCTAAGAAACAACTCGCTCTGCACAGTGCTCTTACAGCCTACCGGGAACATCTCTTCCAAATGCCTGTGAAACGCAGTTTCTTTGCAGGCCTGATCTGGCTGAAGTAGGACTTCTGCTCTGGATGTGCTACATTGCCCTGGAACTGAAAGGCACAACGTGCAGGCTGCTTTCCAAAGGGCGAGTTTGCCCCACAGCATCTTGCTTCCAGCTCGTTGGGAATCTAAGAAACAGCTCTCCCTGCCCAGTGCTCTTACAGCCTACCCGGAACATCTCTTCCAAAGGCCTGTGAAACGCAGTGTCTTTGCAGGCCTGATCTGGCTGAAGCAGGACTTCTGCTCTGGGTGTGCTACATTGCCCTAGAGCTGAAAGGCACAACGTGCAGGCTTCTTTCCAAAGGGCGAGTTGGTCCCCACAGCATCTTGCTTCCAGCTCTTTGGGAAGCTAAGAAACAACTCGCTCTGCACAGTGCTCTTACACCCCACCGGGAACATCTCTTCCAAAGGCCTGTGAAACGCAGTTTCTTTGCAGGCCTGATATGGCTGAAGTAGGATTTCTGCTCTGGGTGAGCTACATTGCCCTAGAGCTGAAAGGCACAAGTGCAGGCTTCTTTCCAAGGGGCGAGTTGGGCCCCACAGCATCTTGCTTCCAGCTCTTTGGGAAGCTAAGAAACAACTCGCTCTGCACAGTGCTCTTAACGCCTACCGGGAACATCTCTTCCAAAGGCCTGTGAAACGCAGTTTCTTTGCAGGCCTGATCTGGCTGAAGTAGGACTTCTGCTCTGGGTGTGCTACTTTGCCCTAAAGCTGAAAGGCACAACGTGCAGGCTTCTTTCCAAAGGGCGAGTTGGCCCCCACAGCATCTTGCTTCCAGCTCTTTGCGAACCTAAGAAACAACTCGCTCTGCACAGTGCTCTTACAGCCTACCGGGAACATCTCTTCCAAAGGCCTGTGAAACGCAGTTTCTTTGCAGGCCTGATATGGCTGAAGTAGGATTTCTGCTCTGGGTGAGCTACATTGCCCTAGAGCTGAAAGGCACAACGTGCAGGCTTCTTTCCAAGGGGCGAGTTGGGCCCCACAGAATCTTGCTTCCAGCTCTTTGGGAAGCTAAGAAACAACTCGCTCTGCACAGTGCTCTTAACGCCTACCGGGAACATCTCTTCCAAAGGCCTGTGAAACGCAGTTTCTTTGCAAGCCTGATCTGGCTGAAGTAGGACTTCTGCTCTGGATGTGCTACATTGCCCTAGAGCTGAAAGGCACAACGTGCAGGCTGCTTTCCAAAGGGCGAGTTTGCCCCACAGCATCTTGCTTCCAGCTCGTTGGGAATCTAAGAAACAGCTCTCCCTGCCCAGTGCTCTTACAGCCTACCCGGAACATCTCTTCCAAAGGCCTGTGAAACGCAGTGTCTTTGCAGGCCTGATCTGGCTGAAGTAGGACTTCTGCTCTGGGTGTGCTACATTGCCCTAGAGCTGAAAGGCACAACGTGCAGGCTTCTTTCCAAAGGGCGAGTTGGGCCACACAGCATCTTGCTTCCAGCTCTTTGGGAAGCTAAGAAACAACTCGCTCTGCACAGTGCTCTTACAGCCTACCCGGAACATCTCTTCCAAAGGCCTGTGAAACGCAGTTTCCTTGCAGGCCTGATCTGGCTGAAGTAGGACGTCTGCTCTGGTTTGCTATTTTGCCCTAGAGCTGAAAGGCACAACGTGCAGGCTTCTTTCCAAAGGGCGAGTTGGGCCACACAGCATCTTGCTTCCAGCTCTTTGTGAAGCTAAGAAACAACTCGCTCTGCACAGTGCTCTTACAGCCTACCGGGAACATCTCTTCCAAAGGCCTGTGAAACGCAGTTTCTTTGCAGGCCTGATCTGGCTGAAGTAGGACTTCTGCTCTGGATGTGCTACATTGCCCTGGAACTGAAAGGCACAACGTGCAGGCTGCTTTCCAAAGGGCGAGTTTGCCCCACAGCATCTTGCTTCCAGCTCGTTGGGAATCTAAGAAACAGCTCTCCCTGCCCAGTGCTCTTACAGCCTACCCGGAACATCTCTTCCAAAGGCCTGTGAAACGCAGTGTCTTTGCAGGCCTGATCTGGCTGAAGCAGGACTTCTGCTCTGGGTGTGCTACATTGCCCTAGAGCTGAAAGGCACAACGTGCAGGCTTCTTTCCAAAGGGCGAGTTGGTCCCCACAGCATCTTGCTTCCAGCTCTTTGGGAAGCTAAGAAACAACTCGCTCTGCACAGTGCTCTTACACCCCACCGGGAACATCTCTTCCAAAGGCCTGTGAAACGCAGTTTCTTTGCAGGCCTGATATGGCTGAAGTAGGATTTCTGCTCTGGGTGAGCTACATTGCCCTAGAGCTGAAAGGCACAAGTGCAGGCTTCTTTCCAAGGGGCGAGTTGGGCCCCACAGCATCTTGCTTCCAGCTCTTTGGGAAGCTAAGAAACAACTCGCTCTGCACAGTGCTCTTAACGCCTACCGGGAACATCTCTTCCAAAGGCCTGTGAAACGCAGTTTCTTTGCAGGCCTGATCTGGCTGAAGTAGGACTTCTGCTCTGGGTGTGCTACTTTGCCCTAAAGCTGAAAGGCACAACGTGCAGGCTTCTTTCCAAAGGGCGAGTTGGCCCCCACAGCATCTTGCTTCCAGCTCTTTGCGAACCTAAGAAACAACTCGCTCTGCACAGTGCTCTTACAGCCTACCGGGAACATCTCTTCCAAATGCCTGTGAAACGCAGTTTCTTTGCAGGCCTGATCTGGCTGAAGTAGGACTTCTGCTCTGGGTGTGCTACATTGCCCTACAGCTGAAAGACACAGTGTGCAGGCTTCTTTCCAAACGGCGAGTTGGTCCCCACAGCATCTTGCTTCCAGCTCTTTGGGAAGCTAAGAAACAACTCGCTCTGCACAGTGCTCTTACAGCCTACCGGGAACATCTCTTCCAAAGGCCTGTGAAACGCAGTGTCTTTGCAGGCCTGATCTGGCTGAAGTAGGACTTCTGCTCTGGGTGTGCTACATTGCCCTAGAGCTGAAAGGCACAACGTGCAGGCTTCTTTCCAAAGGGCGAGTTGGGCCCCACAGCATCTTGCTTCCAGCTCTTTGGGAAGCTAAGAAACAACTCGCTCTGCACAGTGCTCTTACAGCCTAACGGGAACATCTCTTCCAAAGGCCTGTGAAACGCAGTGTCTTTGCAGGCCTGATCTGGCTGAAGTAGGACTTCTGCTCTGAGTGTGCTACGTTGCCCTAGAGCTGAAAGGCACAACGTGCAGGCTTCTTTCCAAAGAGCGAGTTGGACCCCACAGCATCTTGCTTCCAGCTCTTTGCGAACCTAAGAAAGAACTCGCTCTGCACAGTGCTCTTACAGCCTACCGGGAACATCTCTTCCAACGGCCCGTGAAACGCTGTTTCTTTGCAGGCCTGATCTGGCTGAAGTAGGACTTCTGCTCTGGGTGTGCTACTTTGCCCTAGAGCTGAAAGGCACAACGTGCAGGCTTCTTTCCAAAGGGCGAGTTGGGCCCCACAGCATCTTGCTTCCAGCTCTTTGGGAAGCTAAGAAACAACTCGCTCTGCACAGTGCTCTTACAGCCTACCGGGAACATCTCTTCCAAAGGCCTGTGAAACGCAGTTTCTTTGCAGGCCTGATCTGGCTGAAGTAGGACTTCTGCTCTGGGTGTGCTACATTGCCCTAGAGCTGAAAGGCACAACGTGCAGGCTTCTTTCCAAAGGGCGAGTTGGGCCCCACAGCATCTTGCTTCCAGCTCTTTGGGAAGCGAAGAAACAACTCGCTCTGCACAGTGCTCTTACAGCCTACCGGGTACATCTCTTCCAAAGGCCTGTGAAACGCAGTGTCTTTGCAGGCCTGATCTGGCTGAAGTAGGACTTCTGCTCTGGTTGTGCTACATTGCCCTACAGCTGAAGGCACAACGTGCAGGCTTCTTTCCAAAGGGTGAGTGGGGCCCCACAGCATCTTGCTTCCAGCTCTTTGGGAAGCTAAGAAACAACTCGCTCTGCATAGTGCTCTTACAGCCTACCCGGAACATCTCTTCCAAAGGCCTGGAAACGCAGTTTCTTTGCAGAACTGATCTGGCTGAAGTAGGTCTTCTGCTCTGGTTTGCTATTTTGCCCTAGAGCTGAAAGGCACAACGTGCAGGCTTCTTTCCAAAGGGCGAGTTGGGCCCCACCGCATCTTGCTTCCAGATCTTTGGGAAGCTAAGAAACAACTCGCTCTGCACAGTGCTCTTACAGCCTACCGGGAACATCTCTTCCAAAGGCCTGTGAAACGCAGTTTTTTGCAGGCCTGATCTTGCTGAAGTAGGACTTCTTCTCTGGGTGTGCTACTTTGCCCTAGAGCTGAAAGGCACAACGTGCAGGCTGCTTTCCAAAGGGCGAGTTTGCCCCACAGCATCTTGCTTCCAGCTCGTTGGGAAGCTAAGAAACAGCTCTCTCTGCCCAGTGCTCTTACAGCCTACCCGGAACATCTCTATAAAGGCCTGTGAAACGCAGTGTCCTTGCAGGCCTGATCTGGCTGAAGTAGGACTTCTGCTCTGGGTGTGCTACATTGCCCTAGAGCTGAAAGGGACAACGTGCAGGCTTCTTTCCAAAGGGCGAGTTGGGCCCCACAGCATCTTGCTTCCAGCTCTTTGGGAAGCTAAGAAACAACTCGCTCTGCACAGTGCTCTTACAGCGCACCGGTAACATCTCTTCCAAAGGCCTGTGAAACGCAGTTTCTTTGCAGGCCTGATCTGGCTGAAGTAGGACTTCTGCTCTGGGTGTGCTACTTTGCCCTAGAGCTGAAAGGCACAACGTGCAGGCTGCTTTCCAAATGGCGAGTTTGCCCCACAGCATCTTGCTTCCAGCTCGTTGGGAAGCGAAGAAACAGCTCTCTCTGCCCAGTGCTCTTACAGCCTACCCGGAAAATCTCTATAAAGGCCTGTGAAACGCAGTGTCTTTGCAGGCCTGATCTGGCTGAAGTAGGACTTCTGCTCTGGGTGTGCTACATTGCCCTAGAGCTGAAAGGCAAAACGTGCAGGCTTCTTTCCAAAGGGCGAGTTGGGCCCCACAGCATCTTGCTTCCAGCTCTTTGGGAAGCTAAGAAACAACTCGCTCTGCACAGTGCTCTTACAGCCTACCCGGAACATCTCTTCGAAAGGCCTGTGAAACGCAGTTTCTTTGCAGGCCTGATCTGGCTGAAGTAGGACGTCTGCTCTGGTTTGCTATTTTGCCCTAGAGCTGAAAGGCACAACGTGCTGGCTTCTTTCCAAAGGGCGTGTTGGGCCCCACCGCATCTTGCTTCCAGATCTTTGGGAAGCTAAGAAACAACTCGCTCTGCACAGTGCTCTTACAGCCTACCGGGAACATCTCTTTGAAAGGCCTGTGAAACGCAGTTTCTTTGCAGGCCTGATCTGGCTGAAGTAGGACTTCTGCTCTGGGTGTGCTACTTTGCCCTAGAGCTGAAGGGCACAACGTGCAGGCTTCTTTCCAAAGGGCGAGTTTGGCCCCACAGCATCTTGCTTCCAGCTCTTTGGGAAGCTAAGAAACAACTCGCTCTGCACAGTGCTCTTACAGCCTACCGGGAACATCTCTTCCAAAGGCCTGTGAAACGCAGTTTCTTTGCAGGCCTGATCTGGCTGAAGTAGGACTTCTGCTCTGGGTGTGCTACATTGCCCTACAGCTGAAAGACACAGTGTGCAGGCTTCTTTCCAAACGGCGAGTTGGTCCCCACAGCATCTTGCTTCCAGCTCTTTGGGAAGCTAAGAAACAACTCGCTCTGCACAGTGCTCTTACAGCCTACCGGGAACATCTCTTCCAAAGGCCTGTGAAACGCAGTGTCTTTGCAGGCCTGATCTGGCTGAAGTAGGACTTCTGCTCTGGGTGTGCTACATTGCCCTAGAGCTGAAAGGCACAACGTGCAGGCTTCTTTCCAAAGGGCGAGTTGGGCCCCACAGCATCTTGCTTCCAGCTCTTTGGGAAGCTAAGAAACAACTCGCTCTGCACAGTGCTCTTACAGCCTAACGGGAACATCTCTTCCAAAGGCCTGTGAAACGCAGTGTCTATGCAGGCCTGATCTGGCTGAAGTAGGACTTCTGCTCTGGGTGTGCTACTTTGCCCTAGAGCTGAAAGGCACAACGTGCAGGCTTCTTTCCAAAGGGCGAGTTGGGCCCCACAGCATCTTGCTTCCAGCTCTTTGGGAAGCTAAGAAACAACTCGCTCTGCACAGTGCTCTTACAGCCTACCGGGAACATCTCTTCCAAAGGCCTGTGAAACGCAGTTTCTTTGCAGGCCTGATCTGGCTGAAGTAGGACTTCTGCTCTGGGTGTGCTACATTGCCCTAGAGCTGAAAGGCACAACGTGCAGGCTTCTTTCCAAAGGGCGAGTTGGGCCCCACAGCATCTTGCTTCCAGCTCTTTGGGAAGCGAAGAAACAACTCGCTCTGCACAGTGCTCTTACAGCCTACCGGGTACATCTCTTCCAAAGGCCTGTGAAACGCAGTGTCTTTGCAGGCCTGATCTGGCTGAAGTAGGACTTCTGCTCTGGTTGTGCTACATTGCCCTACAGCTGAAGGCACAACGTGCAGGCTTCTTTCCAAAGGGTGAGTGGGGCCCCACAGCATCTTGCTTCCAGCTCTTTGGGAAGCTAAGAAACAACTCGCTCTGCATAGTGCTCTTACAGCCTACCCGGAACATCTCTTCCAAAGGCCTGGAAACGCAGTTTCTTTGCAGAACTGATCTGGCTGAAGTAGGTCTTCTGCTCTGGTTTGCTATTTTGCCCTAGAGCTGAAAGGCACAACGTGCAGGCTTCTTTCCAAAGGGCGAGTTGGGCCCCACCGCATCTTGCTTCCAGATCTTTGGGAAGCTAAGAAACAACTCGCTCTGCACAGTGCTCTTACAGCCTACCGGGAACATCTCTTCCAAAGGCCTGTGAAACGCAGTTTTTTGCAGGCCTGATCTTGCTGAAGTAGGACTTCTTCTCTGGGTGTGCTACTTTGCCCTAGAGCTGAAAGGCACAACGTGCAGGCTTCTTTTCAAAGGGCGAGTTTGCCCCACAGCATCTTGCTTCCAGCTCGTTGGGAAGCTAAGAAACAGCTCTCTCTGCCCAGTGCTCTTACAGCCTACCCGGAACATCTCTATAAAGGCCTGTGAAACGCAGTGTCCTTGCAGGCCTGATCTGGCTGAAGTAGGACTTCTGCTCTGGGTGTGCTACATTGCCCTAGAGCTGAAAGGGACAACGTGCAGGCTTCTTTCCAAAGGGCGTGTTGGGCCCCACAGCATCTTGCTTCCAGCTCTTTGGGAAGCTAAGAAACAACTCGCTCTGCACAGTGCTCTTACAGCCTACCCGGAACATCTCTTCCAAAGGCCTGGAAACGCAGTTTCTTTGCAGGACTGATCTGGATGTAGTAGGTCTTCTGCTCTGGTTTGCTATTTTGCCCTAGAGCTGAAAGGCACAACGTGCAGGCTTCTTTCCAAAGGGCGAGTTGGGCCCCACCGCATCTTGCTTCCAGCTCTTTGGGAAGCTAAGAAACAACTCGCTCTGCACAGTGCTCTTACAGCCTACCGGGAACATCTCATCCAAAGGCCTGTGAAACGCAGTTTTTTGCAGGCCTGATCTTGCTGAAGTAGGACTTCTTCTCTGGGTGTGCTACTTTGCCCTAGAGCTGAAAGGCACAACGTGCATGCTTCTTTCCAAAGGGCGAGTTGGGCCCCACAGCATCTTGCTTTCAGCTCTTTGGGAGGCTAAGAAACAACTCGCTCTGCACAGTGCTCTTACAGCCCACCGGTAACATCTCTTCCAAAGGCCTGTGAAACGCAGTTTCTTTGCAGGCCTGATCTGGCTGAAGTAGGACTTCTGCTCTGGGTGTGCTACTTTGCCCTAGAGCTGAAAGGCACAACGTGCAGGCTGCTTTCCAAATGGCGAGTTTGCCCCACAGCATCTTGCTTCCAGCTCGTTGGGAAGCGAAGAAACAACTCTCTCTGCCCAGTGCTCTTACAGCCTACCCGGAAAATCTCTATAAAGGCCTGTGAAACGCAGTGTCTTTGCAGGCCTGATCTGGCTGAAGTAGGACTTCTGCTCTGGGTGTGCTACATTGCCCTAGAGCTGAAAGGCAAAACGTGCAGGCTTCTTTCCAAAGGGCGAGTTGGGCCCCACAGCATCTTGCTTCCAGCTCTTTGGGAAGCTAAGAAACAACTCGCTCTGCACAGTGCTCTTACAGCCTACCCGGAACATCTCTTCGAAAGGCCTGTGAAACGCAGTTTCTTTGCAGGCCTGATCTGGCTGAAGTAGGACGTCTGCTCTGGTTTGCTATTTTGCCCTAGAGCTGAAAGGCACAACGTGCTGGCTTCTTTCCAAAGGGCGTGTTGGGCCCCACCGCATCTTGCTTCCAGATCTTTGGGAAGCTAAGAAACAACTCGCTCTGCACAGTGCTCTTACAGCCTACCGGGAACATCTCTTTCAAAGGCCTGTGAAACGCAGTTTCTTTGCAGGCCTGATCTGGCTGAAGTAGGACTTCTGCTCTGGGTGTGCTACTTTGCCCTAGAGCTGAAGGGCACAACGTGCAGGCTTCTTTCCAAAGGGCGAGTTTGGCCCCACAGCATCTTGCTTCCAGCTCTTTGGGAAGCTAAGAAACAACTCGCTCTGCACAGTGCTCTTACAGCCTACCGGGAACATCTCTTCCAAAGGCCTGTGAAACGCAGTTTCTTTGCAGGCCTGATCTGGCTGAAGTAGGACTTCTGCTCTGGGTGTGCTACATTGCCCTACAGCTGAAAGACACAATGTGCAGGCTTCTTTCCAAACGGCGAGTTGGTCCCCACAGCATCTTGCTTCCAGCTCTTTGGGAAGCTAAGAAACAACTCGCTCTGCACAGTGCTCTTACAGCCTACCGGGAACATCTCTTCCAAAGGCCTGTGAAACGCAGTGTCTTTGCAGGCCTGATCTGGCTGAAGTAGGACTTCTGCTCTGGGTGTGCTACATTGCCCTAGAGCTGAAAGGCACAACGTGCAGGCTTCTTTCCAAAGGGCGAGTTGGGCCCCACAGCATCTTGCTTCCAGCTCTTTGGGAAGCTAAGAAACAACTCGCTCTGCACAGTGCTCTTACAGCCTAACGGGAACATCTCTTCCAAAGGCCTGTGAAACGCAGTGTCTATGCAGGCCTGATCTGGCTGAAGTAGGACTTCTGCTCTGGGTGTGCTACTTTGCCCTAGAGCTGAAAGGCACAACGTGCAGGCTTCTTTCCAAAGGGCGAGTTGGGCCCCACAGCATCTTGCTTCCAGCTCTTTGGGAAGCTAAGAAACAACTCGCTCTGCACAGTGCTCTTACAGCCTACCGGGAACATCTCTTCCAAAGGCCTGTGAAACGCAGTTTCTTTGCAGGCCTGATCTGGCTGAAGTAGGACTTCTGCTCTGGGTGTGCTACATTGCCCTAGAGCTGAAAGGCACAACGTGCAGGCTTCTTTCCAAAGGGCGAGTTGGGCCCCACAGCATCTTGCTTCCAGCTCTTTGGGAAGCGAAGAAACAACTCGCTCTGCACAGTGCTCTTACAGCCTACCAGGTACATCTCTTCCAAAGGCCTGTGAAACGCAGTGTCTTTGCAGGCCTGATCTGGCTGAAGTAGGACTTCTGCTCTGGTTGTGCTACATTGCCCTACAGCTGAAGGCACAACGTGCAGGCTTCTTTCCAAAGGGTGAGTGGGGCCCCACAGCATCTTGCTTCCAGCTCTTTGGGAAGCTAAGAAACAACTCGCTCTGCATAGTGCTCTTACAGCCTACCCGGAACATCTCTTCCAAAGGCCTGGAAACGCAGTTTCTTTGCAGAACTGATCTGGCTGAAGTAGGTCTTCTGCTCTGGTTTGCTATTTTGCCCTAGAGCTGAAAGGCACAACGTGCAGGCTTCTTTCCAAAGGGCGAGTTGGGCCCCACCGCATCTTGCTTCCAGATCTTTGGGAAGCTAAGAAACAACTCGCTCTGCACAGTGCTCTTACAGCCTACCGGGAACATCTCTTCCAAAGGCCTGTGAAACGCAGTTTTTTGCAGGCCTGATCTTGCTGAAGTAGGACTTCTTCTCTGGGTGTGCTACTTTGCCCTAGAGCTGAAAGGCACAACGTGCAGGCTGCTTTCCAAAGGGCGAGTTTGCCCCACAGCATCTTGCTTCCAGCTCGTTGGGAAGCTAAGAAACAGCTCTCTCTGCCCAGTGCTCTTACAGCCTACCCGGAACATCTCTATAAAGGCCTGTGAAACGCAGTGTCCTTGCAGGCCTGATCTGGCTGAAGTAGGACTTCTGCTCTGGGTGTGCTACATTGCCCTAGAGCTGAAAGGGACAACGTGCAGGCTTCTTTCCAAAGGGCGTGTTGGGCCCCACAGCATCTTGCTTCCAGCTCTTTGGGAAGCTAAGAAACAACTCGCTCTGCACAGTGCTCTTACAGCCTACCCGGAACATCTCTTCCAAAGGCCTGTGAAACGCAGTTTCTTTGCAGGCCTGATCTGGCTGAAGTAGGACGTCTGCTCTGGTTTGCTATTTTGCCCTAGAGCTGAAAGGCACAACGTGCAGGCTTCTTTCCAAAGGGCGAGTTGGGCCCCAGCGCATCTTGCTTCCAGATCTTTGCGAAGCTAAGAAAAAACTCACTCTGCACAGTGCTCTTACAGCCTACCGGGAACATCTCTTCCAAATGCCTGTGAAACGCAGTTTCTTTGCAGGCCTGATCTGGCTGAAGTAGGACTTCTGCTCTGGGTGTGCTACATTGCCCTAGAGCTGAAAGGCACAGTGTGCAGGCTTCTTTCGAAAGGGCGAGTTGGTCCCCACAGCATCTTGCTTCCAGCTCTTTGGGAAGCTAAGAAACAACTCGCTCTGCACAGTGCTCTTACAGCCTACCGGGAACATCTCTTCCAAAGGCCTGTGAAACGCAGTGTCTATGCAGGCCTGATCTGGCTGAAGTAGGACTTCTGCTCTGGTGTGTGACATTGCCCTAGAGCTGAAAGGCCCAACGTGAAGGCTTCTTTCCAAAGGGCGAGTTGGTCCCCACAGCATCTTGCTTCCAGCTCTTTGGGAAGCTAAGAAACAACTCGCTCTGCACAGTGCTCTTACACCCCCCCGGGAACATCTCTTCCAAAGGCCTGTGAAACGCAGTTTCTTTGCAGGCCTGATATGGCTGAAGTAGGATTTCTGCTCTGGGTGAGCTACATTGCCCTAGAGCTGAAAGGCACAACGTGCAGGCTTCTTTCCAAGGGGCGAGTTGGGCCCCACAGAATCTTGCTTCCAGCTCTTTGGGAAGCTAAGAAACAACTCGCTCTGCACAGTGCTCTTAACGCCTACCGGGAACATCTCTTCCAAAGGCCTGTGAAACGCAGTTTCTTTGCAAGCCTGATCTGGCTGAAGTAGGACTTCTGCTCTGGATGTGCTACATTGCCCTAGAGCTGAAAGGCACAACGTGCAGGCTGCTTTCCAAAGGGCGAGTTTGCCCCACAGCATCTTGCTTCCAGCTCGTTGGGAATCTAAGAAACAGCTCTCCCTGCCCAGTGCTCTTACAGCCTACCCGGAACATCTCTTCCAAAGGCCTGTGAAACGCAGTGTCTTTGCAGGCCTGATCTGGCTGAAGTAGGACTTCTGCTCTGGGTGTGCTACATTGCCCTAGAGCTGAAAGGCACAACGTGCAGGCTTCTTTCCAAAGGGCGAGTTGGGCCACACAGCATCTTGCTTCCAGCTCTTTGGGAAGCTAAGAAACAACTCGCTCTGCACAGTGCTCTTACAGCCTACCCGGAACATCTCTTCCAAAGGCCTGTGAAACGCAGTTTCCTTGCAGGCCTGATCTGGCTGAAGTAGGACGTCTGCTCTGGTTTGCTATTTTGCCCTAGAGCTGAAAGGCACAACGTGCAGGCTTCTTTCCAAAGGGCGAGTTGGGCCACACAGCATCTTGCTTCCAGCTCTTTGTGAAGCTAAGAAACAACTCGCTCTGCACAGTGCTCTTACAGCCTACCGGGAACATCTCTTCCAAAGGCCTGTGAAACGCAGTTTCTTTGCAGGCCTGATCTGGCTGAAGTAGGACTTCTGCTCTGGGTGTGCTACTTTGCCCTAAAGCTGAAAGGCACAACGTGCAGGCTTCTTTCCAAAGGGCGAGTTGGGCCCCACAGCATCTTGCTTTCAGCTCTTTGCGAACCTAAGAAACAACTCGCTCTGCACAGTGCTCTTACAGCCTACCGGGAACATCTCTTCCAAATGCCTGTGAAACGCAGTTTCTTGCAGGCCTGATCTGGCTGAAGTAGGACTTCTGCTCTGGGTGTGCTACATTGCCCTAGAGTTGAAAGACACAGTGTGCAGGCTTCTTTCCAAACGGCGAGTTGGTCCCCACAGCATCTTGCTTCCAGCTGTTTGGGAAGCTAAGAAACAACTCGCTCTGCACAGTGCTCTTACAGCCTACCGGGAACATCTCTTCCAAAGGCCTGTGAAACGCAGTGTCTTTGCAGGCCTGATCTGGCTGAAGTAGGACTTCTGCTCTGGGTGTGCTACTTTGCCCTAAAGCTGAAAGGCACAACGTGCAGGCTTCTTTCCAAAGGGCGAGTTGGGCCCCACAGCATCTTGCTTTCAGCTCTTTGCGAACCTAAGAAACAACTCGCTCTGCACAGTGCTCTTACAGCCTACCGGGAACATCTCTTCCAAATGCCTGTGAAACGCAGTTTCTTTGCAGGCCTGATCTGGCTGAAGTAGGACTTCTGCTCTGGGTGTGCTACATTGCCCTAGAGCTGAAAGTCACAACGTGCAGGCTTCTTTCCAAAGGGCGAGTTGGGCCCCACAGCATCTTGCTTCCAGCTCTTTGGGAAGCGAAGAAACAACTCGCTCTGCACAGTGCTCTTACAGCCTACCGGGTACATCTCTTCCAAAGGCCTGTGAAACGCAGTGTCTTTGCAGGCCTGATCTGGCTGAAGTAGGACTTCTGCTCTGGTTGTGCTACATTGCCCTACAGCTGAAGGCACAACGTGCAGGCTTCTTTCCAAAGGGTGAGTGGGGCCCCACAGCATCTTGCTTCCAGCTCTTTGGGAAGCTAAGAAACAACTCGCTCTGCATAGTGCTCTTACAGCCTACCCGGAACATCTCTTCCAAAGGCCTGGAAACGCAGTTTCTTTGCAGGACTGATCTGGCTGAAGTAGGTCTTCTGCTCTGGTTTGCTATTTTGCCCTAGAGCTGAAAGGCACAACGTGCAGGCTTCTTTCCAAAGGGCGAGTTGGGCCCCACCGCATCTTGCTTCCAGATCTTTGGGAAGCTAAGAAACAACTCGCTCTGCACAGTGCTCTTACAGCCTACCGGGAACATCCCTTCCAAAGGCCTTTGAAACGCAGTTTTTTGCAGGCCTGATCTGGCTGAAGTAGGACTTCTTCTCTGGGTGTGCTACTTTGCCCTAGAGCTGAAAGGCACAATGTGCAGGCTTCTTTCCAAAGGGCGAGTTGGGCCCCACAGCATCTTGCTTTCAGCTCTTTGGGAGGCTAAGAAACAATTCGCTCTGCACAGTGCTCTTACAGCGTACCGGGAACATCTCTTCCAAAGGCCTTTGAAACGCAGTTTCTTTGCAGGCCTGATCTGGCTGAAGTAGGACTTCTGCTCTGGGTGTCCTACATTGCCCTAGAGCTGAAAGGCACAACGTGCAGGCTTCTTTTCAAAGGGCGAGTTGGGGCCCACAGAATCTTCCTTCCAGCTCTTTGGGAAGCTAAGAAACAACTCGCTCTGCTCAGTGCTCTTACAGCCTAGTGGGAACATCTCTTCCAAAGGAATGTGTAACGCTGTTTCTTTGCAGGCCCGATCTGGCTGAAGTAGGACTTCTGCTCTGGGTGTGCTACTTTGCCCTAGAGCTGAAAGGCACAACGTGCAGGCTCCTTTCCAAATGGCGAGTTTGCCCCACAGCATCTTGCTTCCAGCTCGTTGGGAAGCGAAGAAACAGCTCTCTCTGCCCAGTGCTCTTACAGCCTACCCGGAAAATCTCTATAAAGGCCTGTGAAACGCAGTGTCTTTGCAGGCCTGATCTGGCTGAAGTAGGACTTCTGCTCTGGGTGTGCTACATTGCCGTAGAACTGAAAGGCAAAACGTGCAGGCTTCTTTCCAAAGGGCGAGTTGGGCCCCACAGCATCTTGCTTCCAGCTCTTTGGGAAGCTAAGAAACAACTCGCTCTGCACAGTGCTCTTACAGCCTACCCGGAACATCTATTCGAAAGGCCTGTGAAACGCAGTTTCTTTGCAGGCCTGATCTGGCTGAAGTAGGACGTCTGCTCTGGTTTGCTATTTTGCCCTAGAGCTGAAAGGCACAACGTGCAGGCTTCTTTCCAAAGGGCGTGTTGGGCCCCACCGCATCTTGCTTCCAGATCTTTGGGAAGCTAAGAAACAACTCGCTCTGCACAGTGTTCTTACAGCCTACCGGGAACATCTCTTTGAAAGGCCTGTGAAACGCAGTTTCTTTGCAGGCCTGATCTGGCTGAAGTAGGACTTCTGCTCTGGGTGTGCTACGTTGCCCTAGAGCTGAAAGGCACAACGTGCAGGCTTCTTTCCAAAGGGCGAGTTGGGCCCCACAGCATCTTGCTTCCAGCTCTTTGGGAAGCTAAGAAACAACTCGCTCTGCACAGTGCTCTTACAGCCTACCGGGAACATCTCTTCCAAAGGCCTGTGAAACGCAGTTTCTTTGCAGGCCTGATCTGGCTGAAGTAGGACTTTTGCTCTGGGTTTGATACTTTGCCGTACAGCTGAAAGGCACAGCGTGCAGGCTTCTTTCCAAAGGGCGAGTTGGGCCCCACAGCATCTTGCTTCCAGCTCTTTGGGAAGCTAAGAAACAACTCGCTCTGCACAGTACTCTTACAGCGTACCGGGAACATCTCTTCCAAAGGCCTGTGAAACGCAGTGTCTTTGCAGGCCTGATCTGGCTGAAGTAGGACTTCTGCTCTGAGTGTGCTACTTTGCCCTAGAGCTGAAAGGCACAACGTGCAGACTTCTTTCCAAAGGGCGAGTTGGGCCCCACAGCATCTTGCTTCCAGCTCTTTGGGAAGCTAAGAAACATCTCGCTCTGCTCAGTGCTCTTACAGCCTACCGGGAACATCTCTTCCAAAGGCCTGTGAAACGCAGTTTCTTTGCAGGCCTGATCTGGCTGAAGTAGGACTTCTGATCCGGGTGTGCTACATTGCCCTAGAGCTGAAAGGCACAACGTGCAGGCTTCTTTCCAAAGGGCGAGTTGGGCCCCACAGCATCTTGCTTCCAGCTCTTTGTGAAGCTAAGAAACAACTGCTCTGCACAGTGCTCTTAAATCCTACCGGGAATATCTTTCACAAAGACCTGTGAAACGCAGTTTCTTTGCAGGCCTGATCTGTCTGAAGTGGGACTTCTGCTCTGGGTGTGCTACATTGCCCTAGAGCTGAAAGTCACAACGTACAGGATTCTTTCCAAAGGGCGAGTTGGGCCCCACAGCATCTTGCTTCCAGCTCTTTGGGAAGCTAAGAAACAACTCGCTCTGCACAGTGCTCTTACAGCCTACCGGGAACATCTCTTCCAATGGCCTGTGAAACGCAGTGTCTTTGCAGGCCTGATCTGGCTGAAGAAGGACTTCTACTCTGAGTGTGCTACGTTGCCCTAGAGCTGAAAGGCACAACGTGCAGGCTTCTTTCCAAAGGCCGAGTTGGGCCCCACAGCATCTTGCTTCCAGCTCTTTGCGAACCTAAGGAACAACTCGCTATGCACAGTGCTCTTACAGCCTACCGGGAACATCTCTTCCAAGGGCCCGTGAAACGCTGTTTCTTTGCAGGCCTGATCTGGCTGAAGTAGGACTTCTGCTCTGGGTGTGCTACATTGCCCTAGAGCTGAAAGGCACAACGTGCAGGCTTCTTTCCAAAGGGCGAGTTGGGCCCCACAGCATCTTGCTTCCAGCTCTTTGGGAAGCGAAGAAACAACTCGCTCTGCACAGTGCTCTTACAGCCTACCGGGTACATCTCTTCCAAATGCCTGTGAAACGCAGTGTCTTTGCAGGCCTGATCTGGCTGAAGTAGGACTTCTTCTCTGGGTGTGCTACTTTGCCCTAGAGCTGAAAGGCACAATGTGCAGGCTTCTTTCCAAAGGGCGAGTTGGGCCCCACAGCATCTTGCTTTCAGCTCTTTGGGAGGCTAAGAAACAATTCGCTCTGCACAGTGCTCTTACAGCGTTCCGGGAACATCTCTTCCAAAGGCCTTTGAAACGCAGTTTCTTTGCAGGCCTGATCTGGCTGAAGTAGGACTTCTGCTCTGGGTGTGCTACATTGCCCTAGAGCTGAAAGGCACAACGTGCAGGCTTCTTTTCAAAGGGCGAGTTGGGGCCCACAGAATCTTCCTTCCAGCTCTTTGGGAAGCTAAGAAACAACTCGCTCTGCTCAGTGCTCTTACAGCCTAGTGGGAACATCTCTTCCAAAGGAATGTGTAACGCTGTTTCTTTGCAGGCCTGATCTGGCTGAAGTAGGACTTCTGCTCTGGGTGTGCTACTTTGCCCTAGAGCTGAAAGGCACAACGTGCAGGCTCCTTTCCAAATGGCGAGTTTGCCCCACAGCATCTTGCTTCCAGCTCGTTGGGAAGCGAAGAAACAGCTCTCTCTGCCCAGTGCTCTTACAGCCTACCCGGAAAATCTCTATAAAGGCCTGTGAAACGCAGTGTCTTTGCAGGCCTGATCTGGCTGAAGTAGGACTTCTGCTCTGGGTGTGCTACATTGCCGTAGAACTGAAAGGCAAAACGTGCAGGCTTCTTTCCAAAGGGCGAGTTGGGCCCCACAGCATCTTGCTTCCAGCTCTTTGGGAAGCTAAGAAACAACTCGCTCTGCACAGTGCTCTTACAGCCTACCCGGAACATCTATTCGAAAGGCCTGTGAAACGCAGTTTCTTTGCAGGCCTGATCTGGCTGAAGTAGGACGTCTGCTCTGGTTTGCTATTTTGCCCTAGAGCTGAAAGGCACAACGTGCAGGCTTCTTTCCAAAGGGCGTGTTGGGCCCCACCGCATCTTGCTTCCAGATCTTTGGGAAGCTAAGAAACAACTCGCTCTGCACAGTGTTCTTACAGCCTACCGGGAACATCTCTTTGAAAGGCCTGTGAAACGCAGTTTCTTTGCAGGCCTGATCTGGCTGAAGTAGGACTTCTGCTCTGGGTGTGCTACGTTGCCCTAGAGCTGAAAGGCACAACGTGCAGGCTTCTTTCCAAAGGGCGAGTTGGGCCCCACAGCATCTTGCTTCCAGCTCTTTGGGAAGCTAAGAAACAACTCGCTCTGCACAGTGCTCTTACAGCCTACCGGGAACATCTCTTCCAAAGGCCTGTGAAACGCAGTTTCTTTGCAGGCCTGATCTGGCTGAAGTAGGACTTTTGCTCTGGGTTTGATACTTTGCCGTACAGCTGAAAGGCACAGCGTGCAGGCTTCTTTCCAAAGGGCGAGTTGGGCCCCACAGCATCTTGCTTCCAGCTCTTTGGGAAGCTAAGAAACAACTCGCTCTGCACAGTACTCTTACAGCGTACCGGGAACATCTCTTCCAAAGGCCTGTGAAACGCAGTGTCTTTGCAGGCCTGATCTGGCTGAAGTAGGACTTCTGCTCTGAGTGTGCTACTTTGCCCTAGAGCTGAAAGGCACAACGTGCAGACTTCTTTCCAAAGGGCGAGTTGGGCCCCACAGCATCTTGCTTCCAGCTCTTTGGGAAGCTAAGAAACATCTCGCTCTGCTCAGTGCTCTTACAGCCTACCGGGAACATCTCTTCCAAAGGCCTGTGAAACGCAGTTTCTTTGCAGGCCTGATCTGGCTGAAGTAGGACTTCTGATCCGGGTGTGCTACATTGCCCTAGAGCTGAAAGGCACAACGTGCAGGCTTCTTTCCAAAGGGCGAGTTGGGCCCCACAGCATCTTGCTTCCAGCTCTTTGTGAAGCTAAGAAACAACTGCTCTGCACAGTGCTCTTAAATCCTACCGGGAATATCTTTCACAAAGACCTGTGAAACGCAGTTTCTTTGCAGGCCTGATCTGTCTGAAGTGGGACTTCTGCTCTGGGTGTGCTACATTGCCCTAGAGCTGAAAGTCACAACGTACAGGATTCTTTCCAAAGGGCGAGTTGGGCCCCACAGCATCTTGCTTCCAGCTCTTTGGGAAGCTAAGAAACAACTCGCTCTGCACAGTGCTCTTACAGCCTACCGGGAACATCTCTTCCAATGGCCTGTGAAACGCAGTGTCTTTGCAGGCCTGATCTGGCTGAAGAAGGACTTCTACTCTGAGTGTGCTACGTTGCCCTAGAGCTGAAAGGCACAACGTGCAGGCTTCTTTCCAAAGGCCGAGTTGGGCCCCACAGCATCTTGCTTCCAGCTCTTTGCGAACCTAAGGAACAACTCGCTATGCACAGTGCTCTTACAGCCTACCGGGAACATCTCTTCCAAGGGCCCGTGAAACGCTGTTTCTTTGCAGGCCTGATCTGGCTGAAGTAGGACTTCTGCTCTGGGTGTGCTACATTGCCCTAGAGCTGAAAGGCACAACGTGCAGGCTTCTTTCCAAAGGGCGAGTTGGGCCCCACAGCATCTTGCTTCCAGCTCTTTGGGAAGCGAAGAAACAACTCGCTCTGCACAGTGCTCTTACAGCCTACCGGGTACATCTCTTCCAAATGCCTGTGAAACGCAGTGTCTTTGCAGGCCTGATCTGGCTGAAGTAGGACTTCTGCTCTGGTTGTGCTACATTGCCCTACAGCTGAAAGACACATCGTGCAGGCTTCTTTCCAAAGGGTGAGTGGGGCCCCACAGCATCTTGCTTCCAGCTCTTTGGGAAGCTAAGAAACAACTCGCTCTGCACAGTGCTCTTACAGCCTACCCGGAACATCTCTTCCAAAGGCCTGGAAACGCAGTTTCTTTGCAGGACTGATCTGGATGTAGTAGGTCTTCTGCTCTGGTTTGCTATTTTGCCCTAGAGCTGAAAGGCACAACGTGCAGGCTTCTTTCCAAAGGGCGAGTTGGGCCCCACCGCATCTTGCTTCCAGCTCTTTGGGAAGCTAAGAAACAACTCACTCTGCACAGTGCTCTTACAGCCTACCGGGAACATCTCATCCAAAGGCCTGTGAAACGCAGTTTTTTGCAGGCCTGATCTTGCTGAATTAGGACTTCTTCTCTGGGTGTGCTACTTTGCCCTAGAGCTGAAAGGCACAACGTGCATGCTTCTTTCCAAAGGGCGAGTTGGGCCCCACAGCATCTTGCTTTCAGCTCTTTGGGAGGCTAAGAAACAACTCGCTCTGCACAGTGCTCTTACAGCGCACCGGTAACATCTCTTCCAAAGGCCTGTGAAACGCAGTTTCTTTGCAGGCCTGATCTGGCTGAAGTAGGACTTCTGCTCTGGGTGTGCTACTTTGCCCTAGAGCTGAAAGGCACAACGTGCAGGCTGCTTTCCAAATGGCGAGTTTGCCCCACAGCATCTTGCTTCCAGCTCGTTGGGAAGCGAAGAAACAGCTCTCTCTGCCCAGTGCTCTTACAGCCTACCCGGAAAATCTCTATAAAGGCCTGTGAAACGCAGTGTCTTTGCAGGCCTGATCTGGCTGAAGTAGGACTTCTGCTCTGGGTGTGCTACATTGCCCTAGAGCTGAAAGGCAAAACGTGCAGGCTTCTTTCCAAAGGGCGAGTTGGGCCCCACAGCATCTTGCTTCCAGCTCTTTGGGAAGCTAAGAAACAACTCGCTCTGCACAGTGCTCTTACAGCCTACCCGGAACATCTCTTCGAAAGGCCTGTGAAACGCAGTTTCTTTGCAGGCCTGATCTGGCTGAAGTAGGACGTCTGCTCTGGTTTGCTATTTTGCCCTAGAGCTGAAAGGCACAACGTGCTGGCTTCTTTCCAAAGGGCGTGTTGGGCCCCACCGCATCTTGCTTCCAGCTCTTTGGGAAGCTAAGAAACAACTCGCTCTGCACAGTGCTCTTACAGCCTACCGGGAACATCTCTTTGAAAGGCCTGTGAAACGCAGTTTCTTTGCAGGCCTGATCTGGCTGAAGTAGGACTTCTGCTCTGGGTGTGCTACTTTGCCCTAGAGCTGAAAGGCACAACGTGCAGGCTTCTTTCCAAAGGGCGAGTTTGGCCCCACAGCATCTTGCTTCCAGCTCTTTGGGAAGCTAAGAAACAACTCGCTCTGCACAGTGCTCTTACAGCCTACCGGGAACATCTCTTCCAAAGGCCTGTGAAACGCAGTTTCTTTGCAGGCCTGATCTGGCTGAAGTAGGACTTCTGCTCTGGGTGTGCTACATTGCCCTACAGCTGAAAGACACAGTGTGCAGGCTTCTTTCCAAATGGCGAGTTGGTCCCCACAGCATCTTGCTTCCAGCTCTTTGGGAAGCTAAGAAACAACTCGCTCTGCACAGTGCTCTTACAGCCTACCGGGAACATCTCTTCCAAATGCCTGTGAAACGCAGTTTCTTTGCAGGCCTGATCTGGCTGAAGTAGGACTTCTGCTCTGGGTGTGCTACATTGCCCTAGAGCTGAAAGGCACAGTGTGCAGGCTTCTTTCGAAAGGGCGAGTTGGTCCCCACAGCATCTTGCTTCCAGCTCTTTGGGAAGCTAAGAAACAACTCGCTCTGCACAGTGCTCTTACAGCCTACCGGGAACATCTCTTCCAAAGGCCTGTGAAACGCAGTGTCTATGCAGGCCTGATCTGGCTGAAGTAGGACTTCTGCTCTGGTGTGTGACATTGCCCTAGAGCTGAAAGGCCCAACGTGAAGGCTTCTTTCCAAAGGGCGAGTTGGTCCCCACAGCATCTTGCTTCCAGCTCTTTGGGAAGCTAAGAAACAACTCGCTCTGCACAGTGCTCTTACACCCCCCCGGGAACATCTCTTCCAAAGGCCTGTGAAACGCAGTTTCTTTGCAGGCCTGATATGGCTGAAGTAGGATTTCTGCTCTGGGTGAGCTACATTGCCCTAGAGCTGAAAGGCACAACGCGCAGGCTTCTTTCCAAGGGGCGAGTTGGGCCCCACAGAATCTTGCTTCCAGCTCTTTGGGAAGCTAAGAAACAACTCGCTCTGCACAGTGCTCTTAACGCCTACCGGGAACATCTCTTCCAAAGGCCTGTGAAACGCAGTTTCTTTGCAAGCCTGATCTGGCTGAAGTAGGACTTCTGCTCTGGATGTGCTACATTGCCCTAGAGCTGAAAGGCACAACGTGCAGGCTGCTTTCCAAAGGGCGAGTTTGCCCCACAGCATCTTGCTTCCAGCTCGTTGGGAATCTAAGAAACAGCTCTCCCTGCCCAGTGCTCTTACAGCCTACCCGGAACATCTCTTCCAAAGGCCTGTGAAACGCAGTGTCTTTGCAGGCCTGATCTGGCTGAAGTAGGACTTCTGCTCTGGGTGTGCTACATTGCCCTAGAGCTGAAAGGCACAACGTGCAGGCTTCTTTCCAAAGGGCGAGTTGGGCCACACAGCATCTTGCTTCCAGCTCTTTGGGAAGCTAAGAAACAACTCGCTCTGCACAGTGCTCTTACAGCCTACCCGGAACATCTCTTCCAAAGGCCTGTGAAACGCAGTTTCCTTGCAGGCCTGATCTGGCTGAAGTAGGACGTCTGCTCTGGTTTGCTATTTTGCCCTAGAGCTGAAAGGCACAACGTGCAGGCTTCTTTCCAAAGGGCGAGTTGGGCCACACAGCATCTTGCTTCCAGCTCTTTGTGAAGCTAAGAAACAACTCGCTCTGCACAGTGCTCTTACAGCCTACCGGGAACATATCTTTGAAAGGCCTGTGAAACGCAGTTTCTTTGCAGGCTTGATCTGGCTGACGTAGGACTTCTGCTCTGGGTGTGCTACATTGCTCTAGAGCTGAAAGGCACAACGTGCAGGCTTCTTTCCAAAGGGCGAGTTGGGCCCCACAGCATCTTGCTTCCAGCTCTTTGCGAACCTAAGAAACAACTCGCTCTGCACAGTGCTCTTACAGCCTACCGGGAACATCTCTTCCAAAGGCCTGTGAAACGCAGTTTCTTTGGAGGCCTGATCTGGCTGAAGTAGGACTTCTGCCCTGGGTGTGATACTTTGCAGTACAGCTGAAAGGCACAACGTGCAGGCTTCTTGCCAAAGGGCGAGTTGGGCCCCACAGCATCTTGCTTCCAGCTCTTTGGGAAGCTAAGAAACAACTCGCTCTGCACAGTGCCATTACAGCCTACTGGGAACATCTCTTCCAAAGGCCTGTGAAACGTAGTTTCTTTGCAGGCCTGATCTGGCTGAAGTAGGACTTCTGCTCTGGGTGTGCCACATTGCCCTAGAGCTGAAAGGCACAGCGTGCAGGCTTCTGTCCAAAGGCGAGTTGGACCCCAAAGCATCTTGCTTCCATCTACCGGGACATCTGTTATAAAGGCCTGTGAAACGCAGTTTCTTTGCAGGCCTGATATGGCTGAAGTAGCACTTCTGCTCTGGGTGTGCTATATTGCCCTCGAGCTGCAAGGCACAAAGTGCTGTCTTCTTTCCAAAGGGCGATTTGGGCCCCAAAGCATCAGCCAGAAGTCCTACTTCAGCCAGATCAGGCCTGCAAAGAAACTGCGTTTCACAGGACTTTGGAAGAGATGTTCCCACTAGGCTGTAAGAGCACTGTGCTGAGCGAGTTGTTTCTTAGCTTCCGAAAGAGCTGGAAGCAAGATGCTGTGGGGCCCAACTCGCCCTTTGGAAAGAAGCCTGCACGTTGGGCCTTTCAGCTCTAGGGCAATGTAGCACACCCAGAGCAGAAGTCCTACTTCAGCCAGATCAGGCCTGCAAAGAAACTGCGTTTCACAGGCCTTTGGAAGATTTGTTCCCGGTAGGCTGTAAGAGCACTGTGCAGAGCGAGTTGTTTCTTAGCTTCCCAAAGAGCTGGAAGCAAGATGCTGTGGGGCCCAACTCGCCCTTTGGAAAGAAGCCTGCACGTTGTGCCTTTCTGCTCTAGGGCAATGTATCACACCCAGAGCAGAAGTCCTACTTCAGCCAGATCAGGCCTGCAAAGAAACTGCGTTTCACAGGCCTTTGGAAGAGATGTTCCCGGTTGGCTGTAAGAGCACTGTGCAGAGCGAGTTGTTTCTTAGCTTCCCAAAGAGCAGGAAGCAAGATGCTGTGGGGCCCAACTCGCCCTTTGGAAAGAAGCCTGCACGTTGTGCCTTTCAGCTCTAGGGCAATGTAGCACACCCAGAGCAGAAGTCCTACTTCAGCCAGATCAGGCCTGCAAAGAAACTGCGTTTCACAGGCCTTTGGAAGAGATGTTCCCGGTTGGCTGTAAGAGCACAGTGCAGAGCGAGTTGTTTCTCAGGTTCCCAAAGAGCTGGAAGCAAGATGCTGTGGGGCCCAACTCGCCCTTTGGAAAGAAGCCTGCACGTTGTGCCTTTCAGCTCTAGGGCAATGTAGCACACCCAGAGCAGAAGTCCTACTTCTGCCAGATCAGGCCTGCAAAGACACTGCGTTTCACAGGCAGTTGGAAGGGATGTTCCCGGTAGGCTGTAAGAGCACTGTGCAGAGCGAGTTGTTTCTTAGCTTCCCAAAGAGCTGGAAGCAAGATGCTGTGGGGCCCAAGTCGCCCTTTGGAAAGAAGCCTGCACGTTGTGCCATTCAGCTCTAGGGCAATGTACCACACCCAGAGCAGAAGTCCTACTTCAGCCAGATCAGGCCTGCAAAGAAACTGCGTTTCACAGGCCTTTGGAAGGGATGTTCCCCGTAGGCTGTAAGAGCACTGTGCAGAGCGAGTTGTTTCTTAGCTTCCCAAAGAGCTGGAAGCAAGATGCTGTGGGGCCCAACTCGCCCTTTGGAAAGAAGCCTGCACGTTGGGCCTTTCAGCTCTAGGGCAATGTAGCACACCCAGAGCAGAAGTCCTACTTCAGCCAGATCAGGCCTGCAAAGAAACTGCGTTTCACAGGCCTTGGAAAGAGATGATCCCCGTAGCCTGTAAGGGCACTGTGCAGAGTGAGTTGTTTCTTAGCTTCCGAAAGAGCTGGAAGCAAGATGCTGTGGGGCCCAACTCGCCCTTTGGAAAGAAGCCTGCACGTTGTGCCTTTCAGCTCTAGGGCAATGTAGCACACCCAGAGCAGAAGTTCTACTTCAGCCAGATCAGGCCTGCAAAGAAACTGCGTTTCGCAGGCCTTTGGAAGAGATGTTCCCGGTTGGCTGTAAGAGCACAGTGCAGAGCGAGTTGTTTCTTAGGTTCCCAAAGAGCTGGAAGCAAGATGCTGTGGGGCCCAACTCGCCCTTTGGAAAGAAGCCTGCACGTTGTGCCTTTCAGCTTTAGGGCAATGTAGCACACCCAGAGCAGAAGTCCTACTTCTGCAAGATCGGGCCTGCAAAGAAACTGCGTTTCACAGGCCTTTGGAAGAGACGTTCCCGGAAAGCTGTAAGAGCACTGTGCAGAGCGAGCTGTTTCTTAGCTTCCCAAAGAGCTGGAAGCAAGATGCTGTGGGGCCCAACTCGCCCTTTGGAAAGAAGCCTGCACGTTGTGCCTTTCTGCTCTAGGGCAATGTATCACACCCAGAGCAGAAGTCCTACTTCAGCCAGATCAGGCCTGCAAA
The DNA here is from genome assembly GCF_037783145.1 of Equus przewalskii. Taxonomy (NCBI): domain Eukaryota; kingdom Metazoa; phylum Chordata; class Mammalia; order Perissodactyla; family Equidae; genus Equus; species Equus przewalskii. Next base: position 108,987 of record NW_027228657.1, on the reverse strand, counting down.
GAAACTGCGTTTCACAGGCCTTTGGAAGAGATGTTCCCGGTTGGCTGTAAGAGCACTGTGCAGAGCGAGTTGTTTCTTAGCTTCCCAAAGAGCTGGAAGCAAGATGCTGTGGGGCCCAAGTCGCCCTTTGGAAAGAAGCCTGCACGTTGTGCCTTTCAGCTCTAGGGCAATGTAGCACACCCAGAGCAGAAGTCCTACTTCAGCCAGATCAGGCCTGCAAAGAAACTGCGTTTCGCAGGCCTTTGGAAGAGATGTTCCCGGTTGGCTGTAAGAGCACAGTGCAGACCGAGTTGTTTCTCAGGTTCCCAAAGAGCTGGAAGCAAGATGCTGTGGGGCCCAACTCGCCCTTTGGAAAGAAGCCTGCACGTTGTGCCTTTCAGCTCTAGGGCAATGTAGCACACCCAGAGCAGAAGTCCTACTTCTGCCAGATCAGGCCTGCAAAGAAACTGCGTTTCACAGGCAGTTGGAAGGGATGTTCCCGGTAGGCTGTAAGAGCACTGTGCAGAGCGAGTTGTTTCTTAGCTTCCCAAAGAGCTGGAAGCAAGATGCTGTGGGGCCCAAGTCGCCCTTTGGAAAGAAGCCTGCACGTTGTGCCATTCAGCTCTAGGGCAATGTACCACACCCAGAGCAGAAGTCCTACTTCAGCCAGATCAGGCCTGCAAAGAAACTGCGTTTCACAGGCCTTTGGAAGAGATGCTCCCCGTAGGCTGTAAGAGCACTGTGCAGAGCGAGTTGTTTCTTAGCTTCCCAAAGAGCTGGAAGCAAGATGCTGTGGGGCCCAACTCGCCCTTTGGAAAGAAGCCTGCACGTTGGGCCTTTCAGCTCTAGGGCAATGTAGCACACCCAGAGCAGAAGTCCTACTTCAGCCAGATCAGGCCTGCAAAGAAACTGCGTTACACTGGCCTTTTTAAGAGATGTTCCGGTAGGCTGTAAGAGCACTGTGCAGAGCGAGTTGTTTCTTAGGTTCCCAAAGAGCTGGATGCAAGATGCTGTGAGGCCCAAGTCGCCCTTTGGAAAGAAGCCTGCACGTTGTGCCTTTCAGCTCTAGGGCAATGTAGCACACCCAGAGCAGAAGTCCTACTTCAGCCAGATCAGGCCTGCAAAGAAACTGCGTTTCACAGGCCTTTGAAAGAGATGATCCCCGTAGCCTGTAAGGGCACTGTGCAGAGTGAGTTGTTTCTTAGCTTCCGAAAGAGCTGGAAGCAAGATGCTGTGGGGCCCAACTCGCCCTTTGGAAAGAAGCCTGCACGTTGTGCCTTTCAGCTCTAGGGCAATGTAGCACACCCAGAGCAGAAGTTCTACTTCAGCCACATCAGGCCTGCAAAGAAACTGCGTTTCGCAGGCCTTTGGAAGAGATGTTCCCGGTTGGCTGTAAGAGCACAGTGCAGAGCGAGTTGTTTCTTAGGTTCCCAAAGAGCTGGAAGCAAGATGCTGTGGGGCCCAACTCGCCCTTTGGAAAGAAGCCTGCACGTTGTGCCTTTCAGCTCTAGGTCAATGTAGCACAACCAGAGCAGAAGTCCTACTTCTGCCATATCAGGCCTGCAAAGAAACTGCGTTTCACAGGCCTTTGGAAGAGATGTTCCCGGTAAGCTGTAAGAGCACTGTGCAGAGCGAGTTGTTTCTTAGCTTCCCAAAGAGCTGGAAGCAAGATGCTGTGGGGCCCAACTCGCCCTTTGGAAAGCCGTCTGCACGTTGTGCCTTTCAGCTCTAGGGCAATGTAGCACACCCAGAGCAGAAGTCCTACTTCAGCCAGATCAGGCCTGCAAAGAAACTGCGTTTCAAAGGCCTTTGGAAGAGATGTTCCCCGTAGGCTGTAAGAGCACTGTGCAGAGCGAGGTGTTTCTTAGCTTCCCAAAGAGCTGGAAGCAAGATGCTGTGGGGCCCAACTCGCCCTTTGGAAAGAAGCCTGCACGTTGTGCCTTTCAGCTCTAGGGCAATGTAGCACACCCAGAGCAGAAGTCCTACTTCAGCCAGATCAGGCCTGCAAAGAAACTGCGTTTCACAGGCCTTTGGAAGAGATGTTCCCGGTAGGCTGTAAGAGCACTGTGCAGAGCGAGTTGTTTCTTAGCTTCCCAAAGAGCTGGTAGCAAGATGCTGTGGGGCCCAACTCGCCCTTTGGAAAGAAGCCTGCACGTTTGATCTTTCAGCTCTAGGGCAATGTAGCACACCCAGAGCAGAAGTCCTACTTCAGCCAGATCAGGCCTGCAAAGAAACTGCGTTTCACAGGCCTTTGGAAGAGATGTTCCCGGTAGGCTGTAAGAGCACTGTGCAGAGCGAGTTGTTTCTTAGCTTCCCAAAGAGCTGGAAGCAAGATGCTGTGGGGCCCAACTCGCCCTTTGGAAAGAAGCCTGCACGTTGTGCCTTTCAGCTCTAGGGCAAAGTGGCACAGCCAGAGCAGAAGTCCTACTTCAGCCAGATCAGGCCTGCAAAGAAACTGCGTTTCACAGGCCTTTGGAAGAGATGTTCCCGGTAGGCTGTAAGAGCACTGTGCAGAGCGAGTTGTTTCTTAGCTTCCCAAAGAGCTGGAAGCAAGATGCCGTGGGGATCAACTCGCCCCTTGGAAAGAAGCCTGCACGTTGTGCCTTTCAGCTCTAGGGCAATGTAGCACACCCAGAGCAGAAGTCCTACTTCAGCCAGATCAGGCCTGCAAAGAATCTGCGTTTTGCAGGCCTTTGGAAGAGATGTTCCCCCTAGGCTGTAAGAGCGCTGTGCAGAGCGAGTTGTTTCTTAGCTTCCCAAAGAGCTGGAAGCAAGATGCTGTGGGGCCCAACTCGCCCTTTGGAAAGAAGCCTGCACGTTGTGCCTTTCAGCTCTAGGGCAATGTAGCACACCCAGAGCAGAAGTCCTACTTCAGCCAGATCAGGCCTGCAAAGAAACTGCGTTTCACAGGCCTTTGGAAGAGATGTTCCCGGTAGGCTCTAAGAGCACTGTGCAGAGCGAGTTGTTTCTTAGGTTCCCAAAGAGCTGGAAGCAAGATGCTGTGGGGTCCAAGTCGCCCTTTGGAAAGAAGCCTGCACGTTGTGCCTTTCAGCTCTAGGGCAATGTAGCACACCCAGAGCAGAAGTCCTACTTCAGCCAGATCAGGCCTGCAAAGAAACTGTGTTTCACAGGCCTTGGGACGAGATGATCCCCGTAGGCTGTAAGAGCACTGTGCAGAGCGAGTTGTTTCTTAGCTTCCCAAAGAGCTGGAAGCAAGATGCTGTGGGGCCCAAGTCGCCCTTTGGAAAGAAGCCTGCACGTTGTGCCTTTCAGCTCTAGGGCAATGTAGCACACCCAGAGCAGAAGTCCTACTTCAGCCAGATCAGGCCTGCAAAGAAACTGCGTTTCACAGGCCTTTGGAAGAGCTGTTCCCGGTAGGCTGTAAGAGCACTGTGCAGAGCGAGTTGTTTCTTAGCTTCCCAAAGAGCTGGAAGCAAGATGCTGTGGGGCCCAACTCGCCCTTTGGAAAGAAGCCTGCACGTTGTGCCTTTCAGCTCTAGGGCAATGTAGCACACCCAGAGCAGATGTCCTACTTCAGCCAGATCAGGCCTGCAAATAAACTGCGTTACACTGGCCTTTTTAAGAGATGTTCCCGGTAGGCTGTAAGAGCACTGTGCAGAGCGAGTTGTTTCTTAGCTTCCCAAAGAGCTGGAAGCAAGATGCTGTGGGGACCAACTCGCCCTTTGGAAAGAAGCCTGCACCTTGTGCCTTTCAGCTCTAGGGCAATGTAGCACACCCAGAGCAGAAGTCCTACTTCAGCCAGATCAGGCCTGCAAAGAGACTGTGTTTCACAGGCCTTTGGAAGAGATGATCCCCGTAGGCTGTAAGAGCACTGTGCAGAGTGAGTTGTTTCTTAGCTTCCGAAAGAGCTGGAAGCAAGATGCTGTGGGGCCCAACTCGCCCTTTGGAAAGAAGCCTGCACGTTGTGCCTTTCAGCTCTAGGGCAATGTAGCACACCCAGAGCAGAAGTCCTACTTCAGCCAGATCAGGCCTGCAAAGAAACTGCGTTTCACAGGCATTTGGAACAGATGTTCCCGGTAGGCTGTAAGAGCACTGTTCAGAGCGAGTTGTTTCTTAGCTTCCCAAAGAGCTGGAAGCAAGATGCTGTGGGGCCCAACTCGCCCTTTGGAGAGAAGCCTGCACGTTGTGCCTTTCAGCTCTAGGGCAATGTAGCACACCCAGAGCAGAAGTCCTACTTCAGCCAGATCAGGCCTGCAAAGAAACTGCGTTACACTGGCCTTTTTAAGAGATGTTCCCGGTAGGCTGTAAGAGCACTGTGCAGAGCGAGTTGTTTCTTAGCTTCCCAAAGAGATGGAAGCAAGATGCTGTGAGGCCCAACTCGCCGTTTGGAAAGAAGCCTGCACGTTGTGCCTTTCAGCTGTAGGGCAATGTAGCACACCCAGAGCAGAAGTCCTACTTCAGCCAGATCAGGCCTGCAAAGAAACTGCGTTTCACAAGCCTTTGAAAGAGATGATCCCCGTAGCCTGTAAGAGCACTGTGCAGAGTGAGTTGTTTCTTAGCTTCCGAAAGAGCTGGAAGCAAGATGCTGTGGGGCCCAACTCGCCCTTTGGAAAGAAGCCTGCACGTTGTGCCTTTCAGCTCTAGGGCAATGTAGCACACCCAGAGCAGAAGTTCTACTTCAGCCAGATCAGGCCTGCAAAGAAACTGCGTTTCGCAGGCCTTTGGAAGAGATGTTCCCGGTTGGCTGTAAGAGCACAGTGCAGAGCGAGTTGTTTCTTAGCTTCCCAAAGAGCTGGAAGCAAGATGCTGTGGGGCCCAACTCGCCCTTTGGAAAGAAGCCTGCACGTTGTGCCTTTCAGCTTTAGGGCAATGTAGCACACCCAGAGCAGAAGTCCTACTTCTGCCAGATCAGGCCTGCAAAGAAACTGCGTTTCACAGGCCTTTGGAAGAGACGTTCCCGGAAAGCTGTAAGAGCACTGTGCAGAGCGAGCTGTTTCTTAGCTTCCCAAAGAGCTGGAAGCAAGATGCTGTGGGGCCCAACTCGCCCTTTGGAAAGAAGCCTGCACGTTGTGCCTTTCTGCTCTAGGGCAATGTATCACACCCAGAGCAGAAGTCCTACTTCAGCCAGATCAGGCCTGCAAAGAAACTGCGTTTCACAGGCCTTTGGAAGAGATGTTCCCGGTTGGCTGTAAGAGCACTGTGCAGAGCGAGTTGTTTCTTAGCTTCCCAAAGAGCTGGAAGCAAGATGCTGTGGGGCCCAACTCGCCCTTTGGAAAGAAGCCTGCACGTTGTGCCTTTCAGCTCTAGGGCAATGTAGCACACCCAGAGCAGAAGTCCTACTTCAGCCAGATCAGGCCTGCAAAGAAACTGCGTTTCGCAGGCCTTTGGAAGAGATGTTCCCGGTAGGCTGTAAGAGCACAGTGCAGAGCGAGTTGTTTCTCAGGTTCCCAAAGAGCTGGAAGCAAGATGCAGTGGGGCCCAACTCGCCCTTTGGAAAGAAGCCTGCAAGTTGTGCCTTTCAGCTCTAGGGCAATGTAGCACACCCAGAGCAGAAGTCCTACTTCTGCCAGATAAGGCCTGCAAAGAAACTGCGTTTCACAGGCATTTGGAAGAGATGTTCCCGGTAGGCTGTAAGAGCACTGTGCAGAGCGAGTTGTTTCTTAGCTTCCCAAAGAGCTGGAAGCAAGATGCTGTGGGGCCCAACTCGCCCTTTGGAAAGAAGCCTGCACGTTGTGCCATTCAGCTCTAGGGCAATGTACCACACCCAGAGCAGAAGTCCTACTTCAGCCAGATCAGGCCTGCAAAGAAACTGCGTTTCACAGGCCTTTGGAAGAGATGTTCCCCGTAGGCTGTAAGAGCACTGTGCAGAGCGAGTTGTTTCTTAGCTTCCCAAAGAGCTGGAAGCAAGATGCTGTGGGGCCCAACTCGCCCTTTGGAAAGAAGCCTGCACGTTGTGCCTTTCAGCTCTAGGGCAATGTAGCACACCCAGAGCAGAAGTCCTACTTCAGCCAGATCAGGCCTGCAAAGAAACTGCGTTTCACAGGCCTTTGGAAGAGATGTTCCCGGTAGGCTGTAAGAGCACTGTGCAGAGCGAGTTGTTTCTTAGCTTCCCAAAGAGCTGGAAGCAAGATGCTGTGGGGCCCAACTCGCCCTTTGGAAAGAAGCCTGCACGTTGTGACTTTCAGCTCTAGGGCAAAGTAGCACACCCAGAGCAGAAGTCCTACTTCAGCCAGATCAGGCCTGCAAAGAAACTGCGTTTCACAGGCCTTTGGAAGAGATGTTCCCGGTAGGCTGTAAGAGCACTGTGCAGAGCGAGTTGTTTCTTAGCTTCCCAAAGAGCTGGAAGCAAGATGCTGTGGGGCCCAACTCGCCCTTTGGAAAGAAGCCTGCACGTTGTGCCTTTCAGCTCTAGGGCAAAGTAGCACACCCAGAGCAGAAGTCCTACTTCAGCCAGATCAGGCCTGCAAAGAAACTGCGTTTCACAGGCCTTTGGAAGAGATGTTCCCGGTAGGCTGTAAGAGCACTGTGCAGAGCGAGTTGTTTCTTAGCTTCCCAAAGAGCTGGAAGCAAGATGCTGTGGGGACCAACTCGCCCCTTGGAAAGAAGCCTGCACGTTGTGCCTTTCAGCTCTAGGGCAAAGTAGCACACCCAGAGCAGAAGTCCTACTTCAGCCAGATCAGGCCTGCAAAGAAACTGCGTTTCACAGGCCTTTGGAAGAGATGTTCCCCCTAGGCTGTAAGAGCACTGTGCAGAGCGAGTTGTTTCTTAGCTTCCCAAAGAGCTGGAAGCAAGATGCTGTGGGGCCCAACTCGCCCTTTGGAAAGAAGCCTGCACGTTGTGCCTTTCAGCTCTAGGGCAATGTAGCACACCCAGAGCAGAAGTCCTACTTCAGCCAGATCAGTCCTGCAAAGAAACTGCGTTTCACAGGCCTTTGGAAGAGATGTTCCCGGTAGGCTGTAAGAGCACTGTGCAGAGCGAGTTGTTTCTTAGCTTCCCAAAGAGCTGGAAGCAAGATGCTGTGGGGCCCAACTCGCCCTTTGGAAAGAAGCCTGCACGTTGTGCCTTTCAGCTCTAGGGCAATGTAGCACACCCAGAGCAGAAGTCCTACTTCAGCCAGATCAGGCCTGCAAAGAAACTGTGTTTCACAGGCCTTGGGAAGAGATGATCACCGTAGGCTGTAAGAGCACTGTGCAGAGCGAGTTGTTTCTTAGCTTCCCAAAGAGCTGGAAGCAAGATGCTGTGGGACCCAACTCGCCCTTTGGAAAGAAGCCTGCACGTTGGGCCTTTCAGCTCTAGGGCAAAGTAGCACACCCAGAGCAGAAGTCCTACTTCAGCCAGATCAGGCCTGCAAAGAAACTGCGTTTCACAGGCCTTTGGAAGAGATGTTCCCGGTAGGCTGTAAGAGCACTGTGCAGAGCGAGTTGTTTCTTAGCTTCCCAAAGAGCTGGAAGCAAGATGCTGTGGGGCCCAACTCGCCCTTTGGAGAGAAGCCTGCACGTTGTGCCTTTCAGCTCTAGGGCAAAGTAGCACACCCAGAGCAGAAGTCCTACTTCAGCCAGATCAGGCCTGCAAAGAAACTGCGTTTCACTGGCCTTTTTAAGAGATGTTCCCGTTAGGCTGTAAGAGCACTGTGCAGAGCGAGTTGTTTCTTAGGTTCCCAAAGAGCTGGAAGCAAGATGCTGTGGGGCCCAACTCGCCCTTTGGAAAGAAGCCTGCACGTTGTGCCTTTCAGCTGTAGGGCAAAGTAGCACACCCAGAGCAGAAGTCCTACTTCAGCCAGATCAGGCCTGCAAAGAAACTGCGTTTCACAGGCCTTTGGAAGAGATGATCCCCGTAGCCTGTAAGAGCACTGTGCAGAGTGAGTTGTTTCTTAGCTTCCCAAAGAGCTGGAAGCAAGATGCTGTGGGGCCCAACTCGCCCTTTGGAAAGAAGCCTGCACGTTGTGCCTTTCAGCTCTAGGGCAAAGTAGCACACCCAGAGCAGAAGTCCTACTTCAGCCAGATCAGGCCTGCAAAGAAACTGCGTTTCACAGGCCTTTGGAAGAGATGTTCCCGGTAGGCTGTAAGAGCACTGTGCAGAGCGAGTTGTTTCTTAGCTTCCCAAAGAGCTGGAAGCAAGATGCTGTGGGGCCCAACTCGCCCTTTGGAAAGAAGCCTGCACGTTGTGCCTTTCAGCTCTAGGGCAAAGTAGCACACCCAGAGCAGAAGTCCTACTTCTGCCAGATCAGGCCTGCAAAGAAACTGCGTTTCACAGGCCTTTGGAAGAGATGTTCCCGGTAAGCTGTAAGAGCACTGTGCAGAGCGAGTTGTTTCTTAGCTTCCCAAAGAGCTGGAAGCAAGATGCTGTGGGGCCCAACTCGCCCTTTGGAAAGAAGCCTGCACGTTGTGCCTTTCAGCTCTAGGGCAAAGTATCACACCCAGAGCAGAAGTCCTACTTCAGCCAGATCAGGCCTGCAAAGAAACTGCGTTTCACAGGCCTTTGGAAGAGATGTTCCCGGTAGGCTGTAAGAGCACTGTGCAGAGCGAGTTGTTTCTTAGCTTCCCAAAGAGCTGGAAGCAAGATGCTGTGGGGCCCAACTCGCCCTTTGGAAAGAAGCCTGCACGTTGTGCCTTTCAGCTCTAGGGCAAAGTAGCACACCCAGAGCAGAAGTCCTACTTCAGCCAGATCAGGCCTGCAAAGAAACTGCGTTTCACAGGCCTTTGGAAGAGATGTTCCCGGTAGGCTGTAAGAGCACTGTGCAGAGCGAGTTGTTTCTCAGGTTCCCAAAGAGCTGGAAGCAAGATGCTGTGGGGCCCAACTCGCCCTTTGGAAAGAAGCCTGCACGTTGTGCCTTTCAGCTCTAGGGCAAAGTAGCACACCCAGAGCAGAAGTCCTACTTCAGCCAGATCAGGCCTGCAAAGAAACTGCGTTTCACAGGCCTTTGGAAGAGATGTTCCCGGTAGGCTGTAAGAGCACTGTGCAGAGCGAGTTGTTTCTTAGCTTCCCAAAGAGCTGGAAGCAAGATGCTGTGGGGCCCAACTCGCCCTTTGGAAAGAAGCCTGCACGTTGTGCCTTTCAGCTCTAGGGCAAAGTAGCACACCCAGAGCAGAAGTCCTACTTCAGCCAGATCAGGCCTGCAAAGAAACTGCGTTTCACAGGCCTTTGGAAGAGATGTTCCCCGTAGGCTGTAAGAGCACTGTGCAGAGCGAGTTGTTTCTTAGCTTCCCAAAGAGCTGGAAGCAAGATGCTGTGGGGCCCAACTCGCCCTTTGGAAAGAAGCCTGCACGTTGTGCCTTTCAGCTCTAGGGCAAAGTAGCACACCCAGAGCAGAAGTCCTACTTCAGCCAGATCAGGCCTGCAAAGAAACTGCGTTTCACTGGCCTTTGTAAGAGATGTTCCGGTAGGCTGTAAGAGCACTGTGCAGAGCGAGTTGTTTCTTAGCTTCCCAAAGAGCTGGAAGCAAGATGCTGTGGGGCCCAAGTCGCCCTTTGGAAAGAAGCCTGCACGTTGTGCCTTTCAGCTCTAGGGCAATGTAGCACACCCAGAGCAGAAGTCCTACTTCAGCCAGATCAGGCCTGCAAAGAAACTGCGTTTCACAGGCCTTTGGAAGAGATGTTCCCGGTAGGCTGTAAGAGCACTGTGCAGAGCGAGTTGTTTCTTAGCTTCCCAAAGAGCTGGAAGCAAGATGCTGTGGGGCCCAACTCGCCCTTTGGAAAGAAGCCTGCACGTTGTGCCTTTCAGCTCTAGGGCAAAGTAGCACACCCAGAGCAGAAGTCCTACTTCAGCCAGATCAGGCCTGCAAAGAAACTGCGTTTCACAGGCCTTTGGAAGAGATGTTCCCGGTAGGCTGTAAGAGCACTGTGCAGAGCGAGTTGTTTCTTAGCTTCCCAAAGAGCTGGAAGCAAGATGCTGTGGGGCCCAACTCGCCCCTTGGAAAGAAGCCTGCACGTTGTGCCTTTCAGCTCTAGGGCAATGTAGCACACCCAGAGCAGAAGTCCTACTTCAGCCAGATCAGGCCTGCAAAGAAACTGCGTTTCACAGGCCTTTGGAAGAGATGTTCCCCCTAGGCTGTAAGAGCGCTGTGCAGAGCGAGTTGTTTCTTAGCTTCCCAAAGAGCTGGAAGCAAGATGCTGTGGGGCCCAACTCGCCCTTTGGAAAGAAGCCTGCACGTTGTGCCTTTCAGCTCTAGGGCAAAGTAGCACACCCAGAGCAGAAGTCCTACTTCAGCCAGATCAGGCCTGCAAAGAAACTGCGTTTCACAGGCCTTTGGAAGAGATGTTCCCGGTAGGCTGTAAGAGCACTGTGCAGAGCGAGTTGTTTCTTAGCTTCCCAAAGAGCTGGAAGCAAGATGCTGTGGGGTCCAACTCGCCCTTTGGAAAGAAGCCTGCACGTTGTGCCTTTCAGCTCTAGGGCAATGTAGCACACCCAGAGCAGAAGTCCTACTTCAGCCAGATCAGGCCTGCAAAGAAACTGTGTTTCACAGGCCTTTGGAAGAGATGATCCCCGTAGGCTGTAAGAGCACTGTGCAGAGCGAGTTGTTTCTTAGCTTCCCAAAGAGCTGGAAGCAAGATGCTGTGGGGCCCAACTCGCCCTTTGGAAAGAAGCCTGCACGTTGTGCCTTTCAGCTCTAGGGCAAAGTAGCACACCCAGAGCAGAAGTCCTACTTCAGCCAGATCAGGCCTGCAAAGAAACTGCGTTTCACAGGCCTTTGGAAGAGATGTTCCCGGTAGGCTGTAAGAGCACTGTGCAGAGCGAGTTGTTTCTTAGCTTCCCAAAGAGCTGGAAGCAAGATGCTGTGGGGCCCAACTCGCCCTTTGGAAAGAAGCCTGCACGTTGTGCCTTTCAGATCTAGGGCAAAGTAGCACACCCAGAGCAGAAGTCCTACTTCAGCCAGATCAGGCCTGCAAAGAAACTGCGTTTCACTGGCCTTTTGAAGAGATGTTCCCGGTAGGCTGTAAGAGCACTGTGCAGAGCGAGTTGTTTCTTAGCTTCCCAAAGAGCTGGAAGCAAGATGCTGTGGGGACCAACTCGCCCTTTGGAAAGAAGCCTGCACCTTGTGCCTTTCAGCTCTGGGGCAAAGTAGCACACCCAGAGCAGAAGTCCTACTTCAGCCAGATCAGGCCTGCAAAGAGACTGTGTTTCACAGGCCTTTGGAAGAGATGTTCCCCGTAGGCTGTAAGAGCACTGTGCAGAGTGAGTTGTTTCTTAGCTTCCGAAAGAGCTGGAAGCAAGATGCTGTGGGGCCCAACTCGCCCTTTGGAAAGAAGCCTGCACGTTGTGCCTTTCAGCTCTAGGGCAATGTAGCACACCCAGAGCAGAAGTCCTACTTCAGCCAGATCAGGCCTGCAAAGAAACTGCGTTTCACAGGCCTTTGGAAGAGATGTTCCCGGTAGGCTGTAAGAGCACTGTGCAGAGCGAGTTGTTTCTTAGCTTCCCAAAGAGCTGGAAGCAAGATGCTGTGGGGCCCAACTCGCCCTTTGGAAAGAAGCCTGCACGTTGTGATCTTTCAGCTCTAGGGCAAAGTAGCACACCCAGAGCAGAAGTCCTACTTCAGCCAGATCAGGCCTGCAAAGAAACTGCGTTTCACAGGCCTTTGGAAGAGATGTTCCCGGTAGGCTGTAAGAGCACTGTGCAGAGCGAGTTGTTTCTTAGCTTCCCAAAGAGATGGAAGCAAGATGCTGTGGGGCCCAACTCGCCCTTTGGAAAGAAGCCTGCACGTTGTGCCTTTCAGCTCTAGGGCAAAGTAGCACACCCAGAGCAGAAGTCCTACTTCAGCCAGATCAGGCCTGCAAAGAAACTGTGTTTCACAGGCCTTTGGAAGAGATGTTCCCGGTAGGCTGTAAGAGCACTTTGCAGAGCGAGTTGTTTCTTAGCTTCCCAAAGAGCTGGAAGCAAGATGCCGTGGGGCCTAACTCGCCCTTTGGAAAGAAGCCTGCACGTTGTGCCTTTCAGCTCTAGGGCAATGTAGCACACCCAGAGCAGAAGTCCTACTTCAGCCAGATCAGGCCTGCAAAGAAACTGCGTTTCACAGGCCTTTGGAAGAGATGTTCCCCCTAGGCTGTAAGAGCGCTGTGCAGAGCGAGTTGTTTCTTAGCTTCCCAAAGAGCTGGAAGCAAGATGCTGTGGGGCCCAACTCGCCCTTTGGAAAGAAGCCTGCACGTTGTGCCTTTCAGCTCTAGGGCAATGTAGCACACCCAGAGCAGAAGTCCTACTTCAACCAGATCAGGCCTGCAAAGAAACTGCGTTTCACAGGCCTTTGGAAGAGATGTTCCCGGTAGGCTGTAAGAGCACTGTGCAGAGCGAGTTGTTTCTTAGGTTCCCAAAGAGCTGGAAGCAAGATGCTGTGGGGTCCAAGTCGCCCTTTGGAAAGAAGCCTGCACGTTGTGCCTTTCAGCTCTAGGGCAATGTAGCACACCCAGAGCAGAAGTCCTACTTCAGCCAGATCAGGCCTGCAAAGAAACTGTGTTTCACAGGCCTTGGGAAGAGATGATCCCCGTAGGCTGTAAGAGCACTGTGCAGAGCGAGTTGTTTCTTAGCTTCCCAAAGAGCTGGAAGCAAGATGCTGTGGGGCCCAACTCGCCCTTTGGAAAGAAGCCTGCACGTTGTGCCTTTCAGCTCTAGGGCAATGTAGCACACCCAGAGCAGAAGTCCTACTTCAGCCAGATCAGGCCTGCAAAGAAACTGCGTTTCACAGGCCTTTGGAAGAGATGTTCCCGGTAGGCTGTAAGAGCACTGTGCAGAGCGAGTTGTTTCTTAGCTTCCCAAAGAGCTGGAAGCAAGATGCTGTGGGGCCCAAGTCGCCCTTTGGAAAGAAGCCTGCACGTTGTGCCTTTCAGCTCTAGGGCAATGTAGCACACCCAGAGCAGAAGTCCTACTTCAGCCAGATCAGGCCTGCAAATAAACTGCGTTACACTGGCCTTTTTAAGAGATGTTCCCGGTAGGCTGTAAGAGCACTGTGCAGAGCGAGTTGTTTCTTAGGTTCCCAAAGAGCTGGAAGCAAGATGCTGTGGGGACCAAGTCGCCCTTTGGAAAGAAGCCTGCACCTTGTGCCTTTCAGCTCTAGGGCAATGTAGCACACCCAGAGCAGAAGTCCTACTTCAGCCAGATCAGGCCTGCAAAGAGACTGTGTTTCACAGGCCTTTGGAAGAGATGATCCCCGTAGGCTGTAAGGGCACTGTGCAGAGTGAGTTGTTTCTTAGCTTCCGAAAGAGCTGGAAGCAAGATGCTGTGGGGCCCAAGTCGCCCTTTGGAAAGAAGCCTGCACGTTGTGCCTTTCAGCTCTAGGGCAATGTAGCACACCCAGAGCAGAAGTCCTACTTCAGCCAGATCAGGCCTGCAAAGAAACTGCGTTTCACAGGCATTTGGAACAGATGTTCCCGGTAGGCGGTAAGAGCACTGTTCAGAGCGAGTTGTTTCTTAGCTTCCCAAAGAGCTGGAAGCAAGATGCTGTGGGGCCCAACTCGCCCTTTGGAGAGAAGCCTGCACGTTGGGCCTTTCAGCTCTAGGGCAATGTAGCACACCCAGAGCAGAAGTCCTACTTCAGCCAGATCAGGCCTGCTAAGAAACTGCGTTTCACAGGCCTTTGGAAGAGATGTTCCCGGTAGGCTGCAAGAGCACTGTGCAGAGCGAGTTGTTTCTTAGCTTCTCAAAGAGCTGGAAGCAAGATGCTGTGGGGCCCAACTCGCCCTTTGGAAAGAAGTCTGCACGTTGTGCCTTTCAGCTCTAGGGCAAAGTAGTACAGCCAGAGCAGAAGTCCTACTTCTGCCAGATCAGGCCTGCAAAGAAACTGCGTTTCACAGGCCTTTGGAAGAGATGTTCCCGGTAGGCTGTAAGAGCACTGTGCAGAGCGAGTTATTTCTTAGCTTCCCAAAGAGCTGGAAGCAAGATGCCGTGGGGATCCTCTCGCCCCTTGGAAAGAAGCCTGCACGTTTTGCCTTTCAGCTCTAGGGCAGTGTAGAACACCCAGAGCAGAAGTCCTACTTCAGCCAGATCAGGCCTGCAAAGAAACTGCGTTTCACAGGCCTTTGGAAGAGATGATCCCCGTAGGCTGTAAGGGCACTGTGCAGAGTGAGTTGTTTCTTAGCTTCCGAAAGAGCTGGAAGCAAGATGCTGTGGGGCCCAAGTCGCCATTTGGAAAGAAGCCTGCACGTTGTGCCTTTCAGCTCTAGGGCAATGTAGCACACCCAGAGCAGAAGTCCTACTTCAGCCAGATCAGGCCTGCAAAGAAACTGCGTTTCACAGGCCTTTGGAAGAGATGTTCCCGGTAAGCTGTAAGAGCACTGTGCAGAGCGAGTTGTTTCTTAGCTTCCCAAAGAGCTGGAAGCAAGATGCTGTGGGGCCCAACTCGCCCTCTGGAAAGAAGCCTGCACGTTGGGACTTTCAGCTCTAGGGCAATGTAGCACACCCAGAGCAGAAGTCATACTTCAGCCAGATCAGGCCTGCAAAGAAACTGCGTTTCACAGGCCTTTGGAAGAGATGTTCCCCGTAGGCTGTAAGAGCACTGTGCAGAGCGAGGTGTTTCTTAGCTTCCCAAAGAGCTGGAAGCAAGATGCTGTGGGGCCCAACTCGCCCTTTGGAAAGAAGCCTGCACGTTGTGCCTTTCAGCTCTAGGGCCATGTAGCACACCCAGAGCAGAAGTCCTACTTCAGCCAGATAAGGCCTGCAAAGAAACTGCGTTACACTGGCCTTTTTAAGAGATGTTCCCGGTGGGCTGTAAGGGCACTGTGCATAGTGAGTTGTTTCTTAGCTTCCGAAAGAGCTGGAAGCAAGATGCTGTGGGGCCCAAGTCGCCCTTTGGAAAGAAGCCTGCACGTTGTGCCTTTCAGCTCTAGGGCAATGTAGCACACCCAGAGCAGAAGTCCTACTTCAGCCACATCAGGCCTGCAAAGAAACTGCGTTTCACAGGCATTTGGAACAGATGTTCCCGGTAGGCGGTAAGAGCACTGTTCAGAGCGAGTTGTTTCTTAGCTTCACAAAGAGCTGGAAGCAGGATGCTGTGGGGCCCAACTCGCCCTTTGGAGAGAAGCCTGCACGTTGGGCCTTTCAGCTCTAGGGCAATGTAGCACACCCAGAGCAGAAGTCCTACTTCTGCCAGATCAGGCCTGCAAAGAAACTGCGTTTCACAGGCCTTTGGAAGAGATGTTCCCGGTAAGCTGTAAGAGCACTGTGCAGAGCGAGTTGTTTCTTAGCTTCCCAAAGAGCTGGAAGCAAGATGCTGTGGGGCCCAAGTCGCCCTTTGGAAAGAAGCCTGCACGTTGGGCCTTTCAGCTCTAGGGCAATGTAGCACACCCAGAGCAGAAGTCCTACTTCAGCCAGATCAGGCCTGCAAAGAAACTGCGTTTCACAGGACTTTGGAAGAGATGTTCCCGGTAGGCGGTAAGAGCACTGTGCAGAGCGAGTTGTTTCTTAGCTTCCCAAAGAGCTGGAAGCAAGATGCTGTGGGGCCCAACTCGCCCTTTGGAAAGAAGCCTGCACGTTGTGCCATTCAGCTCTAGGGCAATGTAGCACACCCAGAGCAGAAGTCCTACTTCAGCCAGATCAGGCCTGCAAAGAAACTGCGTTTCACAGGCGTCTGGAAGAGATGTTCCCGGTAGGCTGTAAGAGCACAGTGTAGAGCGAGTTGTTTCCTAGCTTCCCAAAGAGCTGGAAGCAAGATGCTGTGGGGCCCAACTCGCCCTTTGGAAAGAAGCCTGCACGTTGTGCCTTTCAGCTCTAGGGCAAAGTAGCACACCCAGAGCAGAAGTCCTTCTTCATCCAGATCAGGCCTGCAAAGAAACTGCGTTACACATGCCTTTGGAAGTGATGTTCCCACTAGGCTGTAAGAGCACTGAGCAGAGCGAGTTGTTTCTTAGCTTCCCAAAGAGCTGGAAGGAAGATGCGGTGGTGCCCAACTCGCACTTTGGAAAGAAGCCTGCACGTTGTGCCTTCCAGCTCTAGGGCAATGTAGCACACCCAGAGCAGAAGTCCTACTTCAGCCAGATCAGGCCTGCAAAGAAACTGCGTTTCAAAGGCCTTTGGAAGAGATGTTCCCGGTAGGCTGTAAGAGCACTGTGCAGAGCGAGTTGTTTCTTAGCTTCCCAAAGAGCTGGAAGCAAGATGCTGTGGGGCCCAACTCGCCCTTTGGAAAGCCATCTGCACGTTGTGCCTTTCAGCTCTAGGGCAATGTAGCACACCCAGAGCAGAAGTCCTACTTCAGCCAGATCAGGCCTGCAAAGAAACTGCGTTTCACAGGCCTTTGGAAGAGATGTTCCCCGTAGGCTGTAAGAGCACTGTGCAGAGCGAGGTGTTTCTTAGCTTCCCAAAGAGCTGGAAGCAAGATGCTGTGGGGGCCAACTCGCCCTTTGGAAAGAAGCCTGCACGTTGTGCCTTTCAGCTCTAGGGCAATGTAGCACACCCAGAGCAGAAGTCCTACTTCAGCCAGATCAGGCCTGCAAATAAACTGCGTTACACTGGCCTTTTTGAGAGATGTTCCCGGTAGGCTGTAAGAGCACTGTGCAGAGCGAGTTGTTTCTTAGGTTCCCAAAGAGCTGGATGCAAGATGCTGTGAGGCCCAAGTCGCCCTTTGGAAAGAAGCCTGCACGTTGTGCCTTTCAGCTCTAGGGCAATGTAGCACACCCAGAGCAGAAGTCCTACTTCAGCCAGATCAGGCCTGCAAAGAAACTGCGTTTCACAGGCCTTTGGAAGAGATGATCGCCGTAGGCTGTAAGAGCATTGTGCAGAGCGAGGTGTTTCTTAGCTTCCCAAAGAGCTGGAAGCAAGATGCTGTGGGGCCCAACTCGCCCTTTGGAAAGAAGCCTGCACGTTGTGCCTTTCAGCTCTAGGGCCATGTAGCACACCCAGAACAGAAGTCCTACTTCAGCCAGATCAGGCCTGCAAATAACTGCGTTACACTGGCCTTTTTAAGAGATGTTCCCGGTGGGCTGTAAGAGCACTGTGCAGAGCGAGTTGTTTCTTAGGTTCCCAAAGAGCTGGAAGCAAGATGCTGTGGGGTCCAAGTCGCCCTTTGGAAAGAAGCCTGCACGTTGTGCCTTTCAGCTCTAGGGCAATGTAGCACACCCAGAGCAGAAGTCCTACTTCAGCCAGATCAGGCCTGCAAAGAAACTGTGTTTCACAGGCCTTGGGAAGAGATGATCCCCGTAGGCTGTAAGAGCACTGTGCAGAGCGAGGTGTTTCTTAGCATCCCAAAGAGCTGGAAGCAAGATGCTGTGGGGCCCAACTCGCCCTTTGGAAAGAAGCCTGCACGTTGGGCCTTTCAGCTCTAGGGCAATGTAGCACACACAGAGCAGAAGTCCTACTTCAGCCAGATCAGGCCTGCAAAGAAACTGCTTTTCACAGGCCTTTGGAAGAGATGCTCCCGGTAGGCTGTAAGAGCACTGTGCAGAGCGAGTTGTTTCTTAGCTTCCCAAAGAGCTGGAAGCAAGATGCTGTGGGGCCCAACTCGCCCTTTGGAAAGAAGCCTGCACGTTGTGCCTTTCAGCTCTAGGGCAGTGTAGCACACCCAGAGCAGAAGTCCTACTTCAGCCAGATCAGGCCTGCAAAGAAACTGCGTTTCACAGGCCTTTGGAAGACATGCTCGCATTAGGCTGTAAGAGCACTGTGCAGAGCGAGTTGTTTCTTAGCTTCCCAAAGAGCTGGAAGCAAGATGCTGTGGGGCCCAACTCGCCCTTTGGAAAGAAGCCTGCACGTTGGGCCTTTCAGCTCTAGGGCAATGTAGCACACCCACAGCAGAAGTCCTACTTTAGCCAGATCAGGCCTGCAAAGAAACTGCGTTTCACAGGCCTTTGGAAGAGATGTTCCCCGTAGGCTGTAAGAGCACTGTGCAGAGCAAGGTGTTTCTTAGCTTCCCAAAGAGCTGGAAGCAAGATGCTGTTGGGGCCAACTCGCCCTTTGGAAAGAAGCCTGCACGTTGTGCCTTTCAGCTCTAGGGCAATGTAGCACACCCAGAGCAGAAGTCCTACTTCAGCCAGATCAGGCCTGCAAATAAACTGCGTTACACTGGCCTTTTTAAGAGATGTTCCCGGTAGGCTGTAAGAGCACTGTGCAGAGCGAGTTGTTTCTTAGGTTCCCAAAGAGCTGGATGCAAGACGCTGTGAGGCCCAAGTCGCCCTTTGGAAAGAAGCCTGCACGTTGTGCCTTTCAGCTCTAGGGCAATGTAGCACACCCAGAGCAGAAGTCCTACTTCAGCCAGATCAGGCCTGCAAAGAAACTGCGTTTCACAGGCCTTTGGAAGAGATGATCCCCTCAGGCTGTAAGGGCACTGTGCAGAGCGAGTTGTTTCTTAGCTTCCGAAAGAGCTGGAAGCAAGATGCTGTGGGGCCCAAGTCGCCATTTGGAAAGAAGCCTACACGTTGTGCCTTCCAGCTCTAGGGCAATGTAGCACACCCAGAGCAGAAGTCCTACTTCAGCCAGATCAGGCCTGCAAAGAAACTGCGTTTCACAGGCCTTTGGAAGAGATGTTCCCGGTAGGCGGTAAGAGCACTGTGCAGAGCGAGTTGTTTCTTAGCTTCCCAAAGAGCTGGAAGCAAGATGCTGTGGGGTCCAAGTCGCCCTTTGGAAAGAAGCCTGCACGTTGTGCCTTTCAGCTCTAGGGCAATGTAGCACACCCAGAGCAGAAGTCCTACTTCAGCCAGATCAGGCCTGCAAAGAAACTGTGTTTCACAGGCCTTGGGAAGAGATGATCCCCGTAGGCTGTAAGAGCACTGTGCAGAGCGAGTTGTTTCTTAGGTTCCCAAAGAGCTGGAAGCAAGATGCTGTGGGGCCCAACTCGCCCTTTGGAAAGAAGCCTGCACGTTGTGCCTTTCAGCTCTAGGGCAATGTAGCACACCCAGAGCAGAAGTCCTACTTCAGCCAGATCAGGCCTGCAAATAAACTGCGTTTCACAGGCATTTGGAAGAGATGTTCCCGGTAGGCTGTAAGAGCACTGTGCAGAGCGAGTTGTTTCTTAGCTTCCCGAAGAGCTGGAAGCAAGATGCTGTGGGGCCCAAGTCGCCCTTTGGAAAGAAGCCTGCACGTTGTGCCTTTCAGCTCTAGGGCAATGTAGCACACCCAGAGCAGAAGTCCTACTTCAGCCAGATCAGGCCTGCAAAGAAACTGCGTTTCACAGGCATTTGGAACAGTTGTTCCCGGTAGGCGGTAAGAGCACTGTTCAGAGCGAGTTGTTTCTTAGCTTCCCAAAGAGCTGGAAGCAAGATGCTGTGGGGCCCAACTCGCCCTTTGGAGAGAAGCCTGCACGTTGGGCCTTTCAGCTCTAGGGCAATGTAGCACACCCAGAGCAGAAGTCCTACTTCTGCCAGATCAGGCCTGCAAAGAAACTGCGTTTCACAGGCCTTTGGAAGAGATGTTCCCGGTAAGCTGTAAGAGCACTGTGCAGAGCGAGTTGTTTCTTAGCTTCCGAAAGAGCTGGAAGCAAGATGCTGTGGGGCCCAAGTCGCCCTTTGGAAAGAAGCCTGCACGTTGTGCCTTTCAGCTCTAGGGCAATGTAGCACACCCAGAGCAGAAGTCCTACTTCAGCCAGATCAGGCCTGCAAAGAAACTGCGTTTCACAGGCGTCTGGAAGAGATGTTCCCGGTAGGCGGTAAGAGCACAGTGTAGAGCGAGTTGTTTCCTAGCTTCCCAAAGAGCTGGAAGCAAGATGCTGTGGGGCCCAACTCGCCCTTTGGAAAGAAGCCTGCACGTTGTGCCTTTCAGCTCTAGGGCAAAGTAGCACACCCAGAGCAGAAGTCCTTCTTCATCCAGATCAGGCCTGCAAAGAAACTGCGTTTCACAGGCGTCTGGAAGAGATGTTCCCGGTAGGCTGTAAGAGCACAGTGTAGAGCGAGTTGTTTCCTAGCTTCCCAAAGAGCTGGAAGCAAGATGCTGTGGGGCCCAACTCGCCCTTTGGAAAGAAGCCTGCACGTTGTGCCTTTCAGCTCTAGGGCAAAGTAGCACACCCAGAGCAGAAGTCCTTCTTCATCCAGATCAGGCCTGCAAAGAAACTGCGTTACACATGCCTTTGGAAGTGATGTTCCCACTAGGATGTAAGAGCACTGAGCAGAGCGAGTTGTTTCTTAGCTTCCCAAAGAGCTGGAAGGAAGATGCTGTGGTGCCCAACTCGCACTTTGGAAAGAAGCCTGCACGTTGTGCCTTCCAGCTCTAGGGCAATGTAGCACACCCAGAGCAGAAGTCCTACTTCAGCCAGATCAGGCCTGCAAAGAAACTGTGTTTCACAGGCCTTGGGAAGAGATGATCCCCGTAGGCTGTAAGAGCACTGTGCAGAGCGAGTTGTTTCTTAGCTTCCCAAAGAGCTGGAAGCAAGATGCTGTGGGGCCCAAGTCGCCCTTTGGAAAGAAGCCTGCACGTTGGGCCTTTCAGCTCTAGGGCAATGTAGCACACCCAGAGCAGAAGTCCTACTTCAGCCAGATCAGGCCTGCAAAGAAACTGCGTTTCACAGGCCTTTGGAAGAGATGTTCCCGGTAGGCTGTAAGAGCACTGTGCAGAGCGAGTTGTTTCTTAGCTTCCCAAAGAGCTGGAAGCAAGATGCTGTGGGGCCCAACTCGCCCTTTGGAAAGAAGCCTGCACGTTGTGCCTTTCAGCTCTAGGGCAATGTAGCACACCCAGAGCAGAAGTCCTACTTCAGCCAGATCAGGCCTGCAAATAAACTGCGTTACACTGGCCTTTTTAAGAGATGTTCCCGGTAGGCTGTAAGAGCACTGTGCAGAGCGAGTTGTTTCTTAGGTTCCCAAAGAGCTGGAAGCAAGATGCTGTGGGGACAAAGTCGCCCTTTGGAAAGAAGCCTGCACCTTGTGCCTTTCAGCTCTAGGGCAATGTAGCACACCCAGAGCAGAAGTCCTACTTCAGCCAGATCAGGCCTGCAAAGAGACTGTGTTTCACAGGCCTTTGGAAGAGATGATCCCCGTAGGCTGTAAGGGCACTGTGCAGAGTGAGTTGTTTCTTAGCTTCCGAAAGAGCTGGAAGCAAGATGCTGTGGGGCCCAAGTCGCCCTTTGGAAAGAAGCCTGCACGTTGTGCCTTTCAGCTCTAGGGCAATGTAGCACACCCAGAGCAGAAGTCCTACTTCAGCCAGATCAGGCCTGCAAAGAAACTGCGTTTCACAGGCATTTGGAACAGTTGTTCCCGGTAGGCGGTAAGAGCACTGTTCAGAGCGAGTTGTTTCTTAGCTTCCCAAAGAGCTGGAAGCAAGATGCTGTGGGGCCCAAGTCGCCCTTTGGAAAGAAGCCTGCACGTTGTGCCTTTCAGCTCTAGGGCAATGTAGCACACCCAGAGCAGAAGTCCTACTTCAGCCAGATCAGGCCTGCAAAGAAACTGCGTTTCACAGGCGTCTGGAAGAGATGTTCCCGGTAGGCGGTAAGAGCACAGTGTAGAGCGAGTTGTTTCCTAGCTTCCCAAAGAGCTGGAAGCAAGATGCTGTGGGGCCCAACTCGCCCTTTGGAAAGAAGCCTGCACGTTGTGCCTTTCAGCTCTAGGGCAAAGTAGCACACCCAGAGCAGAAGTCCTTCTTCATCCAGATCAGGCCTGCAAAGAAACTGCGTTTCACAGGCGTCTGGAAGAGATGTTCCCGGTAGGCTGTAAGAGCACAGTGTAGAGCGAGTTGTTTCCTAGCTTCCCAAAGAGCTGGAAGCAAGATGCTGTGGGGCCCAACTCGCCCTTTGGAAAGAAGCCTGCACGTTGTGCCTTTCAGCTCTAGGGCAAAGTAGCACACCCAGAGCAGAAGTCCTTCTTCATCCAGATCAGGCCTGCAAAGAAACTGCGTTACACATGCCTTTGGAAGTGATGTTCCCACTAGGATGTAAGAGCACTGAGCAGAGCGAGTTGTTTCTTAGCTTCCCAAAGAGCTGGAAGGAAGATGCTGTGGTGCCCAACTCGCACTTTGGAAAGAAGCCTGCACGTTGTGCCTTCCAGCTCTAGGGCAATGTAGCACACCCAGAGCAGAAGTCCTACTTCAGCCAGATCAGGCCTGCAAAGAAACTGTGTTTCACAGGCCTTGGGAAGAGATGATCCCCGTAGGCTGTAAGAGCACTGTGCAGAGCGAGTTGTTTCTTAGCTTCCCAAAGAGCTGGAAGCAAGATGCTGTGGGGCCCAAGTCGCCCTTTGGAAAGAAGCCTGCACGTTGGGCCTTTCAGCTCTAGGGCAATGTAGCACACCCAGAGCAGAAGTCCTACTTCAGCCAGATCAGGCCTGCAAAGAAACTGCGTTTCACAGGCCTTTGGAAGAGATGTTCCCGGTAGGCTGTAAGAGCACTGTGCAGAGCGAGTTGTTTCTTAGCTTCCCAAAGAGCTGGAAGCAAGATGCTGTGGGGCCCAACTCGCCCTTTGGAAAGAAGCCTGCACGTTGTGCCTTTCAGCTCTAGGGCAATGTAGCACACCCAGAGCAGAAGTCCTACTTCAGCCAGATCAGGCCTGCAAATAAACTGCGTTACACTGGCCTTTTTAAGAGATGTTCCCGGTAGGCTGTAAGAGCACTGTGCAGAGCGAGTTGTTTCTTAGGTTCCCAAAGAGCTGGAAGCAAGATGCTGTGGGGACCAAGTCGCCCTTTGGAAAGAAGCCTGCACCTTGTGCCTTTCAGCTCTAGGGCAATGTAGCACACCCAGAGCAGAAGTCCTACTTCAGCCAGATCAGGCCTGCAAAGAGACTGTGTTTCACAGGCCTTTGGAAGAGATGATCCCCGTAGGCTGTAAGGGCACTGTGCAGAGTGAGTTGTTTCTTAGCTTCCGAAAGAGCTGGAAGCAAGATGCTGTGGGGCCCAAGTCGCCCTTTGGAAAGAAGCCTGCACGTTGTGCCTTTCAGCTCTAGGGCAATGTAGCACACCCAGAGCAGAAGTCCTACTTCAGCCAGATCAGGCCTGCAAAGAAACTGCGTTTCACAGGCATTTGGAACAGATGTTCCCGGTAGGCGGTAAGAGCACTGTTCAGAGCGAGTTGTTTCTTAGCTTCCCAAAGAGCTGGAAGCAAGATGCTGTGGGGCCCAACTCGCCCTTTGGAGAGAAGCCTGCACGTTGGGCCTTTCAGCTCTAGGGCAATGTAGCACACCCAGAGCAGAAGTCCTACTTCAGCCAGATCAGGCCTGCTAAGAAACTGCGTTTCACAGGCCTTTGGAAGAGATGTTCCCGGTAGGCTGCAAGAGCACTGTGCAGAGCGAGTTGTTTCTTAGCTTCTCAAAGAGCTGGAAGCAAGATGCTGTGGGGCCCAACTCGCCCTTTGGAAAGAAGTCTGCACGTTGTGCCTTTCAGCTCTAGGGCAAAGTAGTACAGCCAGAGCAGAAGTCCTACTTCTGCCAGATCAGGCCTGCAAAGAAACTGCGTTTCACAGGCCTTTGGAAGAGATGTTCCCGGTAGGCTGTAAGAGCACTGTGCAGAGCGAGTTATTTCTTAGCTTCCCAAAGAGCTGGAAGCAAGATGCCGTGGGGATCCTCTCGCCCCTTGGAAAGAAGCCTGCACGTTTTGCCTTTCAGCTCTAGGGCAGTGTAGAACACCCAGAGCAGAAGTCCTACTTCAGCCAGATCAGGCCTGCAAAGAAACTGCGTTTCACAGGCCTTTGGAAGAGATGTTCCCGGTAGGCTGTAAGAGCACTGTGCAG
Organism: Equus przewalskii; assembly: GCF_037783145.1. NCBI lineage: Eukaryota > Metazoa > Chordata > Mammalia > Perissodactyla > Equidae > Equus > Equus przewalskii. The sequence goes on along the minus strand of NW_027228657.1, from coordinate 85,500 downwards.
AGCGAGTTGTTTCTTAGCTTCCCAAAGAGCTGGAAGCAAGATGCCGTGGGGATCAACTCGCCCCTGGGAAAGAAGCCTGCACGTTGTGCCTTTCAGCTCTAGGGCAGTGTAGAACACCCAGAGCAGAAGTCCTACTTCAGCCAGATCAGGCCTGCAAAGAAACTGCGTTTCACAGGCCTTTGGAAGAGATGTTCCTGGTAGGCTGTAAGAGCACTGTGCAGACGAGTTGTTTCTTAGCTTCGAAAGAGGTGGAAGCAAGATGCTGTGGGGCCCAACTCGCCCTTTGGAAAGAAGCCTGCACGTTGTGCCTTTCAGCTCTAGGGCACTGTAGCACACCCAGAGCAGAAGTCCTACTTCAGCCAGATCAGGCCTGCAAAGAAACTGCGTTTCACAGGCCTTTGGAAGAGATGTTCCCGGTACGCTGTAAGACCACTGTGCAGAGCGAGTTGTTTCTTAGCTTCCCAAAGAGCTGGAAGCAAGATGCTGTGGGGCCCAACTCGCCCTTTGGAAAGAAGCCTGCACGTTGTGACTTTCAGCTCTAGGGCAATGTAGCACACCCACAGCAGAAGTCCTACTTCAGCCAGATCAGGCCTGCAAAGAAACTGCGTTTCACAGGCATTTTGAAGAGATGTTCCCGGTAGGCTGTAAGGGCACTGTGCAGAGTGAGTTGTTTCTTAGCTTCCGAAAGAGCTGGAAGCAAGATGCTGTGGGGCCCAAGTCGCCCTTTGGAAAGAAGCCTGCACGTTGTGCCTTTCAGCTCTAGGGCAATGTAGCACACCCAGAGCAGAAGTCCTACTTCAGCCAGATCAGGCCTGCAAAGAAACTGCGTTTCACAGGCCTTTGGAAGAGATGATCCCCGTAGGCTGTAAGGGCACTGTGCAGAGTGAGTTGTTTCTTAGCTTCCGAAAGAGCTGGAAGCAAGATGCTGTGGGGCCCAAGTCGCCATTTGGAAAGAAGCCTGCACGTTGTGCCTTTCAGCTCTAGGGCAATGTAGCACACCCAGAGCAGAAGTCCTACTTCAGCCAGATCAGGCCTGCAAAGAAACTGCGTTTCACAGGCCTTTGGAAGAGATGTTCCCGGTAAGCTGTAAGAGCACTGTGCAGAGCGAGTTGTTTCTTAGCTTCCCAAAGAGCTGGAAGCAAGATGCTGTGGGGCCCAACTCGCCCTCTGGAAAGAAGCCTGCACGTTGGGACTTTCAGCTCTAGGGCAATGTAGCACACCCAGAGCAGAAGTCATACATCAGCCAGATCAGGCCTGCAAAGAAACTGCGTTTCACAGGCCTTTGGAAGAGATGTTCCCCGTAGGCTGTAAGAGCACTGTGCAGAGCGAGGTGTTTCTTAGCTTCCCAAAGAGCTGGAAGCAAGATGCTGTGGGGCCCAACTCGCCCTTTGGAAAGAAGCCTGCACGTTGTGCCTTTCAGCTCTAGGGCCATGTAGCACACCCAGAGCAGAAGTCCTACTTCAGCCAGATAAGGCCTGCAAAGAAACTGCGTTACACTGGCCTTTTTAAGAGATGTTCCCGGTGGGCTGTAAGGGCACTGTGCATAGTGAGTTGTTTCTTAGCTTCCGAAAGAGCTGGAAGCAAGATGCTGTGGGGCCCAAGTCGCCCTTTGGAAAGAAGCCTGCACGTTGTGCCTTTCAGCTCTAGGGCAATGTAGCACACCCAGAGCAGAAGTCCTACTTCAGCCACATCAGGCCTGCAAAGAAACTGCGTTTCACAGGCATTTGGAACAGATGTTCCCGGTAGGCGGTAAGAGCACTGTTCAGAGCGAGTTGTTTCTTAGCTTCACAAAGAGCTGGAAGCAGGATGCTGTGGGGCCCAACTCGCCCATTGGAGAGAAGCCTGCACGTTGGGCCTTTCAGCTCTAGGGCAATGTAGCACACCCAGAGCAGAAGTCCTACTTCTGCCAGATCAGGCCTGCAAAGAAACTGCGTTTCACAGGCCTTTGGAAGAGATGTTCCCGGTAAGCTGTAAGAGCACTGTGCAGAGCGAGTTGTTTCTTAGCTTCCCAAAGAGCTGGAAGCAAGATGCTGTGGGGCCCAAGTCGCCCTTTGGAAAGAAGCCTGCACGTTGGGCCTTTCAGCTCTAGGGCAATGTAGCACACCCAGAGCAGAAGTCCTACTTCAGCCAGATCAGGCCTGCAAAGAAACTGCGTTTCACAGGACTTTGGAAGAGATGTTCCCGGTAGGCGGTAAGAGCACTGTGCAGAGCGAGTTGTTTCTTAGCTTCCCAAAGAGCTGGAAGGAAGATGCGGTGGTGCCCAACTCGCACTTTGGAAAGAAGCCTGCACGTTGTGCCTTCCAGCTCTAGGGCAATGTAGCACACCCAGAGCAGAAGTCCTACTTCAGCCAGATCAGGCCTGCAAAGAAACTGCGTTTCAAAGGCCTTTGGAAGAGATGTTCCCGGTAGGCTGTAAGAGCACTGTGCAGAGCGAGTTGTTTCTTACCTTCCCAAAGAGCTGGAAGCAAGATGCTGTGGGGCCCAATTCGCCCTTTGGAAAGCCATCTGCACGTTGTGCCTTTCAGCTCTAGGGCAATGTAGCACACCCAGAGCAGAAGTCCTACTTCAGCCAGATCAGGCCTGCAAAGAAACTGCGTTTCACAGGCCTTTGGAAGAGATGTTCCCCGTAGGCTGTAAGAGCACTGTGCAGAGCGAGGTGTTTCTTAGCTTCCCAAAGAGCTGGAAGCAAGATGCTGTGGGGGCCAACTCGCCCTTTGGAAAGAAGCCTGCACGTTGTGCCTTTCAGCTCTAGGGCAATGTAGCACACCCAGAGCAGAAGTCCTACTTCAGCCAGATCAGCCCTGCAAATAAACTGCGTTACACTGGCCTTTTTGAGAGATGTTCCCGGTAGGCTGTAAGAGCACTGTGCAGAGCGAGTTGTTTCTTAGGTTCCCAAAGAGCTGGATGCAAGATGCTGTGAGGCCCAAGTCGCCCTTTGGAAAGAAGCCTGCACGTTGTGCCTTTCAGCTCTAGGGCAATGTAGCACACCCAGAGCAGAAGTCCTACTTCAGCCAGATCAGGCCTGCAAAGAAACTGCGTTTCACAGGCCTTTGGAAGAGATGATCCCCGTAGGCTGTAAGAGCATTGTGCAGAGCGAGGTGTTTCTTAGCTTCCCAAAGAGCTGGAAGCAAGATGCTGTGGGGCCCAACTCGCCCTTTGGAAAGAAGCCTGCACGTTGTGCCTTTCAGCTCTAGGGCCATGTAGCACACCCAGAACAGAAGTCCTACTTCAGCCAGATCAGGCCTGCAAATAACTGCGTTACACTGGCCTTTTTAAGAGATGTTCCCGGTGGGCTGTAAGAGCACTGTGCAGAGCGAGTTGTTTCTTAGGTTCCCAAAGAGCTGGAAGCAAGATGCTGTGGGGTCCAAGTCGCCCTTTGGAAAGAAGCCTGCACGTTGTGCCTTTCAGCTCTAGGGCAATGTAGCACACCCAGAGCAGAAGTCCTACTTCAGCCAGATCAGGCCTGCAAAGAAACTGTGTTTCACAGGCCTTGGGAAGAGATGATCCCCGTAGGCTGTAAGAGCACTGTGCAGAGCGAGGTGTTTCTTAGCATCCCAAAGAGCTGGAAGCAAGATGCTGTGGGGCCCAACTCGCCCTTTGGAAAGAAGCCTGCACGTTGGGCCTTTCAGCTCTAGGGCAATGTAGCACACACAGAGCAGAAGTCCTACTTCAGCCAGATCAGGCCTGCAAAGAAACTGCTTTTCACAGGCCTTTGGAAGAGATGCTCCCGGTAGGCTGTAAGAGCACTGTGCAGAGCGAGTTGTTTCTTAGCTTCCCAAAGAGCTGGAAGCAAGATGCTGTGGGGCCCAACTTGCCCTTTGGAAAGAAGCCTGCACGTTGTGCCTTTCAGCTCTAGGGCAGTGTAGCACACCCAGAGCAGAAGTCCTACTTCAGCCAGATCAGGCCTGCAAAGAAACTGCGTTTCACAGGCCTTTGGAAGACATGCTCGCATTAGGCTGTAAGAGCACTGTGCAGAGCGAGTTGTTTCTTAGCTTCCCAAAGAGCTGGAAGCAAGATGCTGTGGGGCCCAACTCGCCCTTTGGAAAGAAGCCTGCACGTTGGGCCTTTCAGCTCTAGGGCAATGTAGCACACCCACAGCAGAAGTCCTACTTTAGCCAGATCAGGCCTGCAAAGAAACTGCGTTTCACAGGCCTTTGGAAGAGATGTTCCCCGTAGGCTGTAAGAGCACTGTGCAGAGCAAGGTGTTTCTTAGCTTCCCAAAGAGCTGGAAGCAAGATGCTGTTGGGGCCAACTCGCCCTTTGGAAAGAAGCCTGCACGTTGTGCCTTTCAGCTCTAGGGCAATGTAGCACACCCAGAGCAGAAGTCCTACTTCAGCCAGATCAGGCCTGCAAATAAACTGCGTTACACTGGCCTTTTTAAGAGATGTTCCCGGTAGGCTGTAAGAGCACTGTGCAGAGCGAGTTGTTTCTTAGGTTCCCAAAGAGCTGGATGCAAGACGCTGTGAGGCCCAAGTCGCCCTTTGGAAAGAAGCCTGCACGTTGTGCCTTTCAGCTCTAGGGCAATGTAGCACACCCAGAGCAGAAGTCCTACTTCAGCCAGATCAGGCCTGCAAAGAAACTGCGTTTCACAGGCCTTTGGAAGAGATGATCCCCGTAGGCTGTAAGGGCACTGTGCAGAGCGAGTTGTTTCTTAGCTTCCGAAAGAGCTGGAAGCAAGATGCTGTGGGGCCCAAGTCGCCATTTGGAAAGAAGCCTACACGTTGTGCCTTCCAGCTCTAGGGCAATGTAGCACACCCAGAGCAGAAGTCCTACTTCAGCCAGATCAGGCCTGCAAAGAAACTGCGTTTCACAGGCCTTTGGAAGAGATGTTCCCGGTAGGCGGTAAGAGCACTGTGCAGAGCGAGTTGTTTCTTAGCTTCCCAAAGAGCTGGAAGCAAGATGCTGTGGGGTCCAAGTCGCCCTTTGGAAAGAAGCCTGCACGTTGTGCCTTTCAGCTCTAGGGCAATGTAGCACACCCAGAGCAGAAGTCCTACTTCAGCCAGATCAGGCCTGCAAAGAAACTGTGTTTCACAGGCCTTGGGAAGAGATGATCCCCGTAGGCTGTAAGAGCACTGTGCAGAGCGAGTTGTTTCTTAGGTTCCCAAAGAGCTGGAAGCAAGATGCTGTGGGGCCCAACTCGCCCTTTGGAAAGAAGCCTGCACGTTGTGCCTTTCAGCTCTAGGGCAATGTAGCACACCCAGAGCAGAAGTCCTACTTCAGCCAGATCAGGCCTGCAAATAAACTGCGTTTCACAGGCATTTGGAAGAGATGTTCCCGGTAGGCTGTAAGAGCACTGTGCAGAGCGAGTTGTTTCTTAGCTTCCCAAAGAGCTGGAAGCAAGATGCTGTGGGGCCCAAGTCGCCCTTTGGAAAGAAGCCTGCACGTTGTGCCTTTCAGCTCTAGGGCAATGTAGCACACCCAGAGCAGAAGTCCTACTTCAGCCAGATCAGGCCTGCAAAGAAACTGCGTTTCACAGGCATTTGGAACAGATGTTCCCGGTAGGCGGTAAGAGCACTGTTCAGAGCGAGTTGTTTCTTAGCTTCCCAAAGAGCTGGAAGCAAGATGCTGTGGGGCCCAACTCGCCCTTTGGAGAGAAGCCTGCACGTTGGGCCTTTCAGCTCTAGGACAATGTAGCACACCCAGAGCAGAAGTCCTACTTCTGCCAGATCAGGCCTGCAAAGAAACTGCGTTTCACAGGCCTTTGGAAGAGATGTTCCCGGTAAGCTGTAAGAGCACTGTGCAGAGCGAGTTGTTTCTTAGCTTCCGAAAGAGCTGGAAGCAAGATGCTGTGGGGCCCAAGTCGCCCTTTGGAAAGAAGCCTGCACGTTGTGCCTTTCAGCTCTAGGGCAATGTAGCACACCCAGAGCAGAAGTCCTACTTCAGCCAGATCAGGCCTGCAAAGAAACTGCGTTTCACAGGCGTCTGGAAGAGATGTTCCCGGTAGGCGGTAAGAGCACAGTGTAGAGCGAGTTGTTTCCTAGCTTCCCAAAGAGCTGGAAGCAAGATGCTGTGGGGCCCAACTCGCCCTTTGGAAAGAAGCCTGCACGTTGTGCCTTTCAGCTCTAGGGCAAAGTAGCACACCCAGAGCAGAAGTCCTTCTTCATCCAGATCAGGCCTGCAAAGAAACTGCGTTTCACAGGCGACTGGAAGAGATGTTCCCGGTAGGCTGTAAGAGCACAGTGTAGAGCGAGTTGTTTCCTAGCTTCCCAAAGAGCTGGAAGCAAGATGCTGTGGGGCCCAACTCGCCCTTTGGAAAGAAGCCTGCACGTTGTGCCTTTCAGCTCTAGGGCAAAGTAGCACACCCAGAGCAGAAGTCCTTCTTCATCCAGATCAGGCCTGCAAAGAAACTGCGTTACACATGCCTTTGGAAGTGATGTTCCCACTAGGATGTAAGAGCACTGAGCAGAGCGAGTTGTTTCTTAGCTTCCCAAAGAGCTGGAAGGAAGATGCTGTGGTGCCCAACTCGCACTTTGGAAAGAAGCCTGCACGTTGTGCCTTCCAGCTCTAGGGCAATGTAGCACACCCAGAGCAGAAGTCCTACTTCAGCCAGATCAGGCCTGCAAAGAAACTGTGTTTCACAGGCCTTGGGAAGAGATGATCCCCGTAGGCTGTAAGAGCACTGTGCAGAGCGAGTTGTTTCTTAGCTTCCCAAAGAGCTGGAAGCAAGATGCTGTGGGGCCCAAGTCGCCCTTTGGAAAGAAGCCTGCACGTTGGGCCTTTCAGCTCTAGGGCAATGTAGCACACCCAGAGCAGAAGTCCTACTTCAGCCAGATCAGGCCTGCAAAGAAACTGCGTTTCACAGGCCTTTGGAAGAGATGTTCCCGGTAGGCTGTAAGAGCACTGTGCAGAGCGAGTTGTTTCTTAGCTTCCCAAAGAGCTGGAAGCAAGATGCTGTGGGGCCCAACTCGCCCTTTGGAAAGAAGCCTGCACGTTGTGCCTTTCAGCTCTAGGGCAATGTAGCACACCCAGAGCAGAAGTCCTACTTCAGCCAGATCAGGCCTGCAAATAAACTGCGTTACACTGGCCTTTTTAAGAGATGTTCCCGGTAGGCTGTAAGAGCACTGTGCAGAGCGAGTTGTTTCTTAGGTTCCCAAAGAGCTGGAAGCAAGATGCTGTGGGGACCAAGTCGCCCTTTGGAAAGAAGCCTGCACCTTGTGCCTTTCAGCTCTAGGGCAATGTAGCACACCCAGAGCAGAAGTCCTACTTCAGCCAGATCAGGCCTGCAAAGAGACTGTGTTTCACAGGCCTTTGGAAGAGATGATCCCCGTAGGCTGTAAGGGCACTGTGCAGAGTGAGTGGTTTCTTAGCTTCCGAAAGAGCTGGAAGCAAGATGCTGTGGGGCCCAAGTCGCCCTTTGGAAAGAAGCCTGCACGTTGTGCCTTTCAGCTCTAGGGCAATGTAGCACACCCAGAGCAGAAGTCCTACTTCAGCCAGATCAGGCCTGCAAAGAAACTGCGTTTCACAGGCATTTGGAACAGATGTTCCCGGTAGGCGGTAAGAGCACTGTTCAGAGCGAGTTGTTTCTTAGCTTCCCAAAGAGCTGGAAGCAAGATGCTGTGGGGCCCAACTCGCCCTTTGGAGAGAAGCCTGCACGTTGGGCCTTTCAGCTCTAGGGCAATGTAGCACACCCAGAGCAGAAGTCCTACTTCAGCCAGATCAGGCCTGCTAAGAAACTGCGTTTCACAGGCCTTTGGAAGAGATGTTCCCGGTAGGCTGCAAGAGCACTGTGCAGAGCGACTTGTTTCTTAGCTTCTCAAAGAGCTGGAAGCAAGATGCTGTGGGGCCCAACTCGCCCTTTGGAAAGAAGTCTGCACGTTGTGCCTTTCAGCTCTAGGGCAAAGTAGTACAGCCAGAGCAGAAGTCCTACTTCTGCCAGATCAGGCCTGCAAAGAAACTGCGTTTCACAGGCCTTTGGAAGAGATGTTCCCGGTAGGCTGTAAGAGCACTGTGCAGAGCGAGTTATTTCTTAGCTTCCCAAAGAGCTGGAAGCAAGATGCCGTGGGGATCCTCTCGCCCCTTGGAAAGAAGCCTGCACGTTTTGCCTTTCAGCTCTAGGGCAGTGTAGAACACCCAGAGCAGAAGTCCTACTTCAGCCAGATCAGGCCTGCAAAGAAAGTGCGTTTCACAGGCCTTTGGAAGAGATGTTCCCGGTAGGCTGTAAGAGCGCTGTGCAGAGCGAGTTGTTTCTTAGCTTCCCAAAGAGCTGGAAGCAAGATGCCGTGGGGATCAACTCGCCCCTGGGAAAGAAGCCTGCACGTTGTGCCTTTCAGCTCTAGGGCAGTGTAGAACACCCAGAGCAGAAGTCCTACTTCAGCCAGATCAGGCCTGCAAAGAAACTGCGTTTCACAGGCCTTTGGAAGAGATGTTCCTGGTAGGCTGTAAGAGCACTGTGCAGACGAGTTGTTTCTTAGCTTCGAAAGAGGTGGAAGCAAGATGCTGTGGGGCCCAACTCGCCCTTTGGAAAGAAGCCTGCACGTTGTGCCTTTCAGCTCTAGGGCACTGTAGCACACCCAGAGCAGAAGTCCTACTTCAGCCAGATCAGGCCTGCAAAGAAACTGCGTTTCACAGGCCTTTGGAAGAGATGTTCCCGGTACGCTGTAAGACCACTGTGCAGAGCGAGTTGTTTCTTAGCTTCCCAAAGAGCTGGAAGCAAGATGCTGTGGGGCCCAACTCGCCCTTTGGAAAGAAGCCTGCACGTTGTGACTTTCAGCTCTAGGGCAATGGAGCACACCCACAGCAGAAGTCCTACTTCAGCCAGATCAGGCCTGCAAAGAAACTGCGTTTCACAGGCATTTTGAAGAGATGTTCCCGGTAGGTGGTAAGAGCACTGTGCAGAGCGAGTTGTTTCTTAGCTTCCCAAAGAGCTGGAAGCAAGATGCTGTGGGGCCAAACTCGCCCTTTGGAAAGAAGCCTGCACGTTGTGCCATTCAGCTCTAGGTCCATGTAGCACACCCAGAGCAGAAGTCCTACTTCAGCCAGATCAGGCCTGCAAAGAAACTGCGTTTCACAGGCCTTTGAAAGAGATGTTCCCGGTAGGCTGCAAGAGCACTGTGCAGAGCGAGTTGTTTCTTAGCTTCCCAAAGAGCTGGAAGCAAGATGCTGTGGGGCCCAACTCGCCCTTTGGAAAGAAGCCTGCACGTTGTGCATTTCAGCTCTAGGGCAAAGTAGCACAGCCAGAGCAGAAGTCCTACTTCAGCCAGATCAGGCCTGCAAAGAAACTGCGTTTCACAGGCCTTTGGAAGAGATGTTCCCGGTAGGCTGTAACAGCACTGTGCAGAGCGAGTTATTTCTTAGCTTCCCAAAGAGCTGGAAGCAAGATGCCGTGGGGATCATCTCGCCACTTGGAAAGAAGACTGCACGTTTTGCCTTTCAGCTCTAGGGCAGTGTAGAACACCCAGAGCAGAAGTCCTACTTCAGCCAGATCAGGCCTGCAAAGAAACTGCGTTTCACAGGCCTTTGGAAGAGATGTTCACGGTAGGCTGTAAGAGCACTGTGCAGAGCGAGTTGTTTCTTAGCTTCCCAAAGAGCTGGAAGCAATATGCTTTGGGGCCCAACTCGCCCTTTGGAAAGAATCCTGTACATTGTGTCTTTCAGCTCTAGGGCAATGTAGCACACCCAGAGCAGAAGTCCTACTTCAACCAGATCAGGCCTGCAAAGAAACTGCGTTTCACAGGCCTTTGGAAGAGATGATCCCGGTAGGTTGTAAGAGCACTGTGCAGAGCGAGTTGTTTCTTAGCTACCCAAAGAGCTGGAAGCAAGATTCTGTGGGTCCCAACTCGCCCTTTGGAAAGAAGCCTGCACGTTGGGCCTTTCAGCTCTAGGGCAATGTAGCACACCCAGAGCAGAAGTCCTACTTCAGCCAGATCAGGCCTGCAAAGAAGCTGTGTTTCACAGGCCTTTGGAAGAGATGTTGACGGGAAGCTGTAAGAGCACTGTGCAGAGCGAGTTGTTTCTTAGCTTCCCAAAGAGCTGGAAGCAAGATGCTGTGGGGCCCAACTCGCCCTTTGGAAAGAAGCCTGCACGTTGGGCCTTTCAGCTCTAGGGCAATGTAGCACACCCAGAGCAGAAGTCCTACTTCAGCCAGATCAGGCCTGCAAATAAACTGCGTTACACTGGCCTTTTTAAGAGATGTTCCCGGTAGGCTGTAAGAGCACTGTGCAGAGCGAGTTGTTTCTTAGGTTCCCAAAGAGCTGGAAGCAAGATGCTGTGGGGACCAAGTCGCCCTTTGGAAAGAAGCCTGCACGTTGTGCCTTTCAGCTCTAGGGAAAAGTAGCACACCCAGAGGAGAAGTCCTTCTTCATCCAGATCAGGCCTGCAAAGAAACTGCGTTACACATGCCTTTGGAAGTGATGTTCCCACTAGGCTGTAAGAGCACTGAGCAGAGCGAGTTGTTTCTTAGCTTCCCAAAGAGCTGGAAGGAAGATGCTGTGGTGCCCAACTCGCCCTTTGGAAAGAAGCCTGCACGTTGTGCCTTCCAGCTCTAGGGCAATGTAGCACACCCAGAGCAGAAGTCCTACTTCAGCCAGATCAGGCCTGCAAAGAAACTGCGTTTCACAGGCCTTTGGAAGAGATGTTCCCGGTAGGCTGTAAGAGCACTGTGCAGAGCGAGTTGTTTCTTAGCTTCCCAAAGAGCTGGAAGCAAGATGCTGTGGGGCCCAACTCGCCATTTGGAAAGATGCCTGCACGTTGTGCCTTTCAGCTCTAGGGCAATGTAGCACACCCAGAGCAGAAGTCCTACTTCAGCCACATCAGGCCTGCAAAGAAACTGCGTTTCACAGGCCTTTGGAAGAGATGTTCCCGGTTGGCTGTAAGAGCACAGTGCAGAGCGAGTTGTTTCTTAGGTTCCCAAAGAGCTGGAAGCAAGATGCTGTGGGGCCCAACTCGCCCTTTGGAAAGAAGCCTGCACGTTGTGCCTTTCAGCTCTAGGGCAATGTAGCACACCCAGAGCAGAAGTCCTACTTCTGCCAGATCAGGCCTGCAAAGAAACTGCGTTTCACAGGCCTTTTGAAGAGATGTTCCCGGTAAGCTGTAAGAGCACTGTGCAGAGCGAGTTGTTTCTTAGCTTCCCAAAGAGCTGGAAGCAAGATGCTGTGGGGCCCAACTCGCCCTTTGGAAAGAAGCCTGCACGTTGGGCCTTTCAGCTCTAGGGCAATGTAGCACACCCAGAGCAGAAGTCATACTTCAGCCAGATCAGGCCTGCAAAGAAACTGCGTTTCACAGGCCTTTGGAAGAGATGTTCCCCGTAGGCTGTAAGAGCACTGTGCAGAGCGAGTTGTTTCTTAGCTTCCCAAAGAGCTGGAAGCAAGATGCTGTGGGGCCCAACTCGCCCTTTGGAAAGAAGCCTGCACGTTGTGCCTTTCAGCTCTAGGGCCATGTAGCACACCCAGAGCAGAAGTCCTACTTCAGCCAGATAAGGCCTGCAAATAAACTGCGTTACACTGGCCTTTTTAAGAGATGTTCCCGGTAGGCTGTAAGAGCACTGTGCAGAGCGAGTTGTTTCTTAGGTTCCCAAAGAGCTGGAAGCAAGATGCTGTGGGGTCCAAGTCGCCCTTTGGAAAGAAGCCTGCACGTTGTGCCTTTCAGCTCTAGGGCAATGTAGCACACCCAGAGCAGAAGTCCTACTTCAGCCAGATCAGGCCTGCAAAGAAACTGCGTTTCACAGGCCTTTCGAAGAGATGTTCCCGGTAGGCTGTAAGAGCACTGTGCAGAGCGAGTTGTTTCTTAGCTTCCCAAAGAGCTGGAAGCAAGATGCTGTGGGGCCCAACTCGCCCTTTGGAAAGACGCCTGCACGTTGTGCCTTTCAGCTCTAGGGCAATGTAGCACACCCAGAGCAGAAGTCCTACTTCAGCCAGATCAGGCCTGCAAAGAAACTGCGTTTCACAGGCCTTTGGAAGAGATGATCCCCGTAGGCTGTAAGGGCACTGTGCAGAGTGAGTTGTTTCTTAGCTTCCGAAAGAGCTGGAAGCAAGATGCTGTGAGGCCCAAGTCGCCCTTTGGAAAGAAGCCTGCACGTTGTGCCTTTCAGCTCTAGGGCAATGTAGCACACCCAGAGCAGAAGTCCTACTTCAGCCAGATCAGGCCTGCAAAGAAACTGCGTTTCACAGGCCTTTGGAAGAGATGATCCCCGTAGGCTGTAAGGGCACTGTGCAGAGTGAGTTGTTTCTTAGCTTCCGAAAGAGCTGGAAGCAAGATGCTGTGGGGCCCAAGTCGCCATTTGGAAAGAAGCCTGCACGTTGTGCCTTCCAGCTCTAGGGCAATGTAGCACACCCAGAGCAGAAGTCCTTCTTCATCCAGATCAGGCCTGCAAAGAAACTGCGTTACACATGCCTTTGGAAGTGATGTTCCCACTAGGCTGTAAGAGCACTGAGCAGAGCGAGTTGTTTCTTAGCTTCCCAAAGAGCTGGAAGGAAGATGCGGTGGTGCCCAACTCGCACTTTGGAAAGAAGCCTGCACGTTGTGCCTTCCAGCTCTAGGGCAATGTAGCACACCCAGAGCAGAAGTCCTACTTCAGCCAGATCAGGCCTGCAAAGAAACTGCGTTTCACAGGCCTTTGGAAGAGATGTTCCCGGTAAGCTGTAAGAGCACTGTGCAGAGCGAGTTGTTTCTTAGCTTCCCAAAGAGCTGGAAGCAAGATGCTGTGGGGCCCAACTCGCCCTCTGGAAAGAAGCCTGCACGTTGGGACTTTCAGCTCTAGGGCAATGTAGCACACCCTGAGCAGAAGTCATACTTCAGCCAGATCAGGCCTGCAAAGAAACTGCGTTTCACAGGCCTTTGGAAGAGATGTTCCCCGTAGGCTGTAAGAGCACTGTGCAGAGCGAGGTGTTTCTTAGCTTCCCAAAGAGCTGGAAGCAAGATGCTGTGGGGCCCAACTCGCCCTTTGGAAAGAAGCCTGCACGTTGTGCCTTTCAGCTCTAGGGCCATGTAGCACACCCAGAGCAGAAGTCCTACTTCAGCCAGATAAGGCCTGCAAATAAACTGCGTTACACTGGCCTTTTTAAGAGATGTTCCCGGTGGGCTGTAAGAGCACTGTGCAGAGCGAGTTGTTTCTTAGGTTCCCAAAGAGCTGGAAGCAAGATGCTGTGGGGTCCAAGTCGCCCTTTGGAAAGAAGCCTGCACGTTGTGCCTTTCAGCTCTAGGGCAATGTAGCACACCCAGAGCAGAAGTCCTACTTCAGCCAGATCAGGCCTGCAAAGAGACTGTGTTTCACAGGCCTTTGGAAGAGAAGATCCCCGTAGGCTGTAAGGGCACTGTGCATAGTGAGTTGTTTCTTAGCTTCCGAAAGAGCTGGAAGCAAGATGCTGTGGGGCCCAAGTCGCCCTTTGGAAAGAAGCCTGCACGTTGTGCCTTTCAGCTCTAGGGCAATGTAGCACACCCAGAGCAGAAGTCCTACTTCAGCCACATCAGGCCTGCAAAGAAACTGCGTTTCACAGGCATTTGGAACAGATGTTCCCGGTAGGCGGTAAGAGCACTGTTCAGAGCGAGTTGTTTCTTAGCTTCCCAAAGAGCTGGAAGCAGGATGCTGTGGGGCCCAACTCGCCCTTTGGAGAGAAGCCTGCACGTTGGGCCTTTCAGCTCTAGGGCAATGTAGCACACCCAGAGCAGAAGTCCTACTTCTGCCAGATCAGGCCTGCAAAGAAACTGCGTTTCACAGGCCTTTGGAAGAGATGTTCCCGGTAAGCTGTAAGAGCACTGTGCAGAGCGAGTTGTTTCTTAGCTTCCCAAAGAGCTGGAAGCAAGATGCTGTGGGGCCCAAGTCGCCCTTTGGAAAGAAGCCTGCACGTTGGGCCTTTCAGCTCTAGGGCAATGTAGCACACCCAGAGCAGAAGTCCTACTTCAGCCAGATCAGGCCTGCAAAGAAACTGCGTTTCACAGGACTTTGGAAGAGATGTTCCCGGTAGGCGGTAAGAGCACTGTGCATAGCGAGTTGTTTCTTAGCTTCCCAAAGAGCTGGAAGCAAGATGCTGTGGGGCCCAACTCGCCCTTTGGAAAGAAGCCTGCACGTTGTGCCATTCAGCTCTAGGGCAATGTAGCACACCCAGAGCAGAAGTCCTACTTCAGCCAGATCAGGCCTGCAAAGAAACTGCGTTTCACAGGCGTCTGGAAGAGATGTTCCCGGTAGGCTGTAAGAGCACAGTGTAGAGCGAGTTGTTTCCTAGCTTCCCAAAGAGCTGGAAGCAAGATGCTGTGGGGCCCAACTCGCCCTTTGGAAAGAAGCCTGCACGTTGTGCCTTTCAGCTCTAGGGCAAAGTAGCACACCCAGAGCAGAAGTCCTTCTTCATCCAGATCAGGCCTGCAAAGAAACTGCGTTACACATGCCTTTGGAAGTGATGTTCCCACTAGGCTGTAAGAGCACTGAGCAGAGCGAGTTGTTTCTTAGCTTCCCAAAGAGCTGGAAGGAAGATGCGGTGGTGCCCAACTCGCACTTTGGAAAGAAGCCTGCACGTTGTGCCTTCCAGCTCTAGGGCAATGTAGCACACCCAGAGCAGAAGTCCTACTTCAGCCAGATCAGGCCTGCAAAGAAACTGCGTTTCAAAGGCCTTTGGAAGAGATGTTCCCGGTAGGCTGTAAGAGCACTGTGCAGAGCGAGTTGTTTCTTAGCTTCCCAAAGAGCTGGAAGCAAGATGCTGTGGGGCCCAACTCGCCCTTTGGAAAGCCATCTGCACGTTGTGCCTTTCAGCTCTAGGGCAATGTAGCACACCCAGAGCAGAAGTCCTACTTCAGCCAGATCAGGCCTGCAAAGAAACTGCGTTTCACAGGCCTTTGGAAGAGATGTTCCCCGTAGGCTGTAAGAGCACTGTGCAGAGCGAGGTGTTTCTTAGCTTCCCAAAGAGCTGGAAGCAAGATGCTGTGGGGGCCAACTCGCCCTTTGGAAAGAAGCCTGCACGTTGTGCCTTTCAGCTCTAGGGCAATGTAGCACACCCAGAGCAGAAGTCCTACTTCAGCCAGATCAGGCCTGCAAATAAACTGCGTTACACTGGCCTTTGGAAGAGATGATCCCCGTAGGCTGTAAGGGCACTGTGCAGAGTGAGTTGTTTCTTAGCTTCCGAAAGAGCTGGAAGCAAGATGCTGTGGTGCCCAAGTCGCCATTTGGAAAGAAGCCTACACGTTGTGCCTTTCAGCTCTAGGGCAATGTAGCACACCCAGAGCAGAAGTCCTACTTCAGCCAGATCAGGCCTGCAAAGAAACTGCGTTTCACAGGCCTTTGGAAGAGATGTTCCCGGTAGGCGGTAAGAGCACTGTGCAGAGCGAGTTGTTTCTTAGCTTCCCAAAGAGCTGGAAGCAAGATTCTGTGGGGCCCAACTCGCCATTTGGAAAGAAGCCTGCACGTTGTGCCTTTCAGCTCTAGGGCAATGTAGCACACCCAGAGCAGAAGTCCTGCTTCAGCCACATCAGGCCTGCAAAGAAACTGCGTTTCGCAGGCCTTTGGAAGAGATGTTCCCGGTTGGCTGTAAGAGCACAGTGCAGAGCGAGTTGTTTCTTAGGTTCCCAAAGAGCTGGAAGCAAGATGCTGTGGGGCCCAACTCGCCCTTTGGAAAGAAGCCTGCACGTTGTGCCTTTCAGCTCTAGGGCAATGTAGCACACCCAGAGCAGAAGTCCTACTTCTGCCAGATCAGGCCTGCAAAGAAACTGCGTTTCACAGGCCTTTGGAAGAGATGTTCCCGGTAAGCTGTAAGAGCACTGAGCAGAGCGAGTTGTTTCTTAGCTTCCCAAAGAGCTGGAAGCAAGATGCTGTGGGGCCCAACTCGCCCTTTGGAAAGAAGCCTGCACGTTGGGCCTTTCAGCTCTAGGGCAATGTAGAACACCCAGAGCAGAAGTCATACTTCAGCCAGATCAGGCCTGCAAAGAAACTGCGTTTCACAGGCCTTTGGAAGAGATGTTCCCCGTAGGCTGTAAGAGCATTGTGCAGAGCGAGATGTTTCTTAGCTTCCCAAAGAGCTGGAAGCAAGATGCTGTGGGGCCCAACTCGCCCTTTGGAAAGAAGCCTGCACGTTGTGCCTTTCAGCTCTAGGGCCATGTAGCACACCCAGAACAGAAGTCCTACTTCAGCCAGATCAGGCCTGCAAATAAACTGCGTTACACTGGCCTTTTTGAGAGATGTTCCCGGTGGGCTGTAAGAGCACTGTGCAGAGCGAGTTGTTTCTTAGCTTCCCAAAGAGCTGGAAGCAAGATGCTGTGGGGTCCAACTCGCCCTTTGGAAAGAAGCCTGCACGTTGTGCCTGTCAGCTCTAGGGCAATGTAGCACACCCAGAGCAGAAGTCCTACTTCAGCCAGATCAGGCCTGCAAAGAAACTGCGTTTCAAAGGCCTTTGGAAGAGATGTTCCCGGTAGGCTGTAAGAGCACTGTGCAGAGCGAGTTGTTTCTTAGCTTCCCAAAGAGCTGGAAGCAAGATGCTGTGGGGCCCAACTCGCCCTTTGGAAAGAAGCCTGCACGTTGTGCCTTTCAGCTCTAGGGCAAAGTAGCACACCCACAGCAGAAGTCCTACTTTAGCCAGATCAGGCCTGCAAAGAAACTGCGTTTCACAGGCCTTTGGAAGAGATGTTCCCCGTAGGCTGTAAGAGCACTGTGCAGAGCGAGTTGTTTCTTAGCTTCCCAAAGAGCTGGAAGCAAGATGCTGTTGGGCCCAACTCGCCCTTTGGAAAGAAGCCTGCACGTTGTGCCTTTCAGCTCTAGGGCAAAGTAGCACACCCAGAGCAGAAGTCCTACTTCAGCCAGATCAGGCCTGCAAAGAAACTGCGTTTCACAGGCCTTTGGAAGAGATGATCCCCGTAGGCTGTAAGAGCACTGTGCAGAGTGAGTTGTTTCTTAGCTTCCCAAAGAGCTGGAAGCAAGATGCTGTGGTGCCCAACTCGCCCTTTGGAAAGAAGCCTACACGTTGTGCCTTTCAGCTCTAGGGCAAAGTAGCACACCCAGAGCAGAAGTCCTACTTCAGCCAGATCAGGCCTGCAAAGAAACTGCGTTTCACAGGCCTTTGGAAGAGATGTTCCCGGTAGGCTGTAAGAGCACTGTGCAGAGCGAGTTGTTTCTTAGCTTCCCAAAGAGCTGGAAGCAAGATGCTGTGGGGCCCAACTCGCCCTTTGGAAAGAAGCCTGCACGTTGTGCCTTTCAGCTCTAGGGCAAAGTAGCACACCCAGAGCAGAAGTCCTACTTCAGCCAGATCAGGCCTGCAAAGAAACTGCGTTTCACAGGCCTTTGGAAGAGATGTTCCCGGTAGGCTGTAAGAGCACTGTGCAGAGCGAGTTGTTTCTTAGCTTCCCAAAGAGCTGGAAGCAAGATGCTGTGGGGCCCAACTCGCCCTTTGGAAAGAAGCCTGCACGTTGTGCCTTTCAGCTCTAGGGCAAAGTAGCACACCCAGAGCAGAAGTCCTACTTCAGCCAGATCAGGCCTGCAAAGAAACTGCGTTTCACAGGCCTTTGGAAGAGATGTTCCCGGTAGGCTGTAAGAGCACTGTGCAGAGCGAGTTGTTTCTTAGCTTCCCAAAGAGCTGGAAGCAAGATGCTGTGGGGCCCAACTCGCCCTTTGGAAAGAAGCCTGCACGTTGTGCCTTTCAGCTCTAGGGCAAAGTAGCACACCCAGAGCAGAAGTCCTACTTCAGCCAGATCAGGCCTGCAAAGAAACTGCGTTTCACAGGCCTTTGGAAGAGATGTTCCCAGTAGGCTGTAAGAGCACTGTGCAGAGCGAGTTGTTTCTTAGCTTCCCAAAGAGCTGGAAGCAAGATGCTGTGGGGCCCAACTCGCCCTTTGGAAAGAAGCCTGCACGTTGTGCCTTTCAGCTCTAGGGCAAAGTAGCACACCCAGAGCAGAAGTCCTACTTCAGCCAGATCAGGCCTGCAAAGAAACTGCGTTTCACAGGCCTTTGGAAGAGATGTTCCCGGTAGGCTGTAAGAGCACTGTGCAGAGCGAGTTGTTTCTTAGCTTCCCAAAGAGCTGGAAGCAAGATGCTGTGGGGCCCAACTCGCCCTTTGGAAAGAAGCCTGCACGTTGTGCCTTTCAGCTCTAGGGCAAAGTAGCACACCCAGAGCAGAAGTCCTACTTCAGCCAGATCAGGCCTGCAAAGAAACTGCGTTTCACAGGCCTTTGGAAGAGATGTTCCCGGTAGGCTGTAAGAGCACTGTGCAGAGCGAGTTGTTTCTTAGCTTCCCAAAGAGCTGGAAGCAAGATGCTGTGGGGCCCAACTCGCCCTTTGGAAAGAAGCCTGCACGTTGTGCCTTTCAGCTCTAGGGCAAAGTAGCACACCCAGAGCAGAAGTCCTACTTCAGCCAGATCAGGCCTGCAAAGAAACTGCGTTTCACAGGCCTTTGGAAGAGATGTTCCCACTAGGCTGTAAGAGCACTGTGCAGAGCGAGTTGTTTCTTAGCTTCCCAAAGAGCTGGAAGCAAGATGCTGTGGGGCCCAACTCGCCCTTTGGAAAGAAGCCTGCACGTTGTGCCTTTCAGCTCTAGGGCAAAGTAGCACACCCAGAGCAGAAGTCCTACTTCAGCCAGATCAGGCCTGCAAAGAAACTGCGTTTCACAGGCCTTTGGAAGAGATGTTCCCGGTAGGCTGTAAGAGCACTGTGCAGAGCGAGTTGTTTCTTAGCTTCCCAAAGAGCTGGAAGCAAGATGCTGTGGGGCCCAACTCGCCCTTTGGAAAGAAGCCTGCACGTTGTGCCTTTCAGCTCTAGGGCAAAGTAGCACACCCAGAGCAGAAGTCCTACTTCAGCCAGATCAGGCCTGCAAAGAAACTGCGTTTCACAGGCCTTTGGAAGAGATGTTCCCGGTAGGCTGTAAGAGCACTGTGCAGAGCGAGTTGTTTCTTAGCTTCCCAAAGAGCTGGAAGCAAGATGCTGTGGGGCCCAACTCGCCCTTTGGAAAGAAGCCTGCACGTTGTGCCTTTCAGCTCTAGGGCAAAGTAGCACACCCAGAGCAGAAGTCCTACTTCAGCCAGATCAGGCCTGCAAAGAAACTGCGTTTCACAGGCCTTTGGAAGAGATGTTCCCGGTAGGCTGTAAGAGCACTGTGCAGAGCGAGTTGTTTCTTAGCTTCCCAAAGAGCTGGAAGCAAGATGCTGTGGGGCCCAACTCGCCCTTTGGAAAGAAGCCTGCACGTTGTGCCTTTCAGCTCTAGGGCAAAGTAGCACACCCAGAGCAGAAGTCCTACTTCAGCCAGATCAGGCCTGCAAAGAAACTGCGTTTCACAGGCCTTTGGAAGAGATGTTCCCGGTAGGCTGTAAGAGCACTGTGCAGAGCGAGTTGTTTCTTAGCTTCCCAAAGAGCTGGAAGCAAGATGCTGTGGGGCCCAACTCGCCCTTTGGAAAGAAGCCTGCACGTTGTGCCTTTCAGCTCTAGGGCAAAGTAGCACACCCAGAGCAGAAGTCCTACTTCAGCCAGATCAGGCCTGCAAAGAAACTGCGTTTCACAGGCCTTTGGAAGAGATGTTCCCACTAGGCTGTAAGAGCACTGTGCAGAGCGAGTTGTTTCTTAGCTTCCCAAAGAGCTGGAAGCAAGATGCTGTGGGGCCCAACTCGCCCTTTGGAAAGAAGCCTGCACGTTGTGCCTTTCAGCTCTAGGGCAAAGTAGCACACCCAGAGCAGAAGTCCTACTTCAGCCAGATCAGGCCTGCAAAGAAACTGCGTTTCACAGGCCTTTGGAAGAGATGTTCCCGGTAGGCTGTAAGAGCACTGTGCAGAGCGAGTTGTTTCTTAGCTTCCCAAAGAGCTGGAAGCAAGATGCTGTGGGGCCCAACTCGCCCTTTGGAAAGAAGCCTGCACGTTGTGCCTTTCAGCTCTAGGGCAAAGTAGCACACCCAGAGCAGAAGTCCTACTTCAGCCAGATCAGGCCTGCAAAGAAACTGCGTTTCACAGGCCTTTGGAAGAGATGTTCCCACTAGGCTGTAAGAGCACTGTGCAGAGCGAGTTGTTTCTTAGCTTCCCAAAGAGCTGGAAGCAAGATGCTGTGGGGCCCAACTCGCCCTTTGGAAAGAAGCCTGCACGTTGTGCCTTTCAGCTCTAGGGCAAAGTAGCACACCCAGAGCAGAAGTCCTACTTCAGCCAGATCAGGCCTGCAAAGAAACTGCGTTTCACAGGCCTTTGGAAGAGATGTTCCCACTAGGCTGTAAGAGCACTGTGCAGAGCGAGTTGTTTCTTAGCTTCCCCAAAGAGCTGGAAGCAAGATGCTGTGGGGCCCAACTCGCCCTTTGGAAAGAAGCCTGCACGTTGTGCCTTTCAGCTCTAGGGCAAAGTAGCACACCCAGAGCAGAAGTCCTACTTCAGCCAGATCAGGCCTGCAAAGAAACTGCGTTTCACAGGCCTTTGGAAGAGATGTTCCCGGTAGGCTGTAAGAGCACTGTGCAGAGCGAGTTGTTTCTTAGCTTCCCAAAGAGCTGGAAGCAAGATGCTGTGGGGCCCAACTCGCCCTTTGGAAAGAAGCCTGCACGTTGTGCCTTTCAGCTCTAGGGCAAAGTAGCACACCCAGAGCAGAAGTCCTACTTCAGCCAGATCAGGCCTGCAAAGAAACTGCGTTTCACAGGCCTTTGGAAGAGATGTTCCCGGTAGGCTGTAAGAGCACTGTGCAGAGCGAGTTGTTTCTTAGCTTCCCAAAGAGCTGGAAGCAAGATGCTGTGGGGCCCAACTCGCCCTTTGGAAAGAAGCCTGCACGTTGTGCCTTTCAGCTCTAGGGCAAAGTAGCACACCCAGAGCAGAAGTCCTACTTCAGCCAGATCAGGCCTGCAAAGAAACTGCGTTTCACAGGCCTTTGGAAGAGATGTTCCCGGTAGGCTGTAAGAGCACTGTGCAGAGCGAGTTGTTTCTTAGCTTCCCAAAGAGCTGGAAGCAAGATGCTGTGGGGCCCAACTCGCCCTTTGGAAAGAAGCCTGCACGTTGTGCCTTTCAGCTCTAGGGCAAAGTAGCACACCCAGAGCAGAAGTCCTACTTCAGCCAGATCAGGCCTGCAAAGAAACTGCGTTTCACAGGCCTTTGGAAGAGATGTTCCCGGTAGGCTGTAAGAGCACTGTGCAGAGCGAGTTGTTTCTTAGCTTCCCAAAGAGCTGGAAGCAAGATGCTGTGGGGCCCAACTCGCCCTTTGGAAAGAAGCCTGCACGTTGTGCCTTTCAGCTCTAGGGCAAAGTAGCACACCCAGAGCAGAAGTCCTACTTCAGCCAGATCAGGCCTGCAAAGAAACTGCGTTTCACAGGCCTTTGGAAGAGATGTTCCCAGTAGGCTGTAAGAGCACTGTGCAGAGCGAGTTGTTTCTTAGCTTCCCAAAGAGCTGGAAGCAAGATGCTGTGGGGCCCAACTCGCCCTTTGGAAAGAAGCCTGCACGTTGTGCCTTTCAGCTCTAGGGCAAAGTAGCACACCCAGAGCAGAAGTCCTACTTCAGCCAGATCAGGCCTGCAAAGAAACTGCGTTTCACAGGCCTTTGGAAGAGATGTTCCCGGTAGGCTGTAAGAGCACTGTGCAGAGCGAGTTGTTTCTTAGCTTCCCAAAGAGCTGGAAGCAAGATGCTGTGGGGCCCAACTCGCCCTTTGGAAAGAAGCCTGCACGTTGTGCCTTTCAGCTCTAGGGCAAAGTAGCACACCCAGAGCAGAAGTCCTACTTCAGCCAGATCAGGCCTGCAAAGAAACTGCGTTTCACAGGCCTTTGGAAGAGATGTTCCCGGTAGGCTGTAAGAGCACTGTGCAGAGCGAGTTGTTTCTTAGCTTCCCAAAGAGCTGGAAGCAAGATGCTGTGGGGCCCAACTCGCCCTTTGGAAAGAAGCCTGCACGTTGTGCCTTTCAGCTCTAGGGCAAAGTAGCACACCCAGAGCAGAAGTCCTACTTCAGCCAGATCAGGCCTGCAAAGAAACTGCGTTTCACAGGCCTTTGGAAGAGATGTTCCCGGTAGGCTGTAAGAGCACTGTGCAGAGCGAGTTGTTTCTTAGCTTCCCAAAGAGCTGGAAGCAAGATGCTGTGGGGCCCAACTCGCCCTTTGGAAAGAAGCCTGCACGTTGTGCCTTTCAGCTCTAGGGCAAAGTAGCACACCCAGAGCAGAAGTCCTACTTCAGCCAGATCAGGCCTGCAAAGAAACTGCGTTTCACAGGCCTTTGGAAGAGATGTTCCCGGTAGGCTGTAAGAGCACTGTGCAGAGCGAGTTGTTTCTTAGCTTCCCAAAGAGCTGGAAGCAAGATGCTGTGGGGCCCAACTCGCCCTTTGGAAAGAAGCCTGCACGTTGTGCCTTTCAGCTCTAGGGCAAAGTAGCACACCCAGAGCAGAAGTCCTACTTCAGCCAGATCAGGCCTGCAAAGAAACTGCGTTTCACAGGCCTTTGGAAGAGATGTTCCCGGTAGGCTGTAAGAGCACTGTGCAGAGCGAGTTGTTTCTTAGCTTCCCAAAGAGCTGGAAGCAAGATGCTGTGGGGCCCAACTCGCCCTTTGGAAAGAAGCCTGCACGTTGTGCCTTTCAGCTCTAGGGCAAAGTAGCACACCCAGAGCAGAAGTCCTACTTCAGCCAGATCAGGCCTGCAAAGAAACTGCGTTTCACAGGCCTTTGGAAGAGATGTTCCCGGTAGGCTGTAAGAGCACTGTGCAGAGCGAGTTGTTTCTTAGCTTCCCAAAGAGCTGGAAGCAAGATGCTGTGGGGCCCAACTCGCCCTTTGGAAAGAAGCCTGCACGTTGTGCCTTTCAGCTCTAGGGCAAAGTAGCACACCCAGAGCAGAAGTCCTACTTCAGCCAGATCAGGCCTGCAAAGAAACTGCGTTTCACAGGCCTTTGGAAGAGATGTTCCCGGTAGGCTGTAAGAGCACTGTGCAGAGCGAGTTGTTTCTTAGCTTCCCAAAGAGCTGGAAGCAAGATGCTGTGGGGCCCAACTCGCCCTTTGGAAAGAAGCCTGCACGTTGTGCCTTTCAGCTCTAGGGCAAAGTAGCACACCCAGAGCAGAAGTCCTACTTCAGCCAGATCAGGCCTGCAAAGAAACTGCGTTTCACAGGCCTTTGGAAGAGATGTTCCCAGTAGGCTGTAAGAGCACTGTGCAGAGCGAGTTGTTTCTTAGCTTCCCAAAGAGCTGGAAGCAAGATGCTGTGGGGCCCAACTCGCCCTTTGGAAAGAAGCCTGCACGTTGTGCCTTTCAGCTCTAGGGCAAAGTAGCACACCCAGAGCAGAAGTCCTACTTCAGCCAGATCAGGCCTGCAAAGAAACTGCGTTTCACAGGCCTTTGGAAGAGATGTTCCCGGTAGGCTGTAAGAGCACTGTGCAGAGCGAGTTGTTTCTTAGCTTCCCAAAGAGCTGGAAGCAAGATGCTGTGGGGCCCAACTCGCCCTTTGGAAAGAAGCCTGCACGTTGTGCCTTTCAGCTCTAGGGCAAAGTAGCACACCCAGAGCAGAAGTCCTACTTCAGCCAGATCAGGCCTGCAAAGAAACTGCGTTTCACAGGCCTTTGGAAGAGATGTTCCCACTAGGCTGTAAGAGCACTGTGCAGAGCGAGTTGTTTCTTAGCTTCCCAAAGAGCTGGAAGCAAGATGCTGTGGGGCCCAACTCGCCCTTTGGAAAGAAGCCTGCACGTTGTGCCTTTCAGCTCTAGGGCAAAGTAGCACACCCAGAGCAGAAGTCCTACTTCAGCCAGATCAGGCCTGCAAAGAAACTGCGTTTCACAGGCCTTTGGAAGACATGTTCCCAGTAGGCTGTAAGAGCACTGTGCAGAGCGAGTTGTTTCTTAGCTTCCCCAAAGAGCTGGAAGCAAGATGCTGTGGGGCCCAACTCGCCCTTTGGAAAGAAGCCTGCACGTTGTGCCTTTCAGCTCTAGGGCAAAGTAGCACACCCAGAGCAGAAGTCCTACTTCAGCCAGATCAGGCCTGCAAAGAAACTGCGTTTCACAGGCCTTTGGAAGAGATGTTCCCGGTAGGCTGTAAGAGCACTGTGCAGAGCGAGTTGTTTCTTAGCTTCCCAAAGAGCTGGAAGCAAGATGCTGTGGGGCCCAACTCGCCCTTTGGAAAGAAGCCTGCACGTTGTGCCTTTCAGCTCTAGGGCAAAGTAGCACACCCAGAGCAGAAGTCCTACTTCAGCCAGATCAGGCCTGCAAAGAAACTGCGTTTCACAGGCCTTTGGAAGAGATGTTCCCGGTAGGCTGTAAGAGCACTGTGCAGAGCGAGTTGTTTCTTAGCTTCCCAAAGAGCTGGAAGCAAGATGCTGTGGGGCCCAACTCGCCCTTTGGAAAGAAGCCTGCACGTTGTGCCTTTCAGCTCTAGGGCAAAGTAGCACACCCAGAGCAGAAGTCCTACTTCAGCCAGATCAGGCCTGCAAAGAAACTGCGTTTCACAGGCCTTTGGAAGAGATGTTCCCGGTAGGCTGTAAGAGCACTGTGCAGAGCGAGTTGTTTCTTAGCTTCCCAAAGAGCTGGAAGCAAGATGCTGTGGGGCCCAACTCGCCCTTTGGAAAGAAGCCTGCACGTTGTGCCTTTCAGCTCTAGGGCAAAGTAGCACACCCAGAGCAGAAGTCCTACTTCAGCCAGATCAGGCCTGCAAAGAAACTGCGTTTCACAGGCCTTTGGAAGAGATGTTCCCGGTAGGCTGTAAGAGCACTGTGCAGAGCGAGTTGTTTCTTAGCTTCCCAAAGAGCTGGAAGCAAGATGCTGTGGGGCCCAACTCGCCCTTTGGAAAGAAGCCTGCACGTTGTGCCTTTCAGCTCTAGGGCAAAGTAGCACACCCAGAGCAGAAGTCCTACTTCAGCCAGATCAGGCCTGCAAAGAAACTGCGTTTCACAGGCCTTTGGAAGAGATGTTCCCACTAGGCTGTAAGAGCACTGTGCAGAGCGAGTTGTTTCTTAGCTTCCCAAAGAGCTGGAAGCAAGATGCTGTGGGGCCCAACTCGCCCTTTGGAAAGAAGCCTGCACGTTGTGCCTTTCAGCTCTAGGGCAAAGTAGCACACCCAGAGCAGAAGTCCTACTTCAGCCAGATCAGGCCTGCAAAGAAACTGCGTTTCACAGGCCTTTGGAAGAGATGTTCCCGGTAGGCTGTAAGAGCACTGTGCAGAGCGAGTTGTTTCTTAGCTTCCCAAAGAGCTGGAAGCAAGATGCTGTGGGGCCCAACTCGCCCTTTGGAAAGAAGCCTGCACGTTGTGCCTTTCAGCTCTAGGGCAAAGTAGCACACCCAGAGCAGAAGTCCTACTTCAGCCAGATCAGGCCTGCAAAGAAACTGCGTTTCACAGGCCTTTGGAAGAGATGTTCCCGGTAGGCTGTAAGAGCACTGTGCAGAGCGAGTTGTTTCTTAGCTTCCCAAAGAGCTGGAAGCAAGATGCTGTGGGGCCCAACTCGCCCTTTGGAAAGAAGCCTGCACGTTGTGCCTTTCAGCTCTAGGGCAAAGTAGCACACCCAGAGCAGAAGTCCTACTTCAGCCAGATCAGGCCTGCAAAGAAACTGCGTTTCACAGGCCTTTGGAAGAGATGTTCCCGGTAGGCTGTAAGAGCACTGTGCAGAGCGAGTTGTTTCTTAGCTTCCCAAAGAGCTGGAAGCAAGATGCTGTGGGGCCCAACTCGCCCTTTGGAAAGAAGCCTGCACGTTGTGCCTTTCAGCTCTAGGGCAAAGTAGCACACCCAGAGCAGAAGTCCTACTTCAGCCAGATCAGGCCTGCAAAGAAACTGCGTTTCACAGGCCTTTGGAAGAGATGTTCCCACTAGGCTGTAAGAGCACTGTGCAGAGCGAGTTGTTTCTTAGCTTCCCAAAGAGCTGGAAGCAAGATGCTGTGGGGCCCAACTCGCCCTTTGGAAAGAAGCCTGCACGTTGTGCCTTTCAGCTCTAGGGCAAAGTAGCACACCCAGAGCAGAAGTCCTACTTCAGCCAGATCAGGCCTGCAAAGAAACTGCGTTTCACAGGCCTTTGGAAGAGATGTTCCCGGTAGGCTGTAAGAGCACTGTGCAGAGCGAGTTGTTTCTTAGCTTCCCAAAGAGCTGGAAGCAAGATGCTGTGGGGCCCAACTCGCCCTTTGGAAAGAAGCCTGCACGTTGTGCCTTTCAGCTCTAGGGCAAAGTAGCACACCCAGAGCAGAAGTCCTACTTCAGCCAGATCAGGCCTGCAAAGAAACTGCGTTTCACAGGCCTTTGGAAGAGATGTTCCCGGTAGGCTGTAAGAGCACTGTGCAGAGCGAGTTGTTTCTTAGCTTCCCAAAGAGCTGGAAGCAAGATGCTGTGGGGCCCAACTCGCCCTTTGGAAAGAAGCCTGCACGTTGTGCCTTTCAGCTCTAGGGCAAAGTAGCACACCCAGAGCAGAAGTCCTACTTCAGCCAGATCAGGCCTGCAAAGAAACTGCGTTTCACAGGCCTTTGGAAGAGATGTTCCCGGTAGGCTGTAAGAGCACTGTGCAGAGCGAGTTGTTTCTTAGCTTCCCAAAGAGCTGGAAGCAAGATGCTGTGGGGCCCAACTCGCCCTTTGGAAAGAAGCCTGCACGTTGTGCCTTTCAGCTCTAGGGCAAAGTAGCACACCCAGAGCAGAAGTCCTACTTCAGCCAGATCAGGCCTGCAAAGAAACTGCGTTTCACAGGCCTTTGGAAGAGATGTTCCCGGTAGGCTGTAAGAGCACTGTGCAGAGCGAGTTGTTTCTTAGCTTCCCAAAGAGCTGGAAGCAAGATGCTGTGGGGCCCAACTCGCCCTTTGGAAAGAAGCCTGCACGTTGTGCCTTTCAGCTCTAGGGCAAAGTAGCACACCCAGAGCAGAAGTCCTACTTCAGCCAGATCAGGCCTGCAAAGAAACTGCGTTTCACAGGCCTTTGGAAGAGATGTTCCCGGTAGGCTGTAAGAGCACTGTGCAGAGCGAGTTGTTTCTTAGCTTCCCAAAGAGCTGGAAGCAAGATGCTGTGGGGCCCAACTCGCCCTTTGGAAAGAAGCCTGCACGTTGTGCCTTTCAGCTCTAGGGCAAAGTAGCACACCCAAGCAGAAGTCCTACTTCAGCCAGATCAGGCCTGCAAAGAAACTGCGTTTCACAGGCCTTTGGAAGAGATGTTCCCACTAGGCTGTAAGAGCACTGTGCAGAGCGAGTTGTTTCTTAGCTTCCCAAAGAGCTGGAAGCAAGATGCTGTGGGGCCCAACTCGCCCTTTGGAAAGAAGCCTGCACGTTGTGCCTTTCAGCTCTAGGGCAAAGTAGCACACCCAGAGCAGAAGTCCTACTTCAGCCAGATCAGGCCTGCAAAGAAACTGCGTTTCACAGGCCTTTGGAAGAGATGTTCCCGGTAGGCTGTAAGAGCACTGTGCAGAGCGAGTTGTTTCTTAGCTTCCCAAAGAGCTGGAAGCAAGATGCTGTGGGGCCCAACTCGCCCTTTGGAAAGAAGCCTGCACGTTGTGCCTTTCAGCTCTAGGGCAAAGTAGCACACCCAGAGCAGAAGTCCTACTTCAGCCAGATCAGGCCTGCAAAGAAACTGCGTTTCACAGGCCTTTGGAAGACATGTTCCCACTAGGCTGTAAGAGCACTGTGCAGAGCGAGTTGTTTCTTAGCTTCCCAAAGAGCTGGAAGCAAGATGCTGTGGGGCCCAACTCGCCCTTTGGAAAGAAGCCTGCACGTTGTGCCTTTCAGCTCTAGGGCAAAGTAGCACACCCAGAGCAGAAGTCCTACTTCAGCCAGATCAGGCCTGCAAAGAAACTGCGTTTCACAGGCCTTTGGAAGAGATGTTCCCAGTAGGCTGTAAGAGCACTGTGCAGAGCGAGTTGTTTCTTAGCTTCC
Source organism: Equus przewalskii (assembly GCF_037783145.1). NCBI lineage: Eukaryota > Metazoa > Chordata > Mammalia > Perissodactyla > Equidae > Equus > Equus przewalskii. The sequence continues at coordinate 57,857 of NW_027228657.1, read as the reverse complement.
CAAAGAGCTGGAAGCAAGATGCTGTGGGGCCCAACTCGCCCTTTGGAAAGAAGCCTGCACGTTGTGCCTTTCAGCTCTAGGGCAAAGTAGCACACCCAGAGCAGAAGTCCTACTTCAGCCAGATCAGGCCTGCAAAGAAACTGCGTTTCACAGGCCTTTGGAAGAGATGTTCCCGGTAGGCTGTAAGAGCACTGTGCAGAGCGAGTTGTTTCTTAGCTTCCCAAAGAGCTGGAAGCAAGATGCTGTGGGGCCCAACTCGCCCTTTGGAAAGAAGCCTGCACGTTGTGCCTTTCAGCTCTAGGGCAAAGTAGCACACCCAGAGCAGAAGTCCTACTTCAGCCAGATCAGGCCTGCAAAGAAACTGCGTTTCACAGGCCTTTGGAAGAGATGTTCCCGGTAGGCTGTAAGAGCACTGTGCAGAGCGAGTTGTTTCTTAGCTTCCCAAAGAGCTGGAAGCAAGATGCTGTGGGGCCCAACTCGCCCTTTGGAAAGAAGCCTGCACGTTGTGCCTTTCAGCTCTAGGGCAAAGTAGCACACCCAGAGCAGAAGTCCTACTTCAGCCAGATCAGGCCTGCAAAGAAACTGCGTTTCACAGGCCTTTGGAAGAGATGTTCCCACTAGGCTGTAAGAGCACTGTGCAGAGCGAGTTGTTTCTTAGCTTCCCAAAGAGCTGGAAGCAAGATGCTGTGGGGCCCAACTCGCCCTTTGGAAAGAAGCCTGCACGTTGTGCCTTTCAGCTCTAGGGCAAAGTAGCACACCCAGAGCAGAAGTCCTACTTCAGCCAGATCAGGCCTGCAAAGAAACTGCGTTTCACAGGCCTTTGGAAGAGATGTTCCCACTAGGCTGTAAGAGCACTGTGCAGAGCGAGTTGTTTCTTAGCTTCCCAAAGAGCTGGAAGCAAGATGCTGTGGGGCCCAACTCGCCCTTTGGAAAGAAGCCTGCACGTTGTGCCTTTCAGCTCTAGGGCAAAGTAGCACACCCAGAGCAGAAGTCCTACTTCAGCCAGATCAGGCCTGCAAAGAAACTGCGTTTCACAGGCCTTTGGAAGAGATGTTCCCAGTAGGCTGTAAGAGCACTGTGCAGAGCGAGTTGTTTCTTAGCTTCCCAAAGAGCTGGAAGCAAGATGCTGTGGGGCCCAACTCGCCCTTTGGAAAGAAGCCTGCACGTTGTGCCTTTCAGCTCTAGGGCAAAGTAGCACACCCAGAGCAGAAGTCCTACTTCAGCCAGATCAGGCCTGCAAAGAAACTGCGTTTCACAGGCCTTTGGAAGAGATGTTCCCACTAGGCTGTAAGAGCACTGTGCAGAGCGAGTTGTTTCTTAGCTTCCCAAAGAGCTGGAAGCAAGATGCTGTGGGGCCCAACTCGCCCTTTGGAAAGAAGCCTGCACGTTGTGCCTTTCAGCTCTAGGGCAAAGTAGCACACCCAGAGCAGAAGTCCTACTTCAGCCAGATCAGGCCTGCAAAGAAACTGCGTTTCACAGGCCTTTGGAAGAGATGTTCCCACTAGGCTGTAAGAGCACTGTGCAGAGCGAGTTGTTTCTTAGCTTCCCCAAAGAGCTGGAAGCAAGATGCTGTGGGGCCCAACTCGCCCTTTGGAAAGAAGCCTGCACGTTGTGCCTTTCAGCTCTAGGGCAAAGTAGCACACCCAGAGCAGAAGTCCTACTTCAGCCAGATCAGGCCTGCAAAGAAACTGCGTTTCACAGGCCTTTGGAAGAGATGTTCCCAGTAGGCTGTAAGAGCACTGTGCAGAGCGAGTTGTTTCTTAGCTTCCCAAAGAGCTGGAAGCAAGATGCTGTGGGGCCCAACTCGCCCTTTGGAAAGAAGCCTGCACGTTGTGCCTTTCAGCTCTAGGGCAAAGTAGCACACCCAGAGCAGAAGTCCTACTTCAGCCAGATCAGGCCTGCAAAGAAACTGCGTTTCACAGGCCTTTGGAAGAGATGTTCCCGGTAGGCTGTAAGAGCACTGTGCAGAGCGAGTTGTTTCTTAGCTTCCCAAAGAGCTGGAAGCAAGATGCTGTGGGGCCCAACTCGCCCTTTGGAAAGAAGCCTGCACGTTGTGCCTTTCAGCTCTAGGGCAAAGTAGCACACCCAGAGCAGAAGTCCTACTTCAGCCAGATCAGGCCTGCAAAGAAACTGCGTTTCACAGGCCTTTGGAAGAGATGTTCCCGGTAGGCTGTAAGAGCACTGTGCAGAGCGAGTTGTTTCTTAGCTTCCCAAAGAGCTGGAAGCAAGATGCTGTGGGGCCCAACTCGCCCTTTGGAAAGAAGCCTGCACGTTGTGCCTTTCAGCTCTAGGGCAAAGTAGCACACCCAGAGCAGAAGTCCTACTTCAGCCAGATCAGGCCTGCAAAGAAACTGCGTTTCACAGGCCTTTGGAAGAGATGTTCCCACTAGGCTGTAAGAGCACTGTGCAGAGCGAGTTGTTTCTTAGCTTCCCAAAGAGCTGGAAGCAAGATGCTGTGGGGCCCAACTCGCCCTTTGGAAAGAAGCCTGCACGTTGTGCCTTTCAGCTCTAGGGCAAAGTAGCACACCCAGAGCAGAAGTCCTACTTCAGCCAGATCAGGCCTGCAAAGAAACTGCGTTTCACAGGCCTTTGGAAGAGATGTTCCCACTAGGCTGTAAGAGCACTGTGCAGAGCGAGTTGTTTCTTAGCTTCCCCAAAGAGCTGGAAGCAAGATGCTGTGGGGCCCAACTCGCCCTTTGGAAAGAAGCCTGCACGTTGTGCCTTTCAGCTCTAGGGCAAAGTAGCACACCCAGAGCAGAAGTCCTACTTCAGCCAGATCAGGCCTGCAAAGAAACTGCGTTTCACAGGCCTTTGGAAGAGATGTTCCCGGTAGGCTGTAAGAGCACTGTGCAGAGCGAGTTGTTTCTTAGCTTCCCAAAGAGCTGGAAGCAAGATGCTGTGGGGCCCAACTCGCCCTTTGGAAAGAAGCCTGCACGTTGTGCCTTTCAGCTCTAGGGCAAAGTAGCACACCCAGAGCAGAAGTCCTACTTCAGCCAGATCAGGCCTGCAAAGAAACTGCGTTTCACAGGCCTTTGGAAGAGATGTTCCCGGTAGGCTGTAAGAGCACTGTGCAGAGCGAGTTGTTTCTTAGCTTCCCAAAGAGCTGGAAGCAAGATGCTGTGGGGCCCAACTCGCCCTTTGGAAAGAAGCCTGCACGTTGTGCCTTTCAGCTCTAGGGCAAAGTAGCACACCCAGAGCAGAAGTCCTACTTCAGCCAGATCAGGCCTGCAAAGAAACTGCGTTTCACAGGCCTTTGGAAGAGATGTTCCCACTAGGCTGTAAGAGCACTGTGCAGAGCGAGTTGTTTCTTAGCTTCCCAAAGAGCTGGAAGCAAGATGCTGTGGGGCCCAACTCGCCCTTTGGAAAGAAGCCTGCACGTTGTGCCTTTCAGCTCTAGGGCAAAGTAGCACACCCAGAGCAGAAGTCCTACTTCAGCCAGATCAGGCCTGCAAAGAAACTGCGTTTCACAGGCCTTTGGAAGAGATGTTCCCGGTAGGCTGTAAGAGCACTGTGCAGAGCGAGTTGTTTCTTAGCTTCCCAAAGAGCTGGAAGCAAGATGCTGTGGGGCCCAACTCGCCCTTTGGAAAGAAGCCTGCACGTTGTGCCTTTCAGCTCTAGGGCAAAGTAGCACACCCAGAGCAGAAGTCCTACTTCAGCCAGATCAGGCCTGCAAAGAAACTGCGTTTCACAGGCCTTTGGAAGAGATGTTCCCGGTAGGCTGTAAGAGCACTGTGCAGAGCGAGTTGTTTCTTAGCTTCCCAAAGAGCTGGAAGCAAGATGCTGTGGGGCCCAACTCGCCCTTTGGAAAGAAGCCTGCACGTTGTGCCTTTCAGCTCTAGGGCAAAGTAGCACACCCAGAGCAGAAGTCCTACTTCAGCCAGATCAGGCCTGCAAAGAAACTGCGTTTCACAGGCCTTTGGAAGAGATGTTCCCGGTAGGCTGTAAGAGCACTGTGCAGAGCGAGTTGTTTCTTAGCTTCCCAAAGAGCTGGAAGCAAGATGCTGTGGGGCCCAACTCGCCCTTTGGAAAGAAGCCTGCACGTTGTGCCTTTCAGCTCTAGGGCAAAGTAGCACACCCAGAGCAGAAGTCCTACTTCAGCCAGATCAGGCCTGCAAAGAAACTGCGTTTCACAGGCCTTTGGAAGAGATGTTCCCGGTAGGCTGTAAGAGCACTGTGCAGAGCGAGTTGTTTCTTAGCTTCCCAAAGAGCTGGAAGCAAGATGCTGTGGGGCCCAACTCGCCCTTTGGAAAGAAGCCTGCACGTTGTGCCTTTCAGCTCTAGGGCAAAGTAGCACACCCAGAGCAGAAGTCCTACTTCAGCCAGATCAGGCCTGCAAAGAAACTGCGTTTCACAGGCCTTTGGAAGAGATGTTCCCCGTAGGCTGTAAGAGCACTGTGCAGAGCGAGTTGTTTCTTAGCTTCCCAAAGAGCTGGAAGCAAGATGCTGTGGGGCCCAACTCGCCCTTTGGAAAGAAGCCTGCACGTTGTGCCTTTCAGCTCTAGGGCAAAGTAGCACACCCAGAGCAGAAGTCCTACTTCAGCCAGATCAGGCCTGCAAAGAAACTGCGTTTCACAGGCCTTTGGAAGAGATGTTCCCGGTAGGCTGTAAGAGCACTGTGCAGAGCGAGTTGTTTCTTAGCTTCCCAAAGAGCTGGAAGCAAGATGCTGTGGGGCCCAACTCGCCCTTTGGAAAGAAGCCTGCACGTTGTGCCTTTCAGCTCTAGGGCAAAGTAGCACACCCAGAGCAGAAGTCCTACTTCAGCCAGATCAGGCCTGCAAAGAAACTGCGTTTCACAGGCCTTTGGAAGAGATGTTCCCAGTAGGCTGTAAGAGCACTGTGCAGAGCGAGTTGTTTCTTAGCTTCCCAAAGAGCTGGAAGCAAGATGCTGTGGGGCCCAACTCGCCCTTTGGAAAGAAGCCTGCACGTTGTGCCTTTCAGCTCTAGGGCAAAGTAGCACACCCAGAGCAGAAGTCCTACTTCAGCCAGATCAGGCCTGCAAAGAAACTGCGTTTCACAGGCCTTTGGAAGAGATGTTCCCGGTAGGCTGTAAGAGCACTGTGCAGAGCGAGTTGTTTCTTAGCTTCCCAAAGAGCTGGAAGCAAGATGCTGTGGGGCCCAACTCGCCCTTTGGAAAGAAGCCTGCACGTTGTGCCTTTCAGCTCTAGGGCAAAGTAGCACACCCAGAGCAGAAGTCCTACTTCAGCCAGATCAGGCCTGCAAAGAAACTGCGTTTCACAGGCCTTTGGAAGAGATGTTCCCGGTAGGCTGTAAGAGCACTGTGCAGAGCGAGTTGTTTCTTAGCTTCCCAAAGAGCTGGAAGCAAGATGCTGTGGGGCCCAACTCGCCCTTTGGAAAGAAGCCTGCACGTTGTGCCTTTCAGCTCTAGGGCAATGTAACACACCCAGAGCAGAAGTCCTACTTCAGCCAGATCAGGCCTGCAAAGAAACTGCGTTTCACAGGCCTTTGGAAGAGATGTTCCCACTAGGCTGTAAGAGCACTGTGCAGAGCGAGTTGTTTCTTAGCTTCCCAAAGAGCTGGAAGCAAGATGCTGTGGGGCCCAACTCGCCCTTTGGAAAGAAGCCTGCACGTTGTGCCTTTCAGCTCTAGGGCAAAGTAGCACACCCAGAGCAGAAGTCCTACTTCAGCCAGATCAGGCCTGCAAAGAAACTGCGTTTCACAGGCCTTTGGAAGAGATGTTCCCGGTAGGCTGTAAGAGCACTGTGCAGAGCGAGTTGTTTCTTAGCTTCCCAAAGAGCTGGAAGCAAGATGCTGTGGGGCCCAACTCGCCCTTTGGAAAGAAGCCTGCACGTTGTGCCTTTCAGCTCTAGGGCAAAGTAGCACACCCAGAGCAGAAGTCCTACTTCAGCCAGATCAGGCCTGCAAAGAAACTGCGTTTCACAGGCCTTTGGAAGAGATGTTCCCCGTAGGCTGTAAGAGCACTGTGCAGAGCGAGTTGTTTCTTAGCTTCCCAAAGAGCTGGAAGCAAGATGCTGTTGGGCCCAACTCGCCCTTTGGAAAGAAGCCTGCACGTTGTGCCTTTCAGCTCTAGGGCAAAGTAGCACACCCAGAGCAGAAGTCCTACTTCAGCCAGATCAGGCCTGCAAAGAAACTGCGTTTCACAGGCCTTTGGAAGAGATGTTCCCGGTAGGCTGTAAGAGCACTGTGCAGAGCGAGTTGTTTCTTAGCTTCCCAAAGAGCTGGAAGCAAGATGCTGTGGGGCCCAACTCGCCCTTTGGAAAGAAGCCTGCACGTTGTGCCTTTCAGCTCTAGGGCAAAGTAGCACACCCAGAGCAGAAGTCCTACTTCAGCCAGATCAGGCCTGCAAAGAAACTGCGTTTCACAGGCCTTTGGAAGAGATGATCCCCGTAGGCTGTAAGAGCACTGTGCAGAGCGAGTTGTTTCTTAGCTTCCGAAAGAGCTGGAAGCAAGATGCTGTGGGGCCCAACTCGCCCTTTGGAAAGAAGCCTACACGTTGTGCCTTTCAGCTCTAGGGCAATGTAGCACACCCAGAGCAGAAGTCCTACTTCAGCCAGATCAGGCCTGCAAAGAAACTGTGTTTCACAGGCCTTTGGAAGAGATGATCCCCGTAGGCTGTAAGAGCACTGTGCAGAGCGAGTTGTTTCTTAGCTTCCCAAAGAGCTGGAAGCAAGATGCTGTGGGGCCCAACTCGCCCTTTGGAAAGAAGCCTGCACGTTGGGCCTTTCAGCTCTAGGGCAATGTAGCACACCCAGAGCAGAAGTCCTACTTCAGCCAGATCAGGCCTGCAAAGAAACTGCGTTTCACAGGCATTTGGAAGAGATGTTCCCGGTAGGCTGTAAGAGCACTGTGCAGAGCGAGTTGTTTCTTAGCTTCCCAAAGAGCTGGAAGCAAGATGCTGTGGGGCCCAAGTCGCCCTTTGGAAAGAAGCCTGCACGTTGTGCCTTTCAGCTCTAGGGCAATGTAGCACACCCAGAGCAGAAGTCCTACTTCAGCCAGATCAGGCCTGCAAAGAAACTGCGTTTCACAGGCATTTGGAACATATGTTCCCGGTAGGCGGTAAGAGCACTGTTCAGAGCGAGTTGTTTCTTAGCTTCCCAAAGAGCTGGAAGCAAAATGCTGTGGGGCCCAACTCGCCCTTTGGAGAGAAGCCTGCACGTTGGGCCTTTCAGCTCTAGGGCAATGTAGCACACCCAGAGCAGAAGTCCTACTTCTGCCAGATCAGGCCTGCAAAGAAACTGCGATTCACAGGCCTTTGGAAGAGATGTTCCCGGTAAGCTGTAAGAGCACTGTGCAGAGCGAGTTGTTTCTTAGCTTCCGAAAGAGCTGGAAGCAAGATGCTGTGGGGCCCAAGTCGCCCTTTGGAAAGAATCCTGCACGTTGTGCCTTTCAGCTCTAGGGCAATGTAGCACACCCAGAGCAGAAGTCCTACTTCAGCCAGATCAGGCCTGCAAAGAAACTGCGTTTCACAGGCGTCTGGAAGAGATGTTCCCGGTAGGCGGTAAGAGCACAGTGTAGAGCGAGTTGTTTCCTAGCTTCCCAAAGAGCTGGAAGCAAGATGCTGTGGGGCCCAACTCGCCCTTTGGAAAGAAGCCTGCACGTTGTGCCTTTCAGCTCTAGGGCAAAGTAGCACACCCAGAGCAGAAGTCCTTCTTCATCCAGATCAGGCCTGCAAAGAAACTGCGTTTCACAGGCGTCTGGAAGAGATGTTCCCGGTAGGCTGTAAGAGCACAGTGTAGAGCGAGTTGTTTCCTAGCTTCCCAAAGAGCTGGAAGCAAGATGCTGTGGGGCCCAACTCGCCCTTTGGAAAGAAGCCTGCACGTTGTGCCTTTCAGCTCTAGGGCAAAGTAGCACACCCAGAGCAGAAGTCCTTCTTCATCCAGATCAGGCCTGCAAAGAAACTGCGTTACACATGCCTTTGGAAGTGATGTTCCCACTAGGATGTAAGAGCACTGAGCAGAGCGAGTTGTTTCTTAGCTTCCCAAAGAGCTGGAAGGAAGATGCTGTGGTGCCCAACTCGCACTTTGGAAAGAAGCCTGCACGTTGTGCCTTCCAGCTCTAGGGCAATGTAGCACACCCAGAGCAGAAGTCCTACTTCAGCCAGATCAGGCCTGCAAAGAAACTGCGTTTCAAAGGCCTTTGGAAGAGATGTTCCCGGTAGGCTGTAAGAGCACTGTGCAGAGCGAGTTGTTTCTTAGCTTCCCAAAGAGCTGGAAGCAAGATGCTGTGGGGCCCAACTCGCCCTTTGGAAAGCCATCTGCACGTTGTGCCTTTCAGCTCTAGGGCAATGTAGCACACCCAGAGCAGAAGTCCTACTTCAGCCAGATCAGGCCTGCAAAGAAACTGCGTTTCACAGGCCTTTGGAAGAGATGTTCCCCGTAGGCTGTAAGAGCACTGTGCAGAGCGAGGTGTTTCTTAGCTTCCCAAAGAGCTGGAAGCAAGATGCTGTGGGGGCCAACTCGCCCTTTGGAAAGAAGCCTGCACGTTGTGCCTTTCAGCTCTAGGGCAATGTAGCACACCCAGAGCAGAAGTCCTACTTCAGCCAGATCAGGCCTGCAAATAAACTGCGTTACACTGGCCTTTTTAAGAGATGTTCCCGGTAGTCTGTAAGAGCACTGTGCAGAGCGAGTTGTTTCTTAGGTTCCCAAAGAGCTGGATGCAAGATGCTGTGAGGCCCAAGTCGCACTTTGGAAAGAAGCCTGCACGTTGTGCCTTTCAGCTCTAGGGCAATGTAGCACACCCAGAGCAGAAGTCCTACTTCAGCCAGATCAGGCCTGCAAAGAAACTGCGTTTCACAGGCCTTTGGAAGAGATGATCCCCGTAGGCTGTAAGGGCACTGTGCAGAGTGAGTTGTTTCTTAGCTTCCGAAAGAGCTGGAAGCAAGATGCTGTGGGGCCCAAGTCGCCATTTGGAAAGAAGCCTACACGTTGTGCCTTTCAGCTCTAGGGCAATGTAGCACACCCAGAGCAGAAGTCCTACTTCAGCCAGATCAGGCCTGCAAAGAAACTGCGTTTCACAGGCCTTTGGAAGAGATGTTCCCGGTAGGCGGTAAGAGCACTGTGCAGAGCGAGTTGTTTCTTAGGTTCCCAAAGAGCTGGAAGCAAGATGCTGTGGGGCCCAACTCGCCCTTTGGAAAGAAGCCTGCACGTTGTGCCTTTCAGCTCTAGGGCAATGTAGCACACCCAGAGCAGAAGTCCTACTTCTGCCAGATCAGGCCTGCAAAGAAACTGCGTTTCACAGGCCTTTGGAAGAGATGTTCCCGGTAAGCTGTAAGAGCACTGTGCAGAGCGAGTTGTTTCTTAGCTTCCCAAAGAGCTGGAAGCAAGATGCTGTGGGGCCCAACTCGCCCTTTGGAAAGAAGCCTGCACGTTGGGCCTTTCAGCTCTAGGGCAATGTAGCACACCCAGAGCAGAAGTCCTACTTCAGCCAGATCAGGCCTGCAAAGAAACTGCGTTACACTGGCCTTTTTAAGAGATGTTCCCGGTAGGCTGTAAGAGCACTGTGCAGAGCGAGTTGTTTCCTAGCTTCCGAAAGAGTTGGAAGCAAGACGCTGTGAGGCCCAACTCGCCCTTTGGAAAGAAGCCTGCACGTTGTGCCTTTCAGCTCTAGGGCAAAGTAGCACACCCAGAGCAGAAGTCCTTCTTCATCCAGATCAGGCCTGCAAAGAAACTGCGTTACACATGCCTTTGGAAGTGATGTTCCCACTAGGCTGTAAGAGCACTGAGCAGAGCGAGTTGTTTCTTAGCTTCCCAAAGAGCTGGAAGGAAGATGCTGTGGTGCCCAACTCGCACTTTGGAAAGAAGCCTGCACGTTGTGCCTTCCAGCTCTAGGGCAATGTAGCACACCCAGAGCAGAAGTCCTACGTCAGCCAGATCAGGCCTGCAAAGAAACTGCGTTTCAAAGGCCTTTGGAAGACATGTTCCCGGTAGGCTGTAAGAGCACTGTGCAGAGCGAGTTGTTTCTTAGGTTCCCAAAGAGCTGGAAGCAAGATGCTGTGGGGACCAAGTCGCCCTTTGGAAAGCCATCTGCACGTTGTGCCTTTCAGCTCTAGGGCAATGTAGCACACCCAGAGCAGAAGTCCTACTTCAGCCAGATCAGGCCTGCAAAGAGACTGTGTTTCACAGGCCTTTGGAAGAGATGATCCCCGTAGGCTGTAAGGGCACTGTGCAGAGTGAGTTGTTTCTTAGCTTCGCAAAGAGCTGGAAGCAAGATGCTGTGGGGCCCAAGTCGCCCTTTGGAAAGAAGCCTGCACGTTGTGCCTTTCAGCTCTAGGGCAATGTAGCACACAAAGCGCAGAAGTCCTACTTCAGCCAGATCAGGCCTGCAAAGAAACTGCGTTTCACAGGCATTTGGAAGAGATGTTCCCGGTAAGCTGTAAGAGCACTGTGCAGAGCGAGTTGTTTCTTGGCTTCCCAAAGAGCTGGAAGCAAGATGCTGTGGGGCCCAACTCGCCCTTTGGAAAGAAGCCTGCACAATGGGCCTTTCAGCTCTGGGGCAATGTAGCACACCCAGAGCAGAAGTCCTACTTCAGCCAGATCAGGCCTGCAAATAAACTGCGTTACACTGGCCTTTTTAAGACATGTTCCCGGTAGGCTGTAAGAGCACTGTGCAGAGCGAGTTGTTTCTTAGGTTCCCAAAGAGCTGGAAGCAAGATGCTGTGGGGCCCAAGTCGCCCTTTGGAAAGAAGCCTGCACGTTGTGCCTTTCAGCTCTAGGTCAATGTAGCACAGCCAGAGCAGAAGTCCTACTTCAGCCAGATCAGGCCTGCAAAGAAACTGCGTTTCACAGGCCTTTGGAAGAGATGTTCCCGGTAGGCTGTAAGAGCACTGTGCAGAGCGAGTTGTTTCTTAGCTTCCCAAAGGGCTGGAAGCAAGATGCTGTGGGGCCCAACTCGCCCTTTAGAAAGAAGCCTGCACGTTGGGCCTTTCAGCTCTAGGGCAATGTAGCACACCCAGAGCAGAAGTCATACTTCAGCCAGATCAGGCCTGCAAAGAAACTGCGTTTCACAGGCCTTTGGAAGAGATGTTCCCCGTAGGCTGTAAGAGCATTGTGCAGAGCGAGGTGTTTCTTAGCTTCCCAAAGAGCTGGAAGCAAGATGCTGTGGGGCCCAACTCGCCCTTTGGAAAGAAGCCTGCACGTTGTGCCTTTCAGCTCTAGGGCCATGTAGCACACCCAGAACAGAAGTCCTACTTCAGCCAGATCAGGCCTGCAAATAAACTGCGTTACACTAGCCTTTTTAAGAGATGTTCCCGGTGGGCTGTAAGAGCACTGTGCAGAGCGAGTTGTTTCTTAGGTTCCCAAAGAGCTGGAAGCAAGATGCTGTGGGGTCCAAGTCGCCCTTTGGAAAGAAGCCTGCACGTTGTGCCTTTCAGCTCTAGGGCAATGTAGCACACCCAGAGCAGAAGTCCTACTTCAGCCAGATCAGGCCTGCAAAGAAACTGTGTTTCACAGGCCTTGGGAAGAGATGATCCCCGTAGGCTGTAAGAGCATTGTGCAGAGCGAGGTGTTTCTTAGCTTCCCAAAGAGCTGGAAGCAAGATGCTGTGGGGCCCAACTCGCCCTTTGGAAAGAATCCTGCACGTTGTGCCTTTCAGCTCTAGGGCCATGTAGCACATCCAGAACAGAAGTCCTACTTCAGCCAGATCAGGCCTGCAAATAAACTGCGTTACACTGGCCTTTTTAAGAGATGTTCCCGGTGGGCTGTAAGAGCACTGTGCAGAGCGAGTTGTTTCTTAGGTTCCCAAAGAGCTGGAAGCAAGATGCTGTGGGGTCCAAGTCGCCCTTTGGAAAGAAGCCTGCACGTTGTGCCTTTCAGCTCTAGGGCAATGTAGCACACCCAGAGCAGAAGTCCTACTTCAGCCAGATCAGGCCTGCAAAGAAACTGTGTTACACAGGCCTTGGGAAGAGATGATCCCCGTAGGCTGTAAGAGCACTGTGCAGAGCGAGGTGTTTCTTAGCTTCCCAAAGAGCTGGAAGCAAGATGCTGTGGGGCCCAACTCGCCCTTTGGAAAGAAGCCTGCACGTTGGGCCTTTCAGCTCTAGGGCAATGTAGCACACCCAGAGCAGAAGTCCTACTTCAGCCAGATCAGGCCTGCAAAGAAACTGCTTTTCACAGGCCTTTGGAAGAGATGTTCCCGGTAGGCTGTAAGAGCACTGTGCAGAGCGAGTTGTTTCTTAGCTTCCCAAAGAGCTGGAAGCAAGATGCTGTGGGGCCCAACTCGCCCTTTGGAAAGCCATCTGCACGTTGTGCCTTTCAGCTCTAGGGCAATGTAGCACACCCAGAGCAGAAGTCCTACTTCAGCCAGATCAGGCCTGCAAAGAAACTGCGTTTCACAGGCCTTTGGAAGACATGCTCGCATTAGGCTGTAAGAGCACTGTGCAGAGCGAGTTGTTTCTTAGGTTCCCAAAGAGCTGGAAGCAAGATGCTGTGGGGACCAAGTCGCCCTTTGGAAAGAAGCCTGCACGTTGTGCCTTTCAGCTCTAGGGCAAAGTAGCACACCCAGAGCAGAAGTCCTTCTTCATCCAGATCAGGCCTGCAAAGAAACTGCGTTTCACAGGCGTCTGGAAGAGATGTTCCCGGTAGGCTGTAAGAGCACAGTGTAGAGCGAGTTGTTTCCTAGCTTCCCAAAGAGCTGGAAGCAAGATGCTGTGGGGCCCAACTCGCCCTTTGGAAAGAAGCCTGCACGTTGTGCCTTTCAGCTCTAGGGCAAAGTAGCACACCCAGAGCAGAAGTCCTTCTTCATCCAGATCAGGCCTGCAAAGAAACTGCGTTACACATGCCTTTGGAAGTGATGTTCCCACTAGGATGTAAGAGCACTGAGCAGAGCGAGTTGTTTCTTAGCTTCCCAAAGAGCTGGAAGGAAGATGCTGTGGTGCCCAACTCGCACTTTGGAAAGAAGCCTGCACGTTGTGCCTTCCAGCTCTAGGGCAATGTAGCACACCCAGAGCAGAAGTCCTACTTCAGCCAGATCAGGCCTGCAAAGAAACTGCGTTTCAAAGGCCTTTGGAAGAGATGTTCCCGGTAGGCTGTAAGAGCACTGTGCAGAGCGAGTTGTTTCTTAGCTTCCCAAAGAGCTGGAAGCAAGATGCTGTGGGGCCCAACTCGCCCTTTGGAAAGCCATCTGCACGTTGTGCCTTTCAGCTCTAGGGCAATGTAGCACACCCAGAGCAGAAGTCCTACTTCAGCCAGATCAGGCCTGCAAAGAAACTGCGTTTCACAGGCCTTTGGAAGAGATGTTCCCCGTAGGCTGTAAGAGCACTGTGCAGAGCGAGGTGTTTCTTAGCTTCCCAAAGAGCTGGAAGCAAGATGCTGTGGGGGCCAACTCGCCCTTTGGAAAGAAGCCTGCACGTTGTGCCTTTCAGCTCTAGGGCAATGTAGCACACCCAGAGCAGAAGTCCTACTTCAGCCAGATCAGGCCTGCAAATAAACTGCGTTACACTGGCCTTTTTAAGAGATGTTCCCGGTAGTCTGTAAGAGCACTGTGCAGAGCGAGTTGTTTCTTAGGTTCCCAAAGAGCTGGATGCAAGATGCTGTGAGGCCCAAGTCGCCCTTTGGAAAGAAGCCTGCACGTTGTGCCTTTCAGCTCTAGGGCAATGTAGCACACCCAGAGCAGAAGTCCTACTTCAGCCAGATCAGGCCTGCAAAGAAACTGCGTTTCACAGGCCTTTGGAAGAGATGATCCCCGTAGGCTGTAAGGGCACTGTGCAGAGTGAGTTGTTTCTTAGCTTCCGAAAGAGCTGGAAGCAAGATGCTGTGGGGCCCAAGTCGCCATTTGGAAAGAAGCCTACACGTTGTGCCTTTCAGCTCTAGGGCAATGTAGCACACCCAGAGCAGAAGTCCTACTTCAGCCAGATCAGGCCTGCAAAGAAACTGCGTTTCACAGGCCTTTGGAAGAGATGTTCCCGGTAGGCGGTAAGAGCACTGTGCAGAGCGAGTTGTTTCTTAGGTTCCCAAAGAGCTGGAAGCAAGATGCTGTGGGGCCCAACTCGCCCTTTGGAAAGAAGCCTGCACGTTGTGCCTTTCAGCTCTAGGGCAATGTAGCACACCCAGAGCAGAAGTCCTACTTCTGCCAGATCAGGCCTGCAAAGAAACTGCGTTTCACAGGCCTTTGGAAGAGATGTTCCCGGTAAGCTGTAAGAGCACTGTGCAGAGCGAGTTGTTTCTTAGCTTCCCAAAGAGCTGGAAGCAAGATGCTGTGGGGCCCAACTCGCCCTTTGGAAAGAAGCCTGCACGTTGGGCCTTTCAGCTCTAGGGCAATGTAGCACACCCAGAGCAGAAGTCATACTTCAGCCAGATCAGGCCTGCAAAGAAACTGCGTTTCACAGGCCTTTGGAAGAGATGTTCCCCGTAGGCTGTAAGAGCATTGTGCAGAGCGAGGTGTTTCTTAGCTTCCCAAAGAGCTGGAAGCAAGATGCTGTGGGGCCCAACTCGCCCTTTGGAAAGAATCCTGCACGTTGTGCCTTTCAGCTCTAGGGCCATGTAGCACATCCAGAACAGAAGTCCTACTTCAGCCAGATCAGGCCTGCAAATAAACTGCGTTACACTGGCCTTTTTAAGAGATGTTCCCGGTGGGCTGTAAGAGCACTGTGCAGAGCGAGTTGTTTCTTAGGTTCCCAAAGAGCTGGAAGCAAGATGCTGTGGGGTCCAAGTCGCCCTTTGGAAAGAAGCCTGCACGTTGTGCCTTTCAGCTCTAGGGCAATGTAGCACACCCAGAGCAGAAGTCCTACTTCAGCCAGATCAGGCCTGCAAAGAAACTGTGTTACACAGGCCTTGGGAAGAGATGATCCCCGTAGGCTGTAAGAGCACTGTGCAGAGCGAGGTGTTTCTTAGCTTCCCAAAGAGCTGGAAGCAAGATGCTGTGGGGCCCAACTCGCCCTTTGGAAAGAAGCCTGCACGTTGGGCCTTTCAGCTCTAGGGCAATGTAGCACACCCAGAGCAGAAGTCCTACTTCAGCCAGATCAGGCCTGCAAAGAAACTGCTTTTCACAGGCCTTTGGAAGAGATGTTCCCGGTAGGCTGTAAGAGCACTGTGCAGAGCGAGTTGTTTCTTAGCTTCCCAAAGAGCTGGAAGCAAGATGCTGTGGGGCCCAACTCGCCCTTTGGAAAGCCATCTGCACGTTGTGCCTTTCAGCTCTAGGGCAATGTAGCACACCCAGAGCAGAAGTCCTACTTCAGCCAGATCAGGCCTGCAAAGAAACTGCGTTTCACAGGCCTTTGGAAGACATGCTCGCATTAGGCTGTAAGAGCACTGTGCAGAGCGAGTTGTTTCTTAGGTTCCCAAAGAGCTGGAAGCAAGATGCTGTGGGGACCAAGTCGCCCTTTGGAAAGAAGCCTGCACCTTGGGCCTTTCAGCTCTAGGGCAATGTAGCACACCCAGAGCAGAAGTCCTACTTCAGCCAGATCAGGCCTGCAAAGAGACTGTGTTTCACAGGCCTTTGGAAGAGATGATCCCCGTAGGCTGTAAGGGCACTGTGCAGAGTGAGTTGTTTCTTAGCTTCCGAAAGAGCTGGAAGCAAGATGCTGTGGGGCCCAAGTCGCCCTTTGGAAAGAAGCCTGCACGTTGTGCCTTTCAGCTCTAGGGCAATGTAGCACACAAAGCGCAGAAGTCCTACTTCAGCCAGATCAGGCCTGCAAAGAAACTGCGTTTCACAGGCATTTGGAAGAGATGTTCCCGGTAAGCTGTAAGAGCACTGTGCAGAGCGAGTTGTTTCTTAGCTTCCCAAAGAGCTGGAAGCAAGATGCTGTGGGGCCCAACTCGCCCTTTGGAAAGAAGCCTGCACGTTGGGCCTTTCAGCTCTGGGGCAATGTAGCACACCCAGAGCAGAAGTCCTACTTCAGCCAGATCAGGCCTGCAAATAAACTGCGTTACACTGGCCTTTTTAAGAGATGTTCCCGGTAGGCTGTAAGAGCACTGTGCAGAGCGAGTTGTTTCCTAGCTTCCGAAAGAGTTGGAAGCAAGACGCTGTGAGGCCCAACTCGCCCTTTGGAAAGAAGCCTGCACGTTGTGCCTTTCAGCTCTAGGGCAAAGTAGCACACCCAGAGCAGAAGTCCTTCTTCATCCAGATCAGGCCTGCAAAGAAACTGCGTTACACATGCCTTTGGAAGTGATGTTCCCACTAGGCTGTAAGAGCACTGAGCAGAGCGAGTTGTTTCTTAGCTTCCCAAAGAGCTGGAAGGAAGATGCTGTGGTGCCCAACTCGCACTTTGGAAAGAAGCCTGCACGTTGTGCCTTCCAGCTCTAGGGCAATGTAGCACACCCAGAGCAGAAGTCCTACTTCGGCCAGATCAGGCCTGCAAAGAAACTGCGTTTCAAAGGCCTTTGGAAGACATGTTCCCGGTAGGCTGTAAGAGCACTGTGCAGAGCGAGTTGTTTCTTAGGTTCCCAAAGAGCTGGAAGCAAGATGCTGTGGGGACCAAGTCGCCCTTTGGAAAGCCATCTGCACGTTGTGCCTTTCAGCTCTAGGGCAATGTAGCACACCCAGAGCAGAAGTCCTACTTCAGCCAGATCAGGCCTGCAAAGAGACTGTGTTTCACAGGCCTTTGGAAGAGATGATCCCCGTAGGCTGTAAGGGCACTGTGCAGAGTGAGTTGTTTCTTAGCTTCGCAAAGAGCTGGAAGCAAGATGCTGTGGGGCCCAAGTCGCCCTTTGGAAAGAAGCCTGCACGTTGTGCCTTTCAGCTCTAGGGCAATGTAGCACACAAAGCGCAGAAGTCCTACTTCAGCCAGATCAGGCCTGCAAAGAAACTGCGTTTCACAGGCATTTGGAAGAGATGTTCCCGGTAAGCTGTAAGAGCACTGTGCAGAGCGAGTTGTTTCTTGGCTTCCCAAAGAGCTGGAAGCAAGATGCTGTGGGGCCCAACTCGCCCTTTGGAAAGAAGCCTGCACAATGGGCCTTTCAGCTCTGGGGCAATGTAGCACACCCAGAGCAGAAGTCCTACTTCAGCCAGATCAGGCCTGCAAATAAACTGCGTTACACTAGCCTTTTTAAGAGATGTTCCCGGTGGGCTGTAAGAGCACTGTGCAGAGCGAGTTGTTTCTTAGGTTCCCAAAGAGCTGGAAGCAAGATGCTGTGGGGTCCAAGTCGCCCTTTGGAAAGAAGCCTGCACGTTGTGCCTTTCAGCTCTAGGGCAATGTAGCACACCCAGAGCAGAAGTCCTACTTCAGCCAGATCAGGCCTGCAAAGAAACTGCGTTTCACAGGCCTTTGGAAGACATGCTCGCATTAGGCTGTAAGAGCACTGTGCAGAGCGAGTTGTTTCTTAGGTTCCCAAAGAGCTGGAAGCAAGATGCTGTGGGGACCAAGTCGCCCTTTGGAAAGAAGCCTGCACGTTGTGCCTTTCAGCTCTAGGGCAAAGTAGCACACCCAGAGCAGAAGTCCTTCTTCATCCAGATCAGGCCTGCAAAGAAACTGCGTTTCACAGGCGTCTGGAAGAGATGTTCCCGGTAGGCTGTAAGAGCACAGTGTAGAGCGAGTTGTTTCCTAGCTTCCCAAAGAGCTGGAAGCAAGATGCTGTGGGGCCCAACTCGCCCTTTGGAAAGAAGCCTGCACGTTGTGCCTTTCAGCTCTAGGGCAAAGTAGCACACCCAGAGCAGAAGTCCTTCTTCATCCAGATCAGGCCTGCAAAGAAACTGCGTTACACATGCCTTTGGAAGTGATGTTCCCACTAGGATGTAAGAGCACTGAGCAGAGCGAGTTGTTTCTTAGCTTCCCAAAGAGCTGGAAGGAAGATGCTGTGGTGCCCAACTCGCACTTTGGAAAGAAGCCTGCACGTTGTGCCTTCCAGCTCTAGGGCAATGTAGCACACCCAGAGCAGAAGTCCTACTTCAGCCAGATCAGGCCTGCAAAGAAACTGCGTTTCAAAGGCCTTTGGAAGAGATGTTCCCGGTAGGCTGTAAGAGCACTGTGCAGAGCGAGTTGTTTCTTAGCTTCCCAAAGAGCTGGAAGCAAGATGCTGTGGGGCCCAACTCGCCCTTTGGAAAGCCATCTGCACGTTGTGCCTTTCAGCTCTAGGGCAATGTAGCACACCCAGAGCAGAAGTCCTACTTCAGCCAGATCAGGCCTGCAAAGAAACTGCGTTTCACAGGCCTTTGGAAGAGATGTTCCCCGTAGGCTGTAAGAGCACTGTGCAGAGCGAGGTGTTTCTTAGCTTCCCAAAGAGCTGGAAGCAAGATGCTGTGGGGGCCAACTCGCCCTTTGGAAAGAAGCCTGCACGTTGTGCCTTTCAGCTCTAGGGCAATGTAGCACACCCAGAGCAGAAGTCCTACTTCAGCCAGATCAGGCCTGCAAATAAACTGCGTTACACTGGCCTTTTTAAGAGATGTTCCCGGTAGTCTGTAAGAGCACTGTGCAGAGCGAGTTGTTTCTTAGGTTCCCAAAGAGCTGGATGCAAGATGCTGTGAGGCCCAAGTCGCCCTTTGGAAAGAAGCCTGCACGTTGTGCCTTTCAGCTCTAGGGCAATGTAGCACACCCAGAGCAGAAGTCCTACTTCAGCCAGATCAGGCCTGCAAAGAAACTGCGTTTCACAGGCCTTTGGAAGAGATGATCCCCGTAGGCTGTAAGGGCACTGTGCAGAGTGAGTTGTTTCTTAGCTTCCGAAAGAGCTGGAAGCAAGATGCTGTGGGGCCCAAGTCGCCATTTGGAAAGAAGCCTACACGTTGTGCCTTTCAGCTCTAGGGCAATGTAGCACACCCAGAGCAGAAGTCCTACTTCAGCCAGATCAGGCCTGCAAAGAAACTGCGTTTCACAGGCCTTTGGAAGAGATGTTCCCGGTAGGCGGTAAGAGCACTGTGCAGAGCGAGTTGTTTCTTAGGTTCCCAAAGAGCTGGAAGCAAGATGCTGTGGGGCCCAACTCGCCCTTTGGAAAGAAGCCTGCACGTTGTGCCTTTCAGCTCTAGGGCAATGTAGCACACCCAGAGCAGAAGTCCTACTTCTGCCAGATCAGGCCTGCAAAGAAACTGCGTTTCACAGGCCTTTGGAAGAGATGTTCCCGGTAAGCTGTAAGAGCACTGTGCAGAGCGAGTTGTTTCTTAGCTTCCCAAAGAGCTGGAAGCAAGATGCTGTGGGGCCCAACTCGCCCTTTGGAAAGAAGCCTGCACGTTGGGCCTTTCAGCTCTAGGGCAATGTAGCACACCCAGAGCAGAAGTCATACTTCAGCCAGATCAGGCCTGCAAAGAAACTGCGTTTCACAGGCCTTTGGAAGAGATGTTCCCCGTAGGCTGTAAGAGCATTGTGCAGAGCGAGGTGTTTCTTAGCTTCCCAAAGAGCTGGAAGCAAGATGCTGTGGGGCCCAACTCGCCCTTTGGAAAGAATCCTGCACGTTGTGCCTTTCAGCTCTAGGGCCATGTAGCACATCCAGAACAGAAGTCCTACTTCAGCCAGATCAGGCCTGCAAATAAACTGCGTTACACTGGCCTTTTTAAGAGATGTTCCCGGTGGGCTGTAAGAGCACTGTGCAGAGCGAGTTGTTTCTTAGGTTCCCAAAGAGCTGGAAGCAAGATGCTGTGGGGTCCAAGTCGCCCTTTGGAAAGAAGCCTGCACGTTGTGCCTTTCAGCTCTAGGGCAATGTAGCACACCCAGAGCAGAAGTCCTACTTCAGCCAGATCAGGCCTGCAAAGAAACTGTGTTACACAGGCCTTGGGAAGAGATGATCCCCGTAGGCTGTAAGAGCACTGTGCAGAGCGAGGTGTTTCTTAGCTTCCCAAAGAGCTGGAAGCAAGATGCTGTGGGGCCCAACTCGCCCTGTGGAAAGAAGCCTGCACGTTGGGCCTTTCAGCTCTAGGGCAATGTAGCACACCCAGAGCAGAAGTCCTACTTCAGCCAGATCAGGCCTGCAAAGAAACTGCTTTTCACAGGCCTTTGGAAGAGATGTTCCCGGTAGGCTGTAAGAGCACTGTGCAGAGCGAGTTGTTTCTTAGCTTCCCAAAGAGCTGGAAGCAAGATGCTGTGGGGCCCAACTCGCCCTTTGGAAAGCCATCTGCACGTTGTGCCTTTCAGCTCTAGGGCAATGTAGCACACCCAGAGCAGAAGTCCTACTTCAGCCAGATCAGGCCTGCAAAGAAACTGCGTTTCACAGGCCTTTGGAAGACATGCTCGCATTAGGCTGTAAGAGCACTGTGCAGAGCGAGTTGTTTCTTAGGTTCCCAAAGAGCTGGAAGCAAGATGCTGTGGGGACCAAGTCGCCCTTTGGAAAGAAGCCTGCACCTTGGGCCTTTCAGCTCTAGGGCAATGTAGCACACCCAGAGCAGAAGTCCTACTTCAGCCAGATCAGGCCTGCAAAGAGACTGTGTTTCACAGGCCTTTGGAAGAGATGATCCCCGTAGGCTGTAAGGGCACTGTGCAGAGTGAGTTGTTTCTTAGCTTCCGAAAGAGCTGGAAGCAAGATGCTGTGGGGCCCAAGTCGCCCTTTGGAAAGAAGCCTGCACGTTGTGCCTTTCAGCTCTAGGGCAATGTAGCACACAAAGCGCAGAAGTCCTACTTCAGCCAGATCAGGCCTGCAAAGAAACTGCGTTTCACAGGCATTTGGAAGAGATGTTCCCGGTAAGCTGTAAGAGCACTGTGCAGAGCGAGTTGTTTCTTAGCTTCCCAAAGAGCTGGAAGCAAGATGCTGTGGGGCCCAACTCGCCCTTTGGAAAGAAGCCTGCACGTTGGGCCTTTCAGCTCTGGGGCAATGTAGCACACCCAGAGCAGAAGTCCTACTTCAGCCAGATCAGGCCTGCAAATAAACTGCGTTACACTGGCCTTTTTAAGAGATGTTCCCGGTAGGCTGTAAGAGCACTGTGCAGAGCGAGTTGTTTCCTAGCTTCCGAAAGAGTTGGAAGCAAGACGCTGTGAGGCCCAACTCGCCCTTTGGAAAGAAGCCTGCACGTTGTGCCTTTCAGCTCTAGGGCAAAGTAGCACACCCAGAGCAGAAGTCCTTCTTCATCCAGATCAGGCCTGCAAAGAAACTGCGTTACACATGCCTTTGGAAGTGATGTTCCCACTAGGCTGTAAGAGCACTGAGCAGAGCGAGTTGTTTCTTAGCTTCCCAAAGAGCTGGAAGGAAGATGCTGTGGTGCCCAACTCGCACTTTGGAAAGAAGCCTGCACGTTGTGCCTTCCAGCTCTAGGGCAATGTAGCACACCCAGAGCAGAAGTCCTACTTCGGCCAGATCAGGCCTGCAAAGAAACTGCGTTTCAAAGGCCTTTGGAAGACATGTTCCCGGTAGGCTGTAAGAGCACTGTGCAGAGCGAGTTGTTTCTTAGGTTCCCAAAGAGCTGGAAGCAAGATGCTGTGGGGACCAAGTCGCCCTTTGGAAAGCCATCTGCACGTTGTGCCTTTCAGCTCTAGGGCAATGTAGCACACCCAGAGCAGAAGTCCTACTTCAGCCAGATCAGGCCTGCAAAGAGACTGTGTTTCACAGGCCTTTGGAAGAGATGATCCCCGTAGGCTGTAAGGGCACTGTGCAGAGTGAGTTGTTTCTTAGCTTCGCAAAGAGCTGGAAGCAAGATGCTGTGGGGCCCAAGTCGCCCTTTGGAAAGAAGCCTGCACGTTGTGCCTTTCAGCTCTAGGGCAATGTAGCACACAAAGCGCAGAAGTCCTACTTCAGCCAGATCAGGCCTGCAAAGAAACTGCGTTTCACAGGCATTTGGAAGAGATGTTCCCGGTAAGCTGTAAGAGCACTGTGCAGAGCGAGTTGTTTCTTGGCTTCCCAAAGAGCTGGAAGCAAGATGCTGTGGGGCCCAACTCGCCCTTTGGAAAGAAGCCTGCACAATGGGCCTTTCAGCTCTGGGGCAATGTAGCACACCCAGAGCAGAAGTCCTACTTCAGCCAGATCAGGCCTGCAAATAAACTGCGTTACACTAGCCTTTTTAAGAGATGTTCCCGGTGGGCTGTAAGAGCACTGTGCAGAGCGAGTTGTTTCTTAGGTTCCCAAAGAGCTGGAAGCAAGATGCTGTGGGGTCCAAGTCGCCCTTTGGAAAGAAGCCTGCACGTTGTGCCTTTCAGCTCTAGGGCAATGTAGCACACCCAGAGCA
Organism: Equus przewalskii; assembly: GCF_037783145.1. NCBI lineage: Eukaryota > Metazoa > Chordata > Mammalia > Perissodactyla > Equidae > Equus > Equus przewalskii. Next base: position 35,873 of record NW_027228657.1, on the reverse strand, counting down.
GAAGTCCTACTTCAGCCAGATCAGGCCTGCAAAGAAACTGTGTTTCACAGGCCTTGGGAAGAGATGATCCCCGTAGGCTGTAAGAGCACTGTGCAGAGCGAGGTGTTTCTTAGCTTCCCAAAGAGCTGGAAGCAAGATGCTGTGGGGCCCAACTCGCCCTTTGGAAAGAAGCCTGCACGTTGGGCCTTTCAGCTCTAGGGCAATGTAGCACACCCAGAGCAGAAGTCCTACTTCAGCCAGATCAGGCCTGCAAAGAAACTGCGTTTCACAGGCCTTTGGAAGAGATGTTCCCGGTAGGCTGTAAGAGCACTGTGCAGAGCGAGTTGTTTCTTAGCTTCCCAAAGAGCTGGAAGCAAGATGCTGTGGGGCCCAACTCGCCCTTTGGAAAGAAGCCTGCACGTTGTGCCCTTCAGCTCTAGGGCAATGTAGCACACCCAGAGCAGAAGTCCTACTTCAGCCAGATCAGGCCTGCAAAGAAACTGCGTTTCACAGGCCTTTGGAAGACATGCTCGCATTAGGCTGTAAGAGCACTGTGCAGAGCGAGTTGTTTCTTAGGTTCCCAAAGAGCTGGAAGCAAGATGCTGTGGGGACCAAGTCGCCCTTTGGAAAGAAGCCTGCACCTTGTGCCTTTCAGCTCTAGGGCAATGTAGCACACCCAGAGCAGAAGTCCTACTTCAGCCAGATCAGGCCTGCAAAGAGACTGTGTTTCACAGGCCTTTGGAAGAGATGATCCCCGTAGGCTGTAAGGGCACTGTGCAGAGTGAGTTGTTTCTTAGCTTCCGAAAGAGCTGGAAGCAAGATGCTGTGGGGCCCAAGTCGCCCTTTGGAAAGAAGCCTGCACGTTGTGCCTTTCAGCTCTAGGGCAATGTAGCACACAAAGCGCAGAAGTCCTACTTCAGCCAGATCAGGCCTGCAAAGAAACTGCGTTTCACAGGCATTTGGAACAGATGTTCCCGGTAGGCGGTAAGAGCACTGTTCAGAGCGAGTTGTTTCTTAGCTTCCCAAAGAGCTGGAAGCAAGATGCTGTGGGGCCCAACTCGCCCTTTGGAGAGAAGCCTGCACGTTGTGCCTTTCAGCTCTAGGGCAATGTAGCACACCCAGAGCAGAAGTCCTACTTCTGCCAGATCAGGCCTGCAAAGAAACTGCGTTTCACAGGCCTTTGGAAGAGATGTTCCCGGTAAGCTGTAAGAGCACTGTGCAGAGCGTGTTGTTTCTTAGCTTCCCAAAGAGCTGGAAGCAAGATGCTGTGGGGCCCAACTCGCCCTTTGGAAAGAAGCCTGCACGTTGGGCCTTTCAGCTCTAGGGCAATGTAGCACACCCAGAGCAGAAGTCCTACTTCAGCCAGATCAGGCCTGCAAATAAACTGCGTTACACTGGCCTTTTTAAGAGATGTTCCCGGTAGGCTGTAAGAGCACTGTGCAGAGCGAGTTGTTTCTTAGGTTCCCAAAGAGCTGGAAGCAAGATGCTGTGGGGCCCAAGTCGCCCTTTGGAAAGAAGCCTGCACGTTGTGCCTTTCAGCTCTAGGGCAATGTAGCACACCCAGAGCAGAAGTCCTACTTCAGCCAAATCAGGCCTGCAAAGAAACTGCGTTACACATGCCTTTGGAACAGATGTTTCCACTAGGCTGTAAGAGCACTGAGCAGAGCGAGTTGTTTCTTAGCTTCCCAAAAGCTGGAAGGAAGATGCTGTGGGGCCCAAATCGCCCTTTGGAAAGAAGCCTGCACGTTGTGCCTTTCAGCTCTAGGTCAATGTAGCACAGCCAGAGCAGAAGTCCTACTTCAGCCAGATCAGGCCTGCAAAGAAACTGCGTTTCACAGGCCTTTGGAAGAGATGTTCCCCGTAGGCTGTAAGAGCACTGTGCAGAGCGAGTTGTTTCTTAGCTTCCCAAAGGGCTGGAAGCAAGATGCTGTGGGGCCCAACTCGCCCTTTTGAAAGAAGCCTGCACGTTGGGCCTTTCAGCTCTAGGGCAATGTAGCAGACCCAGAGCAGAAGTCCTACTTCAGCAAGATCAGGCCTGCAAAGAACCTGCGTTTCACAGGCCATTGGAAGAGATGTTCCCGGTAGGCTGTAAGAGCACTGTGCAGAGCGAGTTGTTTCTTAGCTTCCAAAAGAGCCGGAAGTAAGATGCTGTGGGGCCCAACTCGCCCTTTGGATAGAAGCCTGCACGTTGGGCCTTTCAGCTCTAGGGCAAAGTAGCACAGCCAGAGCAGAAGTCCTACTCCAGCCAGATCAGGCCTGCAAAGAAACTGCGTTTCACAGGCCTTTGGAAGAGATGTTCCCGGTAGGCTGTAAGAGCACTGTGCAGAGCGACTTGTTTCTTAGCTTCCGAAAGAGCTGGAAGCAAGATGCTGTGGGGCCAAACTCTCCCTTTGGAAAGAAGCCTGCACGTTGTGCCTTTCAGCTCTAGGGCAATGTAGCACACCCAGAGCAGAAGTGCTACTTCAGCCAGATCAGGCCTGCAAAGAAACTGCGTTTCACAGGCCTTTGGAAGAGATGTTCCCGGCAGGCTGTAAGAGCACTGTGCAGAGCGAGTTGTTTCTTAACTTCCCAAAGAGCTGGAAGCAAGATGCTGTGGGACCCAACTCGCCCTTTGGAAAGAAGCCTGCACGTTGTGCCTTTCAGCTCTAGGGCAATGTAGCACACCCAGAGCAGAAGTCCTACTTCAGCCAGATCAGGCCTGCAAAGAAACTGCATTTCACAGGCCTTTGGAAGAGATGTTCCCGGTAGGCTGTAAGAGCACTGTGCAGAGCGAGTTGTTTCTTAGCTTCCCAAAGAGCTGGAAGCAAGATGCTGTGGGGCCCAACTCGCCCTTTGGAAAGAAGCCTGCACCTTGTGCCTTTCAGCTCTAGGGAAATGTAGCACACCCAGAGCAGAAGTCCTACATCAGCCAGATCAGGCCTGCAAAGAAACTGCGTTACACATGCCTTTGGAAGAGATGTTCCCACTAGGCTGTAAGAGCACTGAGCAGAGCGAGTTGTTTCTTAGCTTCCCAAAGAGCTGGAAGCAAGATGCTGTGGGGCCCAACTCGCCCTTTGGCTAGAAGCCTGCACGTTGTGCCTTTCAGCTCTAGGGCAATGTAGCACACCCAGAGCAGAAGTCCTACTTCAGCCAGATAAGGCCTGCAAAGAAACTGCGTTACACATGCCTTTGGAAGAGATGTTCCCACTAGGCTGTAAGAGCACTGAGCAGAGCGATTTGTTTCTTTGCTTCCCAAGGAGCTGGAAGGAAGATGCTGTGGGGCCCAACTCGCCCTTTGGAAAGACGCCTGCACTTTGTTCCTTTCAGCTCTAGGACAATGTAGCACACCAGAGCAGAAGTCCTACTTCAGCCAGATCAGTCCTGCAAAGAAACTGCGTTTCACAGGCCTATGGAAGAGATGTTCCCGGTAGGCTGTAGGAGCACTGTGCAGAGGGAGTTGTTTCTTAGCTTCCCATAGAGCTTGAAGCAAGATGCTGTGCTGCCCAACTCGCCCTTTGGAAAGAAGCCTGCACGTTGTGCCTTTCAGCTCTAGGGCAATGTAGCACACCCAGAGCAGAAGTCCTACTTCAGCCAGATCAGGCCTGCAAAGAAACTGCGTTTCACAGGCCTTTGGAAGAGATGTTCCCGGTAGGCGGTAAAGGCACTGTGCAGAGCGAGTTGTTTCTTAGCTTCCCAAAGAGCTGGAAGCAAGATGCTGTGGGGACCAACTCGCCCTTTGGAAAGAAGCCTGCACGTTGTGCCATTCAGCCCTAGGGCAATGTAGCACACCCAGAGCAGAAGTCCTACTTCAGCCAGATCAGGCCTGCAAAGAAACTGCGTTTCACAGGCCTTTGGAACAGATGTTCCCCGTAGGCTGTAAGAGCACTGTGCAGAGCGAGGTGTTTCTTAGCTTCCCAAAGAGCTGGAAGCAAGATGCTGTGGGGGCCAACTCGCCCTTTGGAAAGAAGCCTGCACGTTGTGCCTTTCAGCTCTAGGGCAATGTAGCACACCCAGAGCAGAAGTCCTACTTCAGCAAGATCAGGCCTGCAAATAAACTGCGTTACACTGGCCTTTTTAAGAGATGTTCCCGGTAGGCTGTAAGAGCACTGTGCAGAGCGACTTGTTTCTTAGCTTCCGAAAGAGCTGGAAGCAAGATGCTGTGGGGCCAAACTCTCCCTTTGGAAAGAAGCCTGCACGTTGTGCCTTTCAGCTCTAGGGCAATGTAGCACACCCAGAGCAGAAGTGCTACTTCAGCCAGATCAGGCCTGCAAAGAAACTGCGTTTCACAGGCCTTTGGAAGAGATGTTCCCGGCAGGCTGTAAGAGCACTGTGCAGAGCGAGTTGTTTCTTAACTTCCCAAAGAGCTGGAAGCAAGATGCTGTGGGACCCAACTCGCCCTTTGGAAAGAAGCCTGCACGTTGTGCCTTTCAGCTCTAGGGCAATGTAGCACACCCAGAGCAGAAGTCCTACTTCAGCCAGATCAGGCCTGCAAAGAAACTGCATTTCACAGGCCTTTGGAAGAGATGTTCCCGGTAGGCTGTAAGAGCACTGTGCAGAGCGAGTTGTTTCTTAGCTTCCCAAAGAGCTGGAAGCAAGATGCTGTGGGGCCCAACTCGCCCTTTGGAAAGAAGCCTGCACCTTGTGCCTTTCAGCTCTAGGGAAATGTAGCACACCCAGAGCAGAAGTCCTACATCAGCCAGATCAGGCCTGCAAAGAAACTGCGTTACACATGCCTTTGGAAGAGATGTTCCCACTAGGCTGTAAGAGCACTGAGCAGAGCGAGTTGTTTCTTAGCTTCCCAAAGAGCTGGAAGCAAGATGCTGTGGGGCCCAACTCGCCCTTTGGCTAGAAGCCTGCACGTTGTGCCTTTCAGCTCTAGGGCAATGTAGCACACCCAGAGCAGAAGTCCTACTTCAGCCAGATAAGGCCTGCAAAGAAACTGCGTTACACATGCCTTTGGAAGAGATGTTCCCACTAGGCTGTAAGAGCACTGAGCAGAGCGATTTGTTTCTTTGCTTCCCAAGGAGCTGGAAGGAAGATGCTGTGGGGCCCAACTCGCCCTTTGGAAAGACGCCTGCACTTTGTTCCTTTCAGCTCTAGGACAATGTAGCACACCAGAGCAGAAGTCCTACTTCAGCCAGATCAGTCCTGCAAAGAAACTGCGTTTCACAGGCCTATGGAAGAGATGTTCCCGGTAGGCTGTAGGAGCACTGTGCAGAGGGAGTTGTTTCTTAGCTTCCCATAGAGCTTGAAGCAAGATGCTGTGCTGCCCAACTCGCCCTTTGGAAAGAAGCCTGCACGTTGTGCCTTTCAGCTCTAGGGCAATGTAGCACACCCAGAGCAGAAGTCCTACTTCAGCCAGATCAGGCCTGCAAAGAAACTGCGTTTCACAGGCCTTTGGAAGAGATGTTCCCGGTAGGCGGTAAAGGCACTGTGCAGAGCGAGTTGTTTCTTAGCTTCCCAAAGAGCTGGAAGCAAGATGCTGTGGGGACCAACTCGCCCTTTGGAAAGAAGCCTGCACGTTGTGCCATTCAGCCCTAGGGCAATGTAGCACACCCAGAGCAGAAGTCCTACTTCAGCCAGATCAGGCCTGCAAAGAAACTGCGTTTCACAGGCCTTTGGAACAGATGTTCCCCGTAGGCTGTAAGAGCACTGTGCAGAGCGAGGTGTTTCTTAGCTTCCCAAAGAGCTGGAAGCAAGATGCTGTGGGGGCCAACTCGCCCTTTGGAAAGAAGCCTGCACGTTGTGCCTTTCAGCTCTAGGGCAATGTAGCACACCCAGAGCAGAAGTCCTACTTCAGCAAGATCAGGCCTGCAAATAAACTGCGTTACACTGGCCTTTTTAAGAGATGTTCCCGGTAGGCTGTAAGAGCACTGTGCAGAGCGAGTTGTTTCTTAGGTTCCCAAAGAGCTGGAAGCAAGATGCTGTGGGTCCCAACTCGCCCTTTGGAAAGAAGCCTGCACGTTGTGCATTTCAGCTCTAGGGCAAAGTAGCACAGCCAGAGCAGAAGTCCTACTTCTGCCAGATCAGGCCTGCAAAGAAACTGCGTTTCACAGGCCTTTGGAAGAGATGTTCCCGGTGGGCTGTAAGAGCACTGTGCAGACGAGTTGTTTCTTAGCTTCCGAAAGAGCTGGAAGCAAGATGCTGTGGGGCCCAACTCGCCCTTTGGAAAGAAGCCTGCACGTTGTGCCTTTCAGCTCTAGGGCACTGTAGCACACCCGGAGCAGAAGTCCTACTTCAGCCAGATCAGGCCTGCAAAGAAACTGCGTTTCACAGGCCTTTGGAAGAGATGTTCCCGGTAGGCTGTAAGAGCACTGTGCAGAGCGAGTTGTTTCTTAGCTTCCCAAAGAGCTGGAAGCAAGATGCTGTGGGGCCCAACTCGCCTTTTGGAAAGAAGCCTGCACGTTGTGCCTTTCAGCTCTAGGGCAATGTAGCACACCCAGAGCAGAAGTCCTACTTCAGCCAGATCAGGCCTGCAAAGAAACTGCGTTTCACAGGCATTTGGAAGAGATGTTCCCGGTAGGCGGTAAGAGCACTGTGCAGAGCGAGTTGTTTCTTAGCTTCCCAAAGAGCTGGAAGCAAGATGCTGTGGGGCCAAACTCGCCCTTTGGAAAGAAGCCTGCACGTTGTGCCATTCAGCTCTAGGGCCATGTAGCACACCCTGAGCAGAAGTCCTACTTGAGCCAGATCAGGCCTGCAAAGAAACTGCGTTTCACAGGCCTTTGGAAGAGATGTTCCCGGTAGGCTGTAAGAGCACTGTGCAGAGCGAGTTGTTTCTTAGCTTCCCAAAGAGCTGGAAGCAAGATGCTGTGGGGCCCAACTCGCCCTTTGGAAAGAAGCCTGCACGTTGTGCCTTTCAGCTCTAGGGCAAAGTTGCACACCCAGAGCAGAAGTCCTACTCAGCCAGATAAGGCCTGCAAAGAAACTGTGTTTCACAGGCCTTTGGAAGAGATGTTCCCGGTAGGCTGTAAGAGCACTGTGCAGAGCGAGTTGTTTCTTAGCTTCCCAAAGAGCTGGAAGCAAGATGCTGTGGGGCCCAACTCGCCCTTTGGAAAGAAGCCTGCACGTTGTGCCTTTCAGCTGTAGGGCAATGTAGCACTCCCAGAGCAGAAGTCCTACTTCAGCCAGATCAGGCCTGCAAAGAAACTGCGTTTCGCAGGCCTTTGGAAGAGATGATCCCCGTAGGCTGTAAGGGCACTGTGCAGAGTGAGTTGTTTCTTAGCTTCCGAAAGAGCTGGAAGCAAGATGCTGTGGGGCCCAAGTCGCCCTTTGGAAAGAAGCCTGCACGTTGTGCCTTTCAGCTCTAGGGCAATGTAGCACACCCAGAGCAGAAGTCCTACTTCAGCCAGATCAGGCCTGCAAAGAAACTGCGTTTCACAGGCATTTCGAACAGATGTTCCCGGTAGGCGGTAAGAGCACTGTTCAGAGCGAGTTGTTTCTTAGCTTCCCAAAGAGCTGGAAGCAAGATGCTGTGGGGCTCAACTCGCCCTTTGGATAGAAGCCTGCACGTTGTGCCTTTCAGCTCTAGGGCAATGTAGCACACCCAGAGCAGAAGTCCTACTTCAGCCAGATCAGGCCTGCAAAGAAACTGCGTTTCACAGGCCTTTGGAAGAGATTTTCCCGGTAAGCTGTAAGAGCACTGTGCAGAGCGAGTTGTTTCTTAGCTTCCCAAAGAGCTGGAAGCAAGATGCTGTGGGGCCCAACTCGCCCTTTGGAAAGAAGCCTGCACGTTGTGCCTTTCAGCTCTAGGGCAATGTAGCACACCCAGAGCAGAAGTCCTACTTCAGCCAGATCAGGCCTGCAAATAAACTGCGTTACACTGGCCTTTTTAAGAGATGTTCCCGGTAGGCTGTAAGAGCACTGTGCAGAGCGAGTTGTTTCTTAGGTTCCCAAAGAGCTGGAAGCAAGATGCTGTGGGGCACAAGTCGCCCTTTGGAAAGAAGCCTGCACGTTGTGCCTTTCAGCTCTAGGGCAATGTAGCACACCCAGAGCAGAAGTCCTACTTCAGCCAGATCAGGCCTGCAAAGAAACTGCGTTTCACGGGCCTTTGGAAGAGATGTTCCCCGTAGGCTGTAAGCGCACTGTGCAGAGCGAGTTGTTTCTTAGCTTCCGAAAGAGCTGGAAGCAAGATGCTGTGGGGCCCAAGTCGCCCTTTGGAAAGAAGCCTGCACGTTGTGCCTTTCAGCTCTAGGGCAATGTAGCACACCCAGAGCAGAACTCCTACTTCTGCCAGATCAGGCCTGCAAAGAAACTGAGTTTCACAGGCCTTTGGAAGAGATGATCCCCGTAGGCTGTAAGAGCACTGTGCAGAGCGAGTTGTTTCTTAGCTTCCCAAAGAGCTGGAAGCAAGATGCTGTGGGTCCCAACTCGCCCTTTGGAAAGAAGCCTGCATGTTGGGCCTTTCAGCTCTAGGGCAATGTAGCACACCCAGAGCAGAAGTCATACTTCAGCCAGATCAGGCCTGCAAAGAAACTGCGTTTCACAGGCCTTTGGAAGAGATGTCCCCCGTAGGCTGTAAGAGCACTGTGCAGAGCGAGGTGTTTCTTAGCTTACCAAAGAGCTGGAAGCAAGATGCTGTGGGGCCCAACTCGCCCTTTGGAAAGAAGCCTGCACGTTGTGCCTTTCAGCTCTAGGGCCATGTAGCACACCCAGAGCAGAAGTCCTACTTCAGCCAGATCAGGCCTGCAAATAAACTGCGTTACACTGGCCTTTTTAAGAGATGTTCCCGGTAGGCTGTAAGAGCACTGTGCAGAGCGAGTTGTTTCTTAGCTTCCCAAAGAGCTGGAAGCAAGATGCTGTGGGGCCCAACTCGCCCTTTGGAAAGCCGTCTGCACGTTGTGCCTTTCAGCTCTAGGGCAATGTAGCACACCCAGAGCAGAAGTCCTACTTCAGCCAGATCAGGCCTGCAAAGAAACTGCGTTTCACAGGCCTTTGGAAGACATGCTCGCATTAGGCTGTAAGAGCACTGTGCAGAGCGAGTTGTTTCTTAGGTTCCCAAAGAGCTGGAAGCAAGATGCTGTGGGGACCAAGTCGCCCTTTGGAAAGAAGCCTGCACCTTGGGCCTTTCAGCTCTAGGGCAATGTAGCACACCCAGAGCAGAAGTCCTACTTCAGCCAGATCAGGCCTGCAAAGAGACTGTGTTTCACAGGCCTTTGGAAGAGATGATCCCCGTAGGCTGTAAGGGCACTGTGCAGAGTGAGTTGTTTCTTAGCTTCCGAAAGAGCTGGAAGCAAGATGCTGTGGGGCCCAAGTCGCCCTTTGGAAAGAAGCCTGCACGTTGTGCCTTTCAGCTCTAGGGCAATGTAGCACACAAAGCGCAGAAGTCCTACTTCAGCCAGATCAGGCCTGCAAAGAAACTGCGTTTCACAGGCATTTGGAAGAGATGTTCCCGGTAAGCTGTAAGAGCACTGTGCAGAGCGAGTTGTTTCTTAGCTTCCCAAAGAGCTGGAAGCAAGATGCTGTGGGGCCCAACTCGCCCTTTGGAAAGAAGCCTGCACGTTGGGCCTTTCAGCTCTGGGGCAATGTAGCACACCCAGAGCAGAAGTCCTACTTCAGCCAGATCAGGCCTGCAAATAAACTGCGTTACACTGGCCTTTTTAAGAGATGTTCCCGGTAGGCTGTAAGAGCACTGTGCAGAGCGAGTTGTTTCCTAGCTTCCGAAAGAGTTGGAAGCAAGACGCTGTGAGGCCCAACTCGCCCTTTGGAAAGAAGCCTGCACGTTGTGCCTTTCAGCTCTAGGGCAATGTAGCACACAAAGCGCAGAAGTCCTACTTCAGCCAGATCAGGCCTGCAAAGAAACTGCGTTTCACAGGCATTTGGAACAGATGTTCCCGGTAGGCGGTAAGAGCACTGTTCAGAGCGAGTTGTTTCTTAGCTTCCCAAAGAGCTGGAAGCAAGATGCTGTGGGGCCCAACTCGCCCTTTGGAGAGAAGCCTGCACGTTGGGCCTTTCAGCTCTAGGGCAATGTAGCACACCCAGAGCAGAAGTCCTACTTCTGCCAGATCAGGCCTGCAAAGAAACTGCGTTTCACAGGCCTTTGGAAGAGATGTTCCCGGTAAGCTGTAAGAGCACTGTGCAGAGCGTGTTGTTTCTTAGCTTCCCAAAGAGCTGGAAGCAAGATGCTGTGGGGCCCAACTCGCCCTTTGGAAAGAAGCCTGCACGTTGGGCCTTTCAGCTCTAGGGCAATGTAGCACACCCAGAGCAGAAGTCCTACTTCAGCCAGATCAGGCCTGCAAATAAACTGCGTTACACTGGCCTTTTTAAGAGATGTTCCCGGTAGGCTGTAAGAGCACTGTGCAGAGCGAGTTGTTTCTTAGGTTCCCAAAGAGCTGGAAGCAAGATGCTGTGGGGCCCAAGTCGCCCTTTGGAAAGAAGCCTGCACGTTGTGCCTTTCAGCTCTAGGGCAATGTAGCACACCCAGAGCAGAAGTCCTACTTCAGCCAAATCAGGCCTGCAAAGAAACTGCGTTACACATGCCTTTGGAACAGATGTTTCCACTAGGCTGTAAGAGCACTGAGCAGAGCGAGTTGTTTCTTAGCTTCCCAAAAGCTGGAAGGAAGATGCTGTGGGGCCCAAATCGCCCTTTGGAAAGAAGCCTGCACGTTGTGCCTTTCAGCTCTAGGTCAATGTAGCACAGCCAGAGCAGAAGTCCTACTTCAGCCAGATCAGGCCTGCAAAGAAACTGCGTTTCACAGGCCTTTGGAAGAGATGTTCCCCGTAGGCTGTAAGAGCACTGTGCAGAGCGAGTTGTTTCTTAGCTTCCCAAAGGGCTGGAAGCAAGATGCTGTGGGGCCCAACTCGCCCTTTTGAAAGAAGCCTGCACGTTGGGCCTTTCAGCTCTAGGGCAATGTAGCAGACCCAGAGCAGAAGTCCTACTTCAGCAAGATCAGGCCTGCAAAGAACCTGCGTTTCACAGGCCATTGGAAGAGATGTTCCCGGTAGGCTGTAAGAGCACTGTGCAGAGCGAGTTGTTTCTTAGCTTCCAAAAGAGCCGGAAGTAAGATGCTGTGGGGCCCAACTCGCCCTTTGGATAGAAGCCTGCACGTTGGGCCTTTCAGCTCTAGGGCAAAGTAGCACAGCCAGAGCAGAAGTCCTACTCCAGCCAGATCAGGCCTGCAAAGAAACTGCGTTTCACAGGCCTTTGGAAGAGATGTTCCCGGTAGGCTGTAAGAGCACTGTGCAGAGCGACTTGTTTCTTAGCTTCCGAAAGAGCTGGAAGCAAGATGCTGTGGGGCCAAACTCTCCCTTTGGAAAGAAGCCTGCACGTTGTGCCTTTCAGCTCTAGGGCAATGTAGCACACCCAGAGCAGAAGTGCTACTTCAGCCAGATCAGGCCTGCAAAGAAACTGCGTTTCACAGGCCTTTGGAAGAGATGTTCCCGGCAGGCTGTAAGAGCACTGTGCAGAGCGAGTTGTTTCTTAACTTCCCAAAGAGCTGGAAGCAAGATGCTGTGGGACCCAACTCGCCCTTTGGAAAGAAGCCTGCACGTTGTGCCTTTCAGCTCTAGGGCAATGTAGCACACCCAGAGCAGAAGTCCTACTTCAGCCAGATCAGGCCTGCAAAGAAACTGCATTTCACAGGCCTTTGGAAGAGATGTTCCCGGTAGGCTGTAAGAGCACTGTGCAGAGCGAGTTGTTTCTTAGCTTCCCAAAGAGCTGGAAGCAAGATGCTGTGGGGCCCAACTCGCCCTTTGGAAAGAAGCCTGCACCTTGTGCCTTTCAGCTCTAGGGAAATGTAGCACACCCAGAGCAGAAGTCCTACATCAGCCAGATCAGGCCTGCAAAGAAACTGCGTTACACATGCCTTTGGAAGAGATGTTCCCACTAGGCTGTAAGAGCACTGAGCAGAGCGAGTTGTTTCTTAGCTTCCCAAAGAGCTGGAAGCAAGATGCTGTGGGGCCCAACTCGCCCTTTGGCTAGAAGCCTGCACGTTGTGCCTTTCAGCTCTAGGGCAATGTAGCACACCCAGAGCAGAAGTCCTACTTCAGCCAGATAAGGCCTGCAAAGAAACTGCGTTACACATGCCTTTGGAAGAGATGTTCCCACTAGGCTGTAAGAGCACTGAGCAGAGCGATTTGTTTCTTTGCTTCCCAAGGAGCTGGAAGGAAGATGCTGTGGGGCCCAACTCGCCCTTTGGAAAGACGCCTGCACTTTGTTCCTTTCAGCTCTAGGACAATGTAGCACACCAGAGCAGAAGTCCTACTTCAGCCAGATCAGTCCTGCAAAGAAACTGCGTTTCACAGGCCTATGGAAGAGATGTTCCCGGTAGGCTGTAGGAGCACTGTGCAGAGGGAGTTGTTTCTTAGCTTCCCATAGAGCTTGAAGCAAGATGCTGTGCTGCCCAACTCGCCCTTTGGAAAGAAGCCTGCACGTTGTGCCTTTCAGCTCTAGGGCAATGTAGCACACCCAGAGCAGAAGTCCTACTTCAGCCAGATCAGGCCTGCAAAGAAACTGCGTTTCACAGGCCTTTGGAAGAGATGTTCCCGGTAGGCGGTAAAGGCACTGTGCAGAGCGAGTTGTTTCTTAGCTTCCCAAAGAGCTGGAAGCAAGATGCTGTGGGGACCAACTCGCCCTTTGGAAAGAAGCCTGCACGTTGTGCCATTCAGCCCTAGGGCAATGTAGCACACCCAGAGCAGAAGTCCTACTTCAGCCAGATCAGGCCTGCAAAGAAACTGCGTTTCACAGGCCTTTGGAACAGATGTTCCCCGTAGGCTGTAAGAGCACTGTGCAGAGCGAGGTGTTTCTTAGCTTCCCAAAGAGCTGGAAGCAAGATGCTGTGGGGGCCAACTCGCCCTTTGGAAAGAAGCCTGCACGTTGTGCCTTTCAGCTCTAGGGCAATGTAGCACACCCAGAGCAGAAGTCCTACTTCAGCAAGATCAGGCCTGCAAATAAACTGCGTTACACTGGCCTTTTTAAGAGATGTTCCCGGTAGGCTGTAAGAGCACTGTGCAGAGCGAGTTGTTTCTTAGGTTCCCAAAGAGCTGGAAGCAAGATGCTGTGGGTCCCAACTCGCCCTTTGGAAAGAAGCCTGCACGTTGTGCATTTCAGCTCTAGGGCAAAGTAGCACAGCCAGAGCAGAAGTCCTACTTCTGCCAGATCAGGCCTGCAAAGAAACTGCGTTTCACAGGCCTTTGGAAGAGATGTTCCCGGTGGGCTGTAAGAGCACTGTGCAGACGAGTTGTTTCTTAGCTTCTGAAAGAGCTGGAAGCAAGATGCTGTGGGGCCCAACTCGCCCTTTGGAAAGAAGCCTGCACGTTGTGCCTTTCAGCTCTAGGGCACTGTAGCACACCCGGAGCAGAAGTCCTACTTCAGCCAGATCAGGCCTGCAAAGAAACTGCGTTTCACAGGCCTTTGGAAGAGATGTTCCCGGTAGGCTGTAAGAGCACTGTGCAGAGCGAGTTGTTTCTTAGCTTCCCAAAGAGCTGGAAGCAAGATGCTGTGGGGCCCAACTCGCCTTTTGGAAAGAAGCCTGCACGTTGTGCCTTTCAGCTCTAGGGCAATGTAGCACACCCAGAGCAGAAGTCCTACTTCAGCCAGATCAGGCCTGCAAAGAAACTGCGTTTCACAGGCATTTGGAAGAGATGTTCCCGGTAGGCGGTAAGAGCACTGTGCAGAGCGAGTTGTTTCTTAGCTTCCCAAAGAGCTGGAAGCAAGATGCTGTGGGGCCAAACTCGCCCTTTGGAAAGAAGCCTGCACGTTGTGCCATTCAGCTCTAGGGCCATGTAGCACACCCTGAGCAGAAGTCCTACTTGAGCCAGATCAGGCCTGCAAAGAAACTGCGTTTCACAGGCCTTTGGAAGAGATGTCCCCCGTAGGCTGTAAGAGCACTGTGCAGAGCGAGGTGTTTCTTAGCTTACCAAAGAGCTGGAAGCAAGATGCTGTGGGGCCCAACTCGCCCTTTGGAAAGAAGCCTGCACGTTGTGCCTTTCAGCTCTAGGGCCATGTAGCACACCCAGAGCAGAAGTCCTACTTCAGCCAGATCAGGCCTGCAAATAAACTGCGTTACACTGGCCTTTTTAAGAGATGTTCCCGGTAGGCTGTAAGAGCACTGTGCAGAGCGAGTTGTTTCTTAGGTTCCCAAAGAGCTGGAAGCAAGATGCTGTGAGGACCAAGTCGCCCTTTGGAAAGAAGCCTGCACCTTGTGCCTTTCAGCTCTAGGGCAATGTAGCACACCCAGAGCAGAAGTCCTACTTCAGCCAGATCAGGCCTGCAAAGAGACTGTGTTTCACAGGCCTTTGTAAGAGATGATCCCCGTAGGCTGTAAGGGCACTGTGCAGAGTGAGTTGTTTCTTAGCTTCCGAAAGAGCTGGAAGCAAGATGCTGTGGGGCCCAAGTCGCCCTTTGGAAAGAAGCCTGCACGTTGTGCCTTTCAGATCTAGGGCAATGTAGCACACCCAGAGCAGAAGTCCTACTTCAGCCAGATCAGGCCTGCAAAGAAACTGCGTTTCACAGGCATTTGGAACAGATGATCCCGGTAGGCGGTAAGAGCACTGTTCAGATCGAGTTGTTTCTTAGCTTCCCAAAGAGCTGGAAGCAAGATGCTGTGGGGCCCAACTCGCCCTTTGGATAGAAGCCTGCACGTTGGGCATTTCAGCTCTAGGGCAATGTAGCACACCCAGAGCAGAAGTCCTACTTCAGCCAGATCAGGCCTGCAAATAAACTGCGTTACACTGGCCTTTTTAAGAGATGTTCCCGGTAGGCTGTAAGAGCACTGTGCAGAGCGAGTTGTTTCTTAGGTTCCCAAAGAGCTGGAAGCAAGATGCTGTGGGGCCCAACTCGCCCTTTGGAAAGAAGCCTGCACGTTGTGCCATTCAGCTCTAGGGCAATGTAGCACACCCAGAGCAGAAGTCCTACTTCAGCCAGATCAGGCCTGCAAAGAAACTGCGTTTCACAGGCCTCTGGAAGAGATGTTCCCGGTAGGCTGTAAGAGCACAGTGTAGAGCGAGTTGTTTCCTAGCTTCCCAAAGAGCTGGAAGCAAGATGCTGTGGGGCCCAACTCGCCCTTTGGAAAGAAGCCTGCACGTTGTGCCTTTCAGCTCTAGAGCAAAGTAGCACACCCAGAGCAGAAGTCCTTCTTCATCCAGATCAGGCCTGCAAAGAAACTGCGTTACACATGCCTTTGGAAGTGATGTTCCCACTAGGCTGTAAGAGCACTGAGCAGAGCGAGTTGTTTCTTAGCTTCCCAAAGAGCTGGAAGCAAGATGCTGTGGGGCAAAGTCGCCCTTTGGAAAGAAGCCTGCACGTTGTGCCTTTCAGCTCTAGGGCAATGTAGCACACCCAGAGCAGAAGTCCTACATCAGCCACCTCAGGCCTGCAAAGAAACTGCGTTTCACAGGCCTTTGGAAGAGATGTTCCCGGTAGGCTGTAAGAGCACTGTGCAGAGCGAGTTGTTTCTTAGCTTCCCAAAGAGCTGGAAGAAAGATGCTGTGGGGCCCAACTCGCCCTTTGGAAAGAAGCCTGCACGTTGTGCCTTTCAGCTCTAGGGCAATGTAGCACCTTCAGAGCAGAAGTCCTACTTCAGCCAGATCAGGCCTGCAAAGAAACTGCGTTTCACAGGCCTTTGGAAGACGTGCTCGCATTAGGCTGTAAGAGCACTGTGCAGAGCGAGTTGTTTCTTAGCTTCCCAAAGAGCTGGAAGCAAGATGCTGTGGGGCCCAACTCGCCCTTTGGAAAGAAGCCTGCACGTTGTGCCTTTCAGCTCTAGGGCAATGTAGCACACCCAGAGCAGAAGTCCTACTTCAGCCAGATCAGGCCTGCAAAGAAACTGCGTTTCACAGGCCTTTGGAAGAGATGTTCCCGGTAGGCTGTTAGAGCACTGTGCAGAGCGAGTTGTTTCTTAGCTTCCCAAAGAGCTGGAAGCAAGATGCTGTGGGGCCCAACTCGCCCTTTGGAAAGAAGCCAGCACGTTGTGCCTTTCAGCTCTAGGGCAATGAAGCACACCCAGAGCAGAAGTCCTACATCAGCCACCTCAGGCCTGCAAAGAAACTGCGTTTCACAGGCCTTTGGAAGAGATGTTCCCGGTAGGCTGTAAGAGCACTGTGCAGAGCGAGTTGTTTCTTAGCTTCCCAAAGACCTGGAAGCAAGATGCTGTGGGGCCCAACTCGCCCTTTGGAAAGAAGCCTGCACGTTGTGCCATCAGCTCCAGGGCAATGTAGCACACCCAGAGCATAAGTCCTACTTCAGCCAGATCAGGCCTGCAAAGAAACTGCGTTTCACAGGCCTTTGGAAGACGTGCTCGCATTAGGCTGTAAGAGCACTGTGCAGAGCGAGTTGTTTCTTAGCTTCCCAAAGAGCTGGAAGCAAGATGCTGTGGGGCCCAACTCGCCCTTTGGAAAGAAGCCTGCACGTTGTGCCTTTCAGCTCAAGGGCAATGTAGCACACCCAGAGCATAAGTCCTACTTCAGCCAGATCAGGCCTGCAAAGAAACTGCGTTTCACAGGCCTTTGGAAGACGTGCTCGCATTAGGCTGTATGAGCACTGTGCAGAGCGAGTTGTTTCTTAGCTTCCCAAAGAGCTGGAAGCAAGATGCTGTGGGGCCCAACTCGCCCTTTGGAAAGAAGCCTGCACGTTGTGCCTTTCAGCTCTAGGGCAAAGTAGCACACCCAGAGCAGAAGTCCTACTTCAGCCAGATCAGGCCTGCAAAGAAACCGCGTTACACATGACTTTGGAAGAGATGTTCCCACTAGGCTGTAAGAGCACTGAGCAGAGCGAGTTGTTTCTTAGCTTCCCAAAGAGCTGGAAGCAAGATGCTGTGGGGCCCAACTCGCCCTTTGGAAAGAAGCCTGCACGTTGTGCCTTTCAGCTCTAGGGCAAAGTAGCACACCCAGAGCAGAAGTCCTACTTCAGCCAGATCAGGCCTGCAAAGAGACTGTGTTTCACAGGCCTTTGTAAGAGATGATCCCCGTAGGCTGTAAGGGCACTGTGCAGAGTGAGTTGTTTCTTAGCTTCCGAAAGAGCTGGAAGCAAGATGCTGTGGGGCCCAAGTCGCCCTTTGGAAAGAAGCCTGCACGTTGTGCCTTTCAGATCTAGGGCAATGTAGCACACCCAGAGCAGAAGTCCTACTTCAGCCAGATCAGGCCTGCAAAGAAACTGCGTTTCACAGGCATTTGGAACAGATGATCCCGGTAGGCGGTAAGAGCACTGTTCAGATCGAGTTGTTTCTTAGCTTCCCAAAGAGCTGGAAGCAAGATGCTGTGGGGCCCAACTCGCCCTTTGGATAGAAGCCTGCACGTTGGGCATTTCAGCTCTAGGGCAATGTAGCACACCCAGAGCAGAAGTCCTACTTCAGCCAGATCAGGCCTGCAAATAAACTGCGTTACACTGGCCTTTTTAAGAGATGTTCCCGGTAGGCTGTAAGAGCACTGTGCAGAGCGAGTTGTTTCTTAGGTTCCCAAAGAGCTGGAAGCAAGATGCTGTGGGGCCCAACTCGCCCTTTGGAAAGAAGCCTGCACGTTGTGCCATTCAGCTCTAGGGCAATGTAGCACACCCAGAGCAGAAGTCCTACTTCAGCCAGATCAGGCCTGCAAAGAAACTGCGTTTCACAGGCCTCTGGAAGAGATGTTCCCGGTAGGCTGTAAGAGCACAGTGTAGAGCGAGTTGTTTCCTAGCTTCCCAAAGAGCTGGAAGCAAGATGCTGTGGGGCCCAACTCGCCCTTTGGAAAGAAGCCTGCACGTTGTGCCTTTCAGCTCTAGAGCAAAGTAGCACACCCAGAGCAGAAGTCCTTCTTCATCCAGATCAGGCCTGCAAAGAAACTGCGTTACACATGCCTTTGGAAGTGATGTTCCCACTAGGCTGTAAGAGCACTGAGCAGAGCGAGTTGTTTCTTAGCTTCCCAAAGAGCTGGAAGCAAGATGCTGTGGGGCAAAGTCGCCCTTTGGAAAGAAGCCTGCACGTTGTGCCTTTCAGCTCTAGGGCAATGTAGCACACCCAGAGCAGAAGTCCTACATCAGCCACCTCAGGCCTGCAAAGAAACTGCGTTTCACAGGCCTTTGGAAGAGATGTTCCCGGTAGGCTGTAAGAGCACTGTGCAGAGCGAGTTGTTTCTTAGCTTCCCAAAGAGCTGGAAGAAAGATGCTGTGGGGCCCAACTCGCCCTTTGGAAAGAAGCCTGCACGTTGTGCCTTTCAGCTCTAGGGCAATGTAGCACCTTCAGAGCAGAAGTCCTACTTCAGCCAGATCAGGCCTGCAAAGAAACTGCGTTTCACAGGCCTTTGGAAGACGTGCTCGCATTAGGCTGTAAGAGCACTGTGCAGAGCGAGTTGTTTCTTAGCTTCCCAAAGAGCTGGAAGCAAGATGCTGTGGGGCCCAACTCGCCCTTTGGAAAGAAGCCTGCACGTTGTGCCTTTCAGCTCTAGGGCAATGTAGCACACCCAGAGCAGAAGTCCTACTTCAGCCAGATCAGGCCTGCAAAGAAACTGCGTTTCACAGGCCTTTGGAAGAGATGTTCCCGGTAGGCTGTTAGAGCACTGTGCAGAGCGAGTTGTTTCTTAGCTTCCCAAAGAGCTGGAAGCAAGATGCTGTGGGGCCCAACTCGCCCTTTGGAAAGAAGCCAGCACGTTGTGCCTTTCAGCTCTAGGGCAATGTAGCACACCCAGAGCAGAAGTCCTACATCAGCCACCTCAGGCCTGCAAAGAAACTGCGTTTCACAGGCCTTTGGAAGAGATGTTCCCGGTAGGCTGTAAGAGCACTGTGCAGAGCGAGTTGTTTCTTAGCTTCCCAAAGAGCTGGAAGCAAGATGCTGTGGGGCCCAACTCGCCCTTTGGAAAGAAGCCTGCACGTTGTGCCATCAGCTCCAGGGCAATGTAGCACACCCAGAGCATAAGTCCTACTTCAGCCAGATCAGGCCTGCAAAGAAACTGCGTTTCACAGGCCTTTGGAAGACGTGCTCGCATTAGGCTGTAAGAGCACTGTGCAGAGCGAGTTGTTTCTTAGCTTCCCAAAGAGCTGGAAGCAAGATGCTGTGGGGCCCAACTCGCCCTTTGGAAAGAAGCCTGCACGTTGTGCCTTTCAGCTCAAGGGCAATGTAGCACACCCAGAGCATAAGTCCTACTTCAGCCAGATCAGGCCTGCAAAGAAACTGCGTTTCACAGGCCTTTGGAAGACGTGCTCGCATTAGGCTGTATGAGCACTGTGCAGAGCGAGTTGTTTCTTAGCTTCCCAAAGAGCTGGAAGCAAGATGCTGTGGGGCCCAACTCGCCCTTTGGAAAGAAGCCTGCACGTTGTGCCTTTCAGCTCTAGGGCAAAGTAGCACACCCAGAGCAGAAGTCCTACTTCAGCCAGATCAGGCCTGCAAAGAAACCGCGTTACACATGACTTTGGAAGAGATGTTCCCACTAGGCTGTAAGAGCACTGAGCAGAGCGAGTTGTTTCTTAGCTTCCCAAAGAGCTGGAAGCAAGATGCTGTGGGGCCCAACTCGCCCTTTGGAAAGAAGCCTGCACGTTGTGCCTTTCAGCTCTAGGGCAAAGTAGCACACCCAGAGCAGAAGTCCTACTTCAGCCAGATCAGGCCTGCAAAGAATCTGCGTTTCACAGGCCTTTGGAAGACGTGCTCGCATTAGGCTGTAAGAGCACTGTGCAGAGCGAGTTGTTTCTTAGCTTACCCAAAGAACTGGAAGCAAGATGCTGTGCGGCCCAACTCGCCCTTTGGAAAGAAGCCTGCACGTTGTGGCTTTCAGCTCTAGGGCAATGTAGCACACCCAGAGCAGAAGTCCTACTTCAGCCAGATCAGGCCTGCAAAGAAACTGCGTTTCACAGGCCTTTGGAAGAGATGTTCCCGGTAGGCTGTAAGAGCACTGTGCAGAGCGAGTTGTTTCTTAGCTTCCCAAAGAGCTGGAAGCAAGATGCTGTGGGGCCCAACTCGCCCTTTGGAAAGAAGCCTGCACGTTGTGCCTTTCAGCTCTAGGGCAATGAAGCACACCCAGAGCAGAAGTCCTACTTCAGCCAGATCAGGCCTGCAAAGAAACTGCGTTTCACAGGCCTTTGGAAGAGATGTTCCCGGTAGGCTGTTAGAGCACTGTGCAGAGCGATTTGTTTCTTAGCTTCCCAAAGAGCTGGAAGCAAGATTCTCGGGCCCAACTCGCCCTTTGGAAAGAAGCCTGCACGTTGTGTGTTTCAGCTCTAGGGCAAAGTAGCACACCCAGAGCAGAAGTCCTACTTCAGCTAGATCAGGCCTGCAAAGAAACCGCGTTACACATGCCTTTGAAAGAGATGTTCCCACTAGGCTGTAAGAGCACTGTGCAGAGCGAGTTGTTTCTTAGCTTCCCAAAGAGCTGGAAGCAAGATGCTGTGGGGCCCAACTCGCCCTTTGGAAAGAAGCCTGCACGTTGTGCCTTTCAGCTCTAGGGCAAAGTAGCACACCCAGAGCAGAAGTCCTACTTCAGCCAGATCAGGCCTGCAAAGAAACTGCGTTTCACAGGCCTTTGGAAGACGTGCTCGCATTAGGCTGTAAGAGCACTGTGCAGAGCGAGTTGTTTCTTAGCTTCCCAAAAGAGCTGGAAGCAAGATGCTGTGCGTCCCAACTCGCCCTTTGGAAAGAAGCCTGCACGTTGTGCCTTTCAGCTCTAGGGCAAGGTAGCACACCCAGAGCAGAAGTCCTACTTCAGCCAGATCAGGCCTGCAAAGAAACTGCGTTTCACAGGCCTTTGGAAGAGATGTTCCCGGTAGGCTGTAAGAGCACTGTGCAGAGCGAGTTGTTTCTTAGCTTCCCAAAGAGCTGGAAGCAAGATGCTGTGGGGCCCAACTCGCCCTTTGGAAAGAAGCCTGCACGTTGTGCCTTTCAGCTCTAGGGCAATGAAGCACACCCAGAGCAGAAGTCCTACTTCAGCCAGATCAGGCCTGCATAGAAACTGCGTTTCACAGGCCTTTGGAAGAGATGTTCCCGGTAGGCCGCTAGAGCACTGTACAGAGCGAGTTGTTTCTTAGCTTCCCAAAGAGCTGGAAGCAAGATTCTGTGGGCCCAACTCGCCCTTTGGAAAGAAGCCTGCACGTTGTGCCTTTCAGCTCTAGGGCAATGTAGCACACCCAGAGCAGAAGTCCTACATCAGCCACCTCAGGCCTGCAAAGAAACTGCGTTTCACAGGCCTTTGGAAGAGATGTTCCCGGTAGGCTGTAAGAGCACTGTGCAGAGCGAGTTGTTTCTTAGCTTCCCAAAGAGCTGGAAGCAAGATGCTGTGGGGCCCAACTCGCCCTTTGGAAAGAAGCCTGCACGTTGTGCCTTTCAGCTCCAGGGCAAAGTAGCACACCCAGAGCAGAAGTCCTACTTCAGCCAGATCAGGCCTGCAAAGAAACTGCGTTTCACAGGCCTTTGGAAGACGTGTTCGCATTAGGCTGTAAGAGCACCGTGCAGAGCGAGTTGTTTCTTAGCTTCCCAAAGAGCTGGAAGCAAGATGCTGTGGGGCCCAACTCGCCCTTTGGAAAGAAGCCTGCACGTTGTGCCTTTCAGCTCTAGGGCAAAGTAGCACACTCAGAGCAGAAGTCCTACTTCAGCCAGATCAGGCCTGCAAAGAAACTGCGTTTCACAGGCCTTTGGAAGAGATGTTCCCACTAGGCTGTAAGAGCACTGTGCAGAGCGAGTTGTTTCTTAGCTTCCCAAAGAGCTGGAAGCAAGATGCTGTGGGGCCCAACTCGCCCTTTGGAAAGAAGCCTGCACGTTGTGCCTTTCAGCTCTAGGGCAAAGTAGCACACCCAGAGCAGAAGTCCTACTTCAGCCAGATCAGGCCTGCAAAGAAACCGCGTTTCACAGGCCTTTGGAAGAGATGTTCCCACTAGGCTGTAAGAGCACTGTGCAGAGCGAGTTGTTTCTTAGCTTCCCAAAGAGCTGGAAGCAAGATGCTGTGGGGCCCAACTCGCCCTTTGGAAAGAAGCCTGCACGTTGTGCCTTTCAGCTCTAGGGCAAAGTAGCACACCCAGAGCAGAAGTCCTACTTCAGCCAGATCAGGCCTGCAAAGTAACTACGTTTCACAGGCCTTTGGAAGAGATGTTCCCACTAGGCTGTAAGAGCACTGTGCAGAGCGAGTTGTTTCTTAGCTTCCCAAAGAGCTGGAAGCAAGATGCTGTGGGGCCCAACTCGCCCTTTGGAAAGAAGCCTGCACGTTGTGCCTTTCAGCTCTAGGGCAAAGTAGCACACCCAGAGCAGAAGTCCTACTTCAGCCAGATCAGGCCTGCAAAGAAACTGCGTTTCACAGGCCTTTGGAAGAGATGTTCCCGGTAGGCTGTAAGAGCACTGTGCAGAGCGAGTTGTTTCTTAGCTTCCCAAAGAGCTGGAAGCAAGATGCTGTGGGGCACAACTCGCCCTTTGGAAAGAAGCCTGCACGTTGTGCCTTTCAGCTCTAGGGCAAAGTAGCACACCCAGAGCAGAAGTCCTACATCAGCCACCTCAGGCCTGCAAAGAAACTGCGTTTCACAGGCCTTTGGAAGAGATGTTCCCGGTAGGCTGTAAGAGCACCGTGCAGAGCGAGTTGTTTCTTAGCTTCCCAAAGAGCTGGAAGCAAGATGCTGTGGGGCCCAACTCGCCCTTTGGAAAGAAGCCTGCACGTTGTGCCTTTCAGCTCTAGGGCAAAGTAGCACACCCAGAGCAGAAGTCCTACTTCAGCCAGATCAGGCCTGCAAAGAAACTGCGTTTCACAGGCCTTTGGAAGACGTGCTCCCATTAGGCTGTAAGAGCACTGTGCAGAGCGAGTTGTTTCTTAGCTTCCCAAAGAGCTGGAAGCAAGATGCTGTGGGGCCCAACTCGCCCTTTGGAAAGAAGCCTGCACGTTGTGCCTTTCAGCTCTAGGGCAAAGTAGCACACCCAGAGCAGAAGTCCTACTTCAGCCAGATCAGGCCTGCAAAGAAACTGCGTTTCACAGGCCTTTGGAAGAGATGTTCCCGGTAGGCTGTTAGAGCACTGTGCAGAGCGAGTTGTTTCTTAGCTTCCCAAAGAGCTGGAAGCAAGATGCTGTGGGGCCCAACTCGCCCTTTGGAAAGAAGCCTGCACGTTGTGCCTTTCAGCTCTAGGGCAAAGTAGCACACCCAGAGCAGAAGTCCTACATCAGCCACCTCAGGCCTGCAAAGAAACTGCGTTTCACAGGCCTTTGGAAGAGATGTTCCCGGTAGGCTGTAAGAGCACTGTGCAGAGCGAGTTGTTTCTTAGCTTCCCAAAGAGCTGGAAGCAAGATGCTGTGGGGCCCAACTCGCCCTTTGGAAAGAAGCCTGCACGTTGTGCCTTTCAGCTCTAGGGCAATGTAGCACACCCAGAGCAGAAGTCCTACTTCAGCCAGATCAGGCCTGCAAAGAAACTGCGTTTCACAGGCCTTTGGAAGACATGTTCCCATTAGGCTGTAAGAGCACTGTGCAGAGCGAGTTGTTTCTTAGCTTCCCAAAGAGCTGGAAGCAAGATGCTGTGGGGCCCAACTCGCCCTTTGGAAAGAAGCCTGCACGTTGTGCCTTTCAGCTCTAGGGCAAAGTAGCACACCCAGAGCAGAAGTCCTACTTCAGCCAGATCAGGCCTGCAAAGAAACTGCGTTTCACAGGCCTTTGGAAGACGATGTTCCCATTAGGCTGTAAGAGCACTGTGCAGAGCGAGTTGTTTCTTAGCTTCCCAAAGAGCTGGAAGCAAGATGCTGTGGGGCCCAACTCGCCCTTTGGAAAGAAGCCTGCACGTTGTGCCTTTCAGCTCTAGGGCAAAGTAGCACACCCAGAGCAGAAGTCCTACTTCAGCCAGATCAGGCCTGCAAAGAAACTGCGTTTCACAGGCCTTTGGAAGAGATGTTCCCACTAGGCTGTAAGAGCACTGTGCAGAGCGAGTTGTTTCTTAGCTTCCCAAAGAGCTGGAAGCAAGATGCTGTGGGGCCCAACTCGCCCTTTGGAAAGAAGCCTGCACGTTGTGCCTTTCAGCTCTAGGGCAAAGTAGCACACCCAGAGCAGAAGTCCTACTTCAGCCAGATCAGGCCTGCAAAGAAACTGCGTTTCACAGGCCTTTGGAAGACATGTTCCCACTAGGCTGTAAGAGCACTGTGCAGAGCGAGTTGTTTCTTAGCTTCCCAAAGAGCTGGAAGCAAGATGCTGTGGGGCCCAACTCGCCCTTTGGAAAGAAGCCTGCACGTTGTGCCTTTCAGCTCTAGGGCAAAGTAGCACACCCAGAGCAGAAGTCCTACTTCAGCCAGATCAGGCCTGCAAAGAAACTGCGTTTCACAGGCCTTTGGAAGAGATGTTCCCGGTAGGCTGTAAGAGCACTGTGCAGAGCGAGTTGTTTCTTAGCTTCCCAAAGAGCTGGAAGCAAGATGCTGTGGGGCCCAACTCGCCCTTTGGAAAGAAGCCTGCACGTTGTGCCTTTCAGCTCTAGGGCAAAGTAGCACACCCAGAGCAGAAGTCCTACTTCAGCCAGATCAGGCCTGCAAAGAAACTGCGTTTCACAGGCCTTTGGAAGAGATGTTCCCGGTAGGCTGTAAGAGCACTGTGCAGAGCGAGTTGTTTCTTAGCTTCCCAAAGAGCTGGAAGCAAGATGCTGTGGGGCCCAACTCGCCCTTTGGAAAGAAGCCTGCACGTTGTGCCTTTCAGCTCTAGGGCAAAGTAGCACACCCAGAGCAGAAGTCCTACTTCAGCCAGATCAGGCCTGCAAAGAAACTGCGTTTCACAGGCCTTTGGAAGAGATGTTCCCACTAGGCTGTAAGAGCACTGTGCAGAGCGAGTTGTTTCTTAGCTTCCCAAAGAGCTGGAAGCAAGATGCTGTGGGGCCCAACTCGCCCTTTGGAAAGAAGCCTGCACGTTGTGCCTTTCAGCTCTAGGGCAAAGTAGCACACCCAGAGCAGAAGTCCTACTTCAGCCAGATCAGGCCTGCAAAGAAACTGCGTTTCACAGGCCTTTGGAAGACATGTTCCCACTAGGCTGTAAGAGCACTGTGCAGAGCGAGTTGTTTCTTAGCTTCCCCAAAGAGCTGGAAGCAAGATGCTGTGGGGCCCAACTCGCCCTTTGGAAAGAAGCCTGCACGTTGTGCCTTTCAGCTCTAGGGCAAAGTAGCACACCCAGAGCAGAAGTCCTACTTCAGCCAGATCAGGCCTGCAAAGAAACTGCGTTTCACAGGCCTTTGGAAGAGATGTTCCCGGTAGGCTGTAAGAGCACTGTGCAGAGCGAGTTGTTTCTTAGCTTCCCAAAGAGCTGGAAGCAAGATGCTGTGGGGCCCAACTCGCCCTTTGGAAAGAAGCCTGCACGTTGTGCCTTTCAGCTCTAGGGCAAAGTAGCACACCCAGAGCAGAAGTCCTACTTCAGCCAGATCAGGCCTGCAAAGAAACTGCGTTTCACAGGCCTTTGGAAGAGATGTTCCCGGTAGGCTGTAAGAGCACTGTGCAGAGCGAGTTGTTTCTTAGCTTCCCAAAGAGCTGGAAGCAAGATGCTGTGGGGCCCAACTCGCCCTTTGGAAAGAAGCCTGCACGTTGTGCCTTTCAGCTCTAGGGCAAAGTAGCACACCCAGAGCAGAAGTCCTACTTCAGCCAGATCAGGCCTGCAAAGAAACTGCGTTTCACAGGCCTTTGGAAGAGATGTTCCCGGTAGGCTGTAAGAGCACTGTGCAGAGCGAGTTGTTTCTTAGCTTCCCAAAGAGCTGGAAGCAAGATGCTGTGGGGCCCAACTCGCCCTTTGGAAAGAAGCCTGCACGTTGTGCCTTTCAGCTCTAGGGCAAAGTAGCACACCCAGAGCAGAAGTCCTACTTCAGCCAGATCAGGCCTGCAAAGAAACTGCGTTTCACAGGCCTTTGGAAGAGATGTTCCCACTAGGCTGTAAGAGCACTGTGCAGAGCGAGTTGTTTCTTAGCTTCCCAAAGAGCTGGAAGCAAGATGCTGTGGGGCCCAACTCGCCCTTTGGAAAGAAGCCTGCACGTTGTGCCTTTCAGCTCTAGGGCAAAGTAGCACACCCAGAGCAGAAGTCCTACTTCAGCCAGATCAGGCCTGCAAAGAAACTGCGTTTCACAGGCCTTTGGAAGAGATGTTCCCGGTAGGCTGTAAGAGCACTGTGCAGAGCGAGTTGTTTCTTAGCTTCCCAAAGAGCTGGAAGCAAGATGCTGTGGGGCCCAACTCGCCCTTTGGAAAGAAGCCTGCACGTTGTGCCTTTCAGCTCTAGGGCAAAGTAGCACACCCAGAGCAGAAGTCCTACTTCAGCCAGACTCAGGCCTGCAAAGAAACTGCGTTTCACAGGCCTTTGGAAGAGATGTTCCCACTAGGCTGTAAGAGCACTGTGCAGAGCGAGTTGTTTCTTAGCTTCCCAAAGAGCTGGAAGCAAGATGCTGTGGGGCCCAACTCGCCCTTTGGAAAGAAGCCTGCACGTTGTGCCTTTCAGCTCTAGGGCAAAGTAGCACACCCAGAGCAGAAGTCCTACTTCAGCCAGATCAGGCCTGCAAAGAAACTGCGTTTCACAGGCCTTTGGAAGAGATGTTCCCACTAGGCTGTAAGAGCACTGTGCAGAGCGAGTTGTTTCTTAGCTTCCCAAAGAGCTGGAAGCAAGATGCTGTGGGGCCCAACTCGCCCTTTGGAAAGAAGCCTGCACGTTGTGCCTTTCAGCTCTAGGGCAAAGTAGCACACCCAGAGCAGAAGTCCTACTTCAGCCAGATCAGGCCTGCAAAGAAACTGCGTTTCACAGGCCTTTGGAAGAGATGTTCCCAGTAGGCTGTAAGAGCACTGTGCAGAGCGAGTTGTTTCTTAGCTTCCCAAAGAGCTGGAAGCAAGATGCTGTGGGGCCCAACTCGCCCTTTGGAAAGAAGCCTGCACGTTGTGCCTTTCAGCTCTAGGGCAAAGTAGCACACCCAGAGCAGAAGTCCTACTTCAGCCAGATCAGGCCTGCAAAGAAACTGCGTTTCACAGGCCTTTGGAAGAGATGTTCCCACTAGGCTGTAAGAGCACTGTGCAGAGCGAGTTGTTTCTTAGCTTCCCAAAGAGCTGGAAGCAAGATGCTGTGGGGCCCAACTCGCCCTTTGGAAAGAAGCCTGCACGTTGTGCCTTTCAGCTCTAGGGCAAAGTAGCACACCCAGAGCAGAAGTCCTACTTCAGCCAGATCAGGCCTGCAAAGAAACTGCGTTTCACAGGCCTTTGGAAGACGATGTTCCCACTAGGCTGTAAGAGCACTGTGCAGAGCGAGTTGTTTCTTAGCTTCCCAAAGAGCTGGAAGCAAGATGCTGTGGGGCCCAACTCGCCCTTTGGAAAGAAGCCTGCACGTTGTGCCTTTCAGCTCTAGGGCAAAGTAGCACACCCAGAGCAGAAGTCCTACTTCAGCCAGATCAGGCCTGCAAAGAAACTGCGTTTCACAGGCCTTTGGAAGAGATGTTCCCGGTAGGCTGTAAGAGCACTGTGCAGAGCGAGTTGTTTCTTAGCTTCCCAAAGAGCTGGAAGCAAGATGCTGTGGGGCCCAACTCGCCCTTTGGAAAGAAGCCTGCACGTTGTGCCTTTCAGCTCTAGGGCAAAGTAGCACACCCAGAGCAGAAGTCCTACTTCAGCCAGATCAGGCCTGCAAAGAAACTGCGTTTCACAGGCCTTTGGAAGAGATGTTCCCGGTAGGCTGTAAGAGCACTGTGCAGAGCGAGTTGTTTCTTAGCTTCCCAAAGAGCTGGAAGCAAGATGCTGTGGGGCCCAACTCGCCCTTTGGAAAGAAGCCTGCACGTTGTGCCTTTCAGCTCTAGGGCAAAGTAGCACACCCAGAGCAGAAGTCCTACTTCAGCCAGATCAGGCCTGCAAAGAAACTGCGTTTCACAGGCCTTTGGAAGAGATGTTCCCACTAGGCTGTAAGAGCACTGTGCAGAGCGAGTTGTTTCTTAGCTTCCCAAAGAGCTGGAAGCAAGATGCTGTGGGGCCCAACTCGCCCTTTGGAAAGAAGCCTGCACGTTGTGCCTTTCAGCTCTAGGGCAAAGTAGCACACCCAGAGCAGAAGTCCTACTTCAGCCAGATCAGGCCTGCAAAGAAACTGCGTTTCACAGGCCTTTGGAAGACGATGTTCCCAGTAGGCTGTAAGAGCACTGTGCAGAGCGAGTTGTTTCTTAGCTTCCCAAAGAGCTGGAAGCAAGATGCTGTGGGGCCCAACTCGCCCTTTGGAAAGAAGCCTGCACGTTGTGCCTTTCAGCTCTAGGGCAAAGTAGCACACCCAGAGCAGAAGTCCTACTTCAGCCAGATCAGGCCTGCAAAGAAACTGCGTTTCACAGGCCTTTGGAAGAGATGTTCCCGGTAGGCTGTAAGAGCACTGTGCAGAGCGAGTTGTTTCTTAGCTTCCCAAAGAGCTGGAAGCAAGATGCTGTGGGGCCCAACTCGCCCTTTGGAAAGAAGCCTGCACGTTGTGCCTTTCAGCTCTAGGGCAAAGTAGCACACCCAGAGCAGAAGTCCTACTTCAGCCAGATCAGGCCTGCAAAGAAACTGCGTTTCACAGGCCTTTGGAAGAGATGTTCCCGGTAGGCCGTAAGAGCACTGTGCAGAGCGAGTTGTTTCTTAGCTTCCCAAAGAGCTGGAAGCAAGATGCTGTGGGGCCCAACTCGCCCTTTGGAAAGAAGCCTGCACGTTGTGCCTTTCAGCTCTAGGGCAAAGTAGCACACCCAGAGCAGAAGTCCTACATCAGCCACATCAGGCCTGCAAAGAAACTGCGTTTCACATGCCTTTGGAAGAGATGTTCCCGGTAGGCTGTAAGAGCACTGTGCAGAGCGAGTTGTTTCTTAGCTTCCCAAAGAGCTGGAAGCAAGATGCTGTGGGGCCCAACTCGCCCTTTGGAAAGAAGCCTGCACGTTGTGCCTTTCAGCTCTAGGGCAAAGTAGCACACCCAGAGCAGAAGTCCTACATCAGCCAGATCAGGCATGCAAAGAAACTGCGTTTCACAGGCCTTTGGAAGAGATGTTCCCGGTAGGCTGTAAGAGCACTGTGCAGAGCGAGTTGTTTCTTAGCTTCCCAAAGAGCTGGAAGCAAGATGCTGTGGGGCCCAACTCGCCCTTTGGAAAGAAGCCTGCACGTTGTGCCTTCAGCTCCAGGGCAAAGTAGCACACCCAGATCATAAGTCCTACTTCAGCCAGATCAGGCCTGCAAAGAAACTGCGTTTCACAGGCCTTTGGAAGACGTGTTCGCATTAGGCTGTAAGAGCACCGTGCAGAGCGAGTTGTTTCTTAGCTTCCCAAAGAGCTGGAAGCAAGATGCTGTGGGGCCCAACTCGCCCTTTGGAAAGAAGCCTGCACGTTGTGCCTTTCAGCTCTAGGGCAAAGTAGCACACCCAGAGCAGAAGTCCTACTTCAGCCAGATCAGGCCTGCAAAGAAACTGCGTTTCACAGGCCTTTGGAAGAGATGTTCCCCGTAGGCTGTAAGAGCACTGTGCAGAGCGAGTTGTTTCTTAGCTTCCGAAAGAGCTGGAAGCAAGATGCTGTGGGGCCCAACTCGCCCTTTGGAAAGAAGCCTGCACGTTGTGCCTTTCAGCTCTAGGGCAATGTAGCACACCCAGAGCAGAAGTCCTACTTCAGCCAGATCAGGCCTGCAAAGAAACTGCGTTTCACAGGCCTTTGGAAGAGATGTTCCCAGTAGGCGGTAAGAGCACTGTGCATAGCGAGTTGTTTCTTAGCTTCCCAAAGAGCTGGAAGCAAGATGCTGTGGGGCCCAACTCGCCCTTTGGACAGAAGCCTGCACGTTGTGCCTTTATGCTCTAGGGCAATGTAGCACACCCAGAGCAGAAGTCCTACTTCAGCCAGATCAGGCCTGCAAATAAACTGCGTTACACTGGCCTTTTTAAGAGATGTTCCCGGTAGGCTGTAAGAGCACTGTGCAGAGCGAGTTGTTTCTTAGGTTCCCAAAGAGCTGGAAGCAAGATGCTGTGAGGACCAAGTCGCCCTTTGGAAAGAAGCCTGCACCTTGTGCCTTTCAGCTCTAGGGCAATGTAGCACACCCAGAGCAGAAGTCCTACTTCAGCCAGATCAGGCCTGCAAAGAGACTGTGTTTCACAGGCCTTTGTAAGAGATGATCCCCGTAGGCTGTAAGGGCACTGTGCAGAGTGAGTTGTTTCTTAGCTTCCGAAAGAGCTGGAAGCAAGATGCTGTGGGGCCCAAGTCGCCCTTTGGAAAGAAGCCTGCACGTTGTGCCTTTCAGATCTAGGGCAATGTAGCACACCCAGAGCAGAAGTCCTACTTCAGCCAGATCAGGCCTGCAAAGAAACTGCGTTTCACAGGCATTTGGAACAGATGATCCCGGTAGGCGGTAAGAGCACTGTTCAGAGCGAGTTGTTTCTTAGCTTCCCAAAGAGCTGGAAGCAAGATGCTGTGGGGCCCAACTCGCCCTTTGGATAGAAGCCTGCACGTTGGGCCTTTCAGCTCTAGGGCAATGTAGCACACCCAGAGCAGAAGTCCTACTTCAGCCAGATCAGGCCTGCAAATAAACTGCGTTACACTGGCCTTTTTAAGAGATGTTCCCACTAGGCTGTAAGAGCACTGAGCAGAGCGAGTTGTTTCTTAGCTTCCCAAAGAGCTGGAAGCAAGATGCTGTGGGGCCCAACTCGCCCTTTGGAAAGAAGCCTGCACGTTGTGCCTTTCAGCTCTAGGGCAATGTAGCACACCCAGAGCAGAAGTCCTACTTCAGCCAGATCAGGCCTGCAAAGAAACTGCGTTTCACAGGCATTTGGAAGAGATGTTCCCGGTAGGCGGTAAGAGCACTGTTCAGAGCGAGTTGTTTCTTAGCTTCCCAAAGAGCTGGAAGCAAGATGCTGTGGGGCCCAACTCGCCCTTTGGATAGAAGCCTGCACGTTGGGCCTTTCAGCTCTAGGGCAATGTAGCACACCCAGAGCAGAAGTCCTACTTCAGCCAGATCAGGCCTGCAAAGAAACTGCGTTTCACAGGCCTTTGGAAGAGATGTTCCCGGTAAGCTGTAAGAGCACTGTGCAGAGCGAATTGTTTCTTAGCTTCCGAAAGAGCTGGAAGCAAGATGCTGTGGGGCCCAACTCGCCCTTTGGAAAGAAGCCTGCACGTTGTGCCTTTCAGCTCTAGGGCAATGTAGCACACCCAGAGCAGAAGTCCTACTTCAGCCAGATCAGGCCTGCAAAGAAACTGCGTTACACTGGCCTTTTTAAGAGATGTTCCCGGTAGGCTGTAAGAGCACTGTGCAGAGCGAGTTGTTTCTTAGGTTCCCAAAGAGCTGGAAGCAAGATGCTGTGGGGCACAAGTCGCCCTTTGGAAAGAAGCCTGCACGTTGTGCCTTTCAGCTCTAGGGCAATGTAGCACACCCAGAGCAGAAGTCCTACTTCAGCCAGATCAGGCCTGCAAAGAAACTGCGTTTCACGGGCCTTTGTAAGAGATGATCCCCGTAGGCTGTAAGGGCACTGTGCAGAGTGAGTTGTTTCTTAGCTTCCGAAAGAGCTGGAAGCAAGATGCTGTGGGGCCCAACTCGCCCTTTGGAAAGAAGCCTGCACGTTGTGCCTTTCAGCTCTAGGGCAATGTAGCACACCCAGAGCAGAAGTCCTACTTCAGCCAGATCAGGCCTGCAAAGAAACTGCGTTTCACAGGCATTTGGAACAGATGATCTCGGTAGGCGGTAAGAGCACTGTTCAGAGCGAGTTGTTTCTTAGCTTCCCAAAGAGCTGGAAGCAAGATGCTGTGGGGCCCAACTCGCCCTTTGGAAAGAAGCCTGCACGTTGTGCCTTTCAGCTCTAGGGCAAAGCCGCACACCCAGAGCAGAAGTCCTACTTCAGCCAGATCAGGCCTGCAAAGAAACCGCGTTACACATGCCTTTGGAAGAGATGTTCCCACTAGGCTGTAAGAGCACTGAGCAGAGCGAGTTGTTTCTTAGCTTCCCAAAGAGCTGGAAGGAAGATGCTGTGGGGCCCAACTCGATCTTTGGAAAGAAGCCTGCACGTTGTGCCTTTCAGCTCTAGGGCAAAGTAGCACACCCAGAGCAGAAGTCCTACTTCAGCCAGATCAGGCCTGCAAAGAAACTACGTTTCACATGCCTTTGGAAGAGATGTTCCCACTAGGCTGTAAGAGCACTGTGCAGAGCGAGTTGTTTCGTAGCTTCCCAAAGAGCTGGAAGCAAGATGCTGTGGGGCCCAACTCGCCCTTTGGAAACAAGCCTGCACGTTGTGCCATTCAGCTCTAGGGCAAAGTAGCACACCCAGAGCAGAAGTCCTACTTCAGCCAGATCAGGCCTGCAAAGAAACTGCGTTTCACAGGCCTTTCGAAGAGATGTTCCCGGTAGGCTGTAAGAGCACTGTGCAGGGCGAGTTGTTTCTTAGCTTCCCAAAGAGCTGGAAGCAAGATGCTGTGGGGCCCAACTCGCCCTTTGGAAAGAAGCCTGCACGTTGTGCCTTTCAGCTCTAGGGCAATGTAGCACACCCAGAGCAGAAGTCCTACATCAGCCACCTCAGGCCTGCAAAGAAACTGCGTTTCACAGGCCTTTGGAAGAGATGTTCCCGGTAGGCTGTAAGAGCACTGTGCAGAGCGAGTTGTTTCTTAGCTTCCCAAAGAGCTGGAAGCAAGATGCTGTGGGGCCCAACTCGCCCTTTGGAAAGAAGCCTGCACGTTGTGCCTTTCAGCTCTAGGGCAATGTAGCACACCCAGAGCAGAAGTCCTACTTCAGCCAGATCAGGCCTGCAAAGAAACTGCGTTTCACAGGCCTTTGGAAGATGTGCTCGCATTAGGCTGTAAGAGCACTGTGCAGAGCGAGTTGTTTCTTAGCTTCCCAAAGAGCTGGAAGCAAGATGCTGTGGGGCCCAACTCGCCCTTTGGAAAGAAGCCTGCACGTTGTGCCTTTCAGCTCTAGGTCAATGTAGCACACCCAGAGCAGAAGTCCTACTTCAGCCAGATCAGGCCTGCAAAGAAACTGCGTTTCACAGGCCTTTGGAAGAGATGTTCCCGGTAGGCTGTAAGAGCACTGTGCAGAGCGAGTTGTTTCTTAGCTTCCCAAAGAGCTGGAAGCAAGATGCTGTGGGGCCCAACTCGCCCTTTGGAAAGAAGCCTGCACGTTGTGCCTTTCAGCTCTAGGGCAATGTAGCACACCCAGAGCAGAAGTCCTACATCAGCCACCTCAGGCCTGCAAAGAAACTGCGTTTCACAGGCCTTTGGAAGAGATGTTCCCGGTAGGCTGTAAGAGCACTGTGCAGAGCGAGTTGTTTCTTAGCTTCCCAAAGAGCTGGAAGCAAGATGCTGTGGGGCCCAACTCGCCCTTTGGAAAGAAGCCTGCACTTTGTGCCATCAGCTCCAGGGCAATGTAGCACACCCAGAGCATAAGTCCTACTTCAGCCAGATCAGGCCTGCAAAGAAACTGCGTTTCACAGGCCTTTGGAAGACGTGCTCGCATTAGGCTGTAAGAGCACTGTGCAGAGCGAGTTGTTTCTTAGCTTCCCAAAGAGCTGGAAGCAAGATGCTGTGGGGCCCAACTCGCCCTTTGGAAAGAAGCCTGCACGTTGTGCCTTTCAGCTCAAGGGCAATTTGGCACACCCAGAGCATAAGTCCTACTTCAGCCAGATCAGGCCTGCAAAGAAACTGCGTTTCACAGGCCTTTGGAAGACGTGCTCGCATTACGCTGTATGAGCACTGTGCAGAGCGAGTTGTTTCTTAGCTTCCCAAAGAGCTGGAAGCAAGATGCTGTGGGGCCCAACTCGCCCTTTTGAAAGAAGCCTGCACGTTGTGCCTTTCAGCTCTAGGGCAAAGTAGCACACCCAGAGCAGAAGTCCTACTTCAGCCAGATCAGGCCTGCAAAGAAACCGCGTTACACATGACTTTGGAAGAGATGTTCCCACTAGGCTGTAAGAGCACTGAGCAGAGCGAGTTGTTTCTTAGCTTCCCAAAGAGCTGGAAGCAAGATGCTGTGGGGCCCAACTCGCCCTTTGGAAAGAAGCCTGCACGTTGTGCCTTTCAGCTCTAGGGCAAAGTAGCACACCCAGAGCAGAAGTCCTACTTCAGCCAGA
Source organism: Equus przewalskii (assembly GCF_037783145.1). Taxonomy (NCBI): domain Eukaryota; kingdom Metazoa; phylum Chordata; class Mammalia; order Perissodactyla; family Equidae; genus Equus; species Equus przewalskii. The sequence goes on along the minus strand of NW_027228657.1, from coordinate 2,050 downwards.
TCAGGCCTGCAAAGAATCTGCGTTTCACAGGCCTTTGGAAGACGTGCTCGCATTAGGCTGTAAGAGCACTGTGCAGAGCGAGTTGTTTCTTAGCTTACCCAAAGAACTGGAAGCAAGATGCTGTGCGGCCCAACTCGCCCTTTGGAAAGAAGCCTGCACGTTGTGGCTTTCAGCTCTAGGGCAATGTAGCACACCCAGAGCAGAAGTCCTACTTCAGCCAGATCAGGCCTGCAAAGAAACTGCGTTTCACAGGCCTTTGGAAGAGATGTTCCCGGTAGGCTGTAAGAGCACTGTGCAGAGCGAGTTGTTTCTTAGCTTCCCAAAGAGCTGGAAGCAAGATGCTGTGGGGCCCAACTCGCCCTTTGGAAAGAAGCCTGCACGTTGTGCCTTTCAGCTCTAGGGCAATGAAGCACACCAAGAGCAGAAGTCCTACTTCAGCCAGATCAGGCCTGCAAAGAAACTGCGTTTCACAGGCCTTTGGAAGAGATGTTCCCGGTAGGCTGTTAGAGCACTGTGCAGAGCGATTTGTTTCTTAGCTTCCCAAAGAGCTGGAAGCAAGATTCTGGGGCCCAACTCGCCCTTTGGAAAGAAGCCTGCACGTTGTGTGTTTCAGCTCTAGGGCAAAGTAGCACACCCAGAGCAGAAGTCCTACTTCAGCCAGATCAGGCCTGCAAAGAAACCGCGTTACACATGCCTTTGAAAGAGATGTTCCCACTAGGCTGTAAGAGCACTGAGCAGAGCGAGTTGTTTCTTAGCTTCCCAAAGAGCTGGAAGCAAGATGCTGTGGGGCCCAACTCGCCCTTTGGAAAGAAGCCTGCACGTTGTGCCTTTCAGCTCTAGGGCAAAGTAGCACACCCAGAGCAGAAGTCCTACTTCAGCCAGATCAGGCCTGCAAAGAAACTGCGTTTCACAGGCCTTTGGAAGACGTGTTCGCATTAGGCTGTAAGAGCACTGTGCAGAGCGAGTTGTTTCTTAGCTTCCCCAAAGAGCTGGAAGCAAGATGCTGTGGGTCCCAACTCGCCCTTTGGAAAGAAGCCTGCACGTTGTGCCTTTCAGCTCTAGGGCAAGGTAGCACACCCAGAGCAGAAGTCCTACTTCAGCCAGATCAGGCCTGCAAAGAAACTGCGTTTCACAGGCCTTTCGAAGAGATGTTCCCGGTAGGCTGTAAGAGCACTGTGCAGAGCGAGTTGTTTCTTAGCTTCCCAAAGAGCTGGAAGCAAGATGCTGTGGGGCCCAACTCGCCCTTTGGAAAGAAGCCTGCACGTTGTGCCTTTCAGCTCTAGGGCAAAGTAGCACACCCAGAGCAGAAGTCCTACTTCAGCCAGATCAGGCCTGCAAAGAAACTGCGTTTCACAGGCCTTTGGAAGAGATGTTCCCGGTAGGCTGTAAGAGCACTGTGCAGAGCGAGTTGTTTCTTAGCTTCCCAAAGAGCTGGAAGCAAGATGCTGGGGCCCAACTCGCCCTTTGGAAAGAAGCCTGCACGTTGTGCCTTTCAGCTCTAGGGAAATGTAGCACACCCAGAGCAGAAGTCCTACATCAGCCAGATCAGGCCTGCAAAGAAACTGCGTTTCACAGGCCTTTGGAAGAGATGTTCCCACTAGGCTGTAAGAGCACTGTGCAGAGCGAGTTGTTTCTTAGCTTCCCAAAGAGCTGGAAGCAAGATGCTGTGGGGCCCAACTCGCCCTTTGGAAAGAAGCCTGCACGTTGTGCCTTTCAGCTCTAGGGCAAAGTAGCACACCCAGAGCAGAAGTCCTACTTCAGCCAGATCAGGCCTGCAAAGAAACTGCGTTTCACAGGCCTTTGGAAGAGATGTTCCCGGTAGGCTGTAAGAGCACTGTGCAGAGCGAGTTGTTTCTTAGCTTCCCAAAGAGCTGGAAGCAAGATGCTGTGGGGCCCAACTCGCCCTTTGGAAAGAAGCCTGCACGTTGTGCCTTTCAGCTCTAGGGCAAAGTAGCACACCCAGAGCAGAAGTCCTACTTCAGCCAGATCAGGCCTGCAAAGAAACTGCGTTTCACAGGCCTTTGGAAGACGTGTTCCCAGTAGGCTGTAA